>NW_027325378.1:1403346-1618346 GCF_036924035.1 Leuresthes tenuis | reverse complement strand
AACACGTGCACACACACACACACTTTGAACACGTGCACACACACACACACACTTTGAACACGTGCACACACACACACACACACACTTTGAACACGTGCACACACACACACACACTTTGAACACGTGCACACACACACACTTTGAACACGTGCACACACACACACTTTGAACACGTGCACACACACACACACTTTGAACACACACGCACACTTTGAACACGTGCACACGCACTGACCGGGTGCACCTCTCCGATCACCATGCTGCTCGCCATCTCTCTGGCGTCGGTGGAGTGTCCCACGTCCTCGAAGCTCTCGGTGGCGTTTCCTCCCGCCTGCTCCCTCAGCACCTCCTCGCCGCCGGGGTGCTGCGACCACACACACACACACAGACTCACAGGTGCGCACAACAACAGGAAGCTGCCGGGCTTAATCTGATCGGTAACTTAACAACAGCCTGAACCGACCTTCTACTGGTCAAAAGTCCAAAAGGCTTCATGTTAAAAGTTCCACGATTAAAAACACGCTTCAACAAACTAAAGAACAAAGACTAGTTAAACTGGTTAAATAGGTAACCTGAATGATATAACTAGCATGTCTGCTAACCCTAAACTGGGGCCATTAAGCATTCTTCCACTTCACAAACCAAGCAGCTCACCAGCCGTCTCACATCCAACTAGTTAGACGTGCCAGAAAACGACTAACTACCCAGACCAAATGCAACCAGGAGACGAAGCTGGTTAGATAACTAACTAACGGGACCAACCAGCTTTCTGACTAAACAGTTTTATTTGTTATCGTAAAACGGCCGAATATTTCCAGCTAAAGAACAAAGACTAGTTAAACTGGTTAAATAGGTAACCTGAATGATATAACTAGCCTGTCTGCTAACCCTAACCCATTTAGAGTTATTAAACCAACTAAATGGACTTAGAACCAAGTACAGATTCATTCAATTACAAATGAGTCATTTCATACAAGGTGGGGAGGAGAACCAGAACCAGAACCAGGACCGGAACCAGGACCAGAACCAGGACCAGGACCAGGACCAGAACCAGGACCAGGACCAGGACCAGAACCAGAACAAGGACCAGAACCAGGACCAGGACCAGAACAAGGACAAGGACCAGGACCAGAACAAGGACCAGGACAAGGACCGGAACCAGGACAAGGACCAGGACCAGAACCAGGACCGGAACCAGGACCAGAACCAGGACCAGGACCAGGACCAGAACCAGGACCAGGACCAGGACCAGGACCAGAACCAGGACCAGAACCAGAACAAGGACCAGAACCAGAACCAGAACCAGGACCAGAACCAGGACCAGGACAAGGACCAGGACCAGAACAAGGACCAGGACAAGGACCGGAACCAGGACAAGGACAAGGACGGGAACCAGAACCAGGGCCAGGACCAGAACCAGAACAAGGACCAGAACCAGGGCCAGGACAAGGACCGGAACAAGGACCGGAACCAGGAAAAAGACAAGGACCGGAACCAGAACAAGGACCGGAACCAGGGCCAGGACAAGGACCGGAACCAGGACCAGGACCAGGACCAGAACCAGGACCAGGACCAGGACCAGAACCAGAACAAGGACCAGAACCAGGACCAGGACCAGAACAAGGACAAGGACCAGGACCAGAACAAGGACCAGGACAAGGACCGGAACCAGGACAAGGACCAGGACCAGAACCAGGACCGGAACCAGGACCAGAACCAGGACCAGGACCAGGACCAGAACCAGGACCAGGACCAGGACCAGGACCAGAACCAGGACCAGAACCAGAACAAGGACCAGAACCAGAACCAGAACCAGGACCAGAACCAGGACCAGGACAAGGACCAGGACCAGAACAAGGACCAGGACAAGGACCGGAACCAGGACAAGGACAAGGACGGGAACCAGAACCAGGGCCAGGACCAGAACCAGAACAAGGACCAGAACCAGGGCCAGGACAAGGACCGGAACAAGGACCGGAACCAGGAAAAAGACAAGGACCGGAACCAGAACAAGGACCGGAACCAGGGCCAGGACAAGGACCGGAACCAGGACAAGGACAAGGACCGGAACCAGGACAAGGACAAGGACCGGAACCAGAACAAGGACCGGAACCAGAACCAGGGCCAGGACAAGGACCGGAACCAGAACAAGGACCGGAACCAGGGCCAGGACAGGGACCGGAACCAGGACCAGAACAAGGACCGGAACCAGGACCAGGACCAGAACCAGGACCAGAACCAGAACAAGGACCAGAACCAGAACCAGAACCAGGACCAGAACCAGGACCAGGACAAGGACCAGGACCAGAACAAGGACCAGGACAAGGACCGGAACCAGGACAAGGACAAGGACGGGAACCAGAACCAGGGCCAGGACCAGAACCAGAACAAGGACCAGAACCAGGGCCAGGACAAGGACCGGAACAAGGACCGGAACCAGGAAAAAGACAAGGACCGGAACCAGAACAAGGACCGGAACCAGGGCCAGGACAAGGACCGGAACCAGGACAAGGACAAGGACCGGAACCAGAACAAGGACCGGAACCAGAACCAGGGCCAGGACAAGGACCGGAACCAGAACAAGGACCGGAACCAGGGCCAGGACAGGGACCGGAACCAGGACAAGGACAAGGACCGGAACCAGGACAAGGACAAGGACCGGAACCAGGACAAGGACAAGGACAAGGACAAGGACCGGAACCAGGACAAGGACAAGGACCGGAACCAGAACCAGGGCCAGGACAAGGACCGGAACCAGAACCGGGACCAGGACCAGGACATGGACCAGAACCAGGACCGGAACCAGAACCGGGACCAGGACCAGGACATGGACCAGAACCAGGACCGGAACCAGAACCAGGACCAGCTTTGGTTTTGTTTGGTCCAAATGATCAGAGCAGGAGGAAGCAAACTGAACCGGAGGGGTTCTGCTCATTTCCAGGCTGACCTCTGACCCCGTCTGTTGGCCAGAAAGCAGCTCATAGCAGCATTCAGTCAGGAGGAGAACCTCCAGCGTGGAAAACGGGTTTCTGTGAGCGGCACCGACATTTCCTCTCATCAAAAAGGCAGAAAGCGTCTCCTTTAAGGTGCAGAGTCACCGTTGTGTTTGATTAGCTTAAAGCAGTCACAAACCGAGCCTCCACATGTCTGTTCAGTCAAAGTAACGCCTGAATTTCCTACTGTTTGTGAACGCACCGCACCGAGCAGCTGTTTTCACCTACATCTATTAATCAGGACTGGTGTTTTAATGACTTTCAGATCAGTGTAGCATAGCAGAAGCTGTCCTGAAACCAAAGTGGTGATGGTAGCACATCAGTTAGCAGGAAAATGAGCCAAACTGTGTAATCTGTGGAGCCAAAGTGTGTGTTTCTGCTCCGCTCCTCGACAGAAACTCAGAATACATGTGAGGGACGTTTAAAGCGATGTAAAGAGGGCTCTTCACACCAAGCCTGGGTCCTCTTTGGTCTAAAAGGGGTGAGTCTGACCAACAGGAAGCTGCACAAACCGCACCTGTAGTTGTATTTGCTCATTTTTACACCTGAAACACTTTCACCTGATGTTTTACTTTCAGCAGGGGGCCCGGACCCCGCAGACCTGGAGGTTCTGGGGACGCCCCTGTTCTGAACTCAAACTGGGAATTTTCCTCCAGATTTAAGCCAAACGGCTTCACCTTTAAAGCAGCGAACAACGCAGCAATTTAGGGATGTTTCCTGCTGAATAAACCAGCTGCTTGGCTGGATTTATCTGAGTGGGGGTCCGCTGGATTTTCCTGCTTTTGGCTGATTTCCTCTTTCAGCTTGTTGTAATAAATAAGCGGCAGGAAGCAGAAAGTCCTGCACCTTAAAGAAAAAAAAAGCTCCTCACCTCCTCCAGAAACTTGGTCACATCGTAGACTTTGTTGTGGATGATGATCCACGTAGATTTGAAGGAGTTCTGCTCCTCTATCTCTGACAGTCTGTAGTATTTCACTCCGGCGGGGCTCTGCTCCTCTTTCTCACCCATTTGTGTCGCTGGAAAGTCGGGCAGTTTGGAGGCGAAGACCCGCAGACAGCAGCAGCAGCACGGCCTGTGAGGGCTTATGTAATCCCAGGGAGTGCGTCCGGACCGTGACTCTGCACAAACGACCCGACATTTAACCCAGAAACGGTCCCAAACAAGTTTCAGCGCTGCGAGCTCATCACTCGGAAAGTTAAAGGGACGACAGCGAACTTCCGCTTTCTGCTTTCAAAATAAAACCCTAAAGCGGACTGCAGTAAGCAGCTCGTGACATTAAGTAAAAGGCATCTAAGACACATCATGACGCAGTTTCTATGAAGAAGCACTTTTACATCTTTATCCTTGTTTGTCATTAATTAGAATTGATTTTAAACTTTTAAAGTTTGGTTTTAAAGCTCTTAACGGCCTCACCCCATCGTATTTATCTGAGCTTTTAACTGTCCTGGCAGAGCTCTGAGGTCAACAAATCAACTTTTTCTGGAAGTGTTCAGGTCAAAATACAAGCCCTGAGGTGACTGAGCCTTTTCTGTTGCTGCCCCCAGGCTCTGGAATAAGCCCCCCCCCCCCCCCCCGAGATGCATCTTATTTCTGACCTGGACCTCTTTAAATCAGGGCTAAAAACCTACTTATTTCAGATGGCTTTTAATACCCAGTAGTATGGTGACTCTTTTATTTTATCTTATTAAATTTTGCTGTATTTTATTGCGTTTACTGTTATTTTATTGATTTTTACTTATTCTTTTCTTTATTTATTATCTGCTGTAAAGCACTTTGGTACCGAAATGGATTGTTGTAAAGGGCTGTAGAAATAAATTACATTTACATTAAATCCTTCTGCCACTCACTGCCCTGCTATGGTCCTGCCAACGTGAGCCGGATGTGGCCCAAAGAAAATGCATATTTGGTCCGTTTGTGCGTGGGTTTATGAGTCTTTCTAGACCAGATATAAGACATAAGAGAACTGCAGATATGAAACATGTTTGGGGCAAAAATCCTTTGATATCTTTCAAATGATCAACTGCAGCCTCCCTTTAAAATGTACTTTAAGCCATGTAGAGAGCAAGTAACAGCAGTAACTCCTAATAAACCTTTGTGAATGTTTATTCACCTGCAGACTTTGTTTGAAGATACTGTTGCAGATTTCAATAAAACAGAGCTCATAGATTAAGATTTAATATCTTATAGATAATACATTGACAAAGTGTCATTGCTGCTTTGAAAGTTATATTTTAATGTTTAAACGGTGCCAATCACAGATGTGGATATACCCTTTCATCTTTATGCGTAGGTACCTCCAGAAGTTTAAAATGCCTTCAAAATCTTTATAGACTGTCTAACACAGAACATCTTCAGTGAATGAAAAAAAACTAAATCTTTGGCCTAAAGTTAATCCCAAAACCACCCCATATAAAGTATGTGTATGGCAGATTTTTCCGTCTGTTTTCTATTCAGCTACAGACAATTATTTGAATCCCATGGCCAAATATTGAGCAACAACTTAAGAAAAAAACATTATCAAATCAGCACCAGACCAACTTCTGTCACGCTGACGTTTTAAACTCTTTATTTTGTTCTATTTTTGGATCGTTTCATTCGGTAACCTAAGCTTCGTTTTGAATTTTATTCTGAAGGAATACATTCAAACTTCCGGTAAGGTCACACTTTTACACGTTTGCTTCACGGAGACTCAGAGAGGCTGGCATCGCCAATGATTCCGCCTTAACACGATCCTCGGGCTGCCATTGGCCGTAAGCTTCCCACCTATCGCTGAGAGACTCTCTGATTGGCTCCCTCTCCTTGTCAATCATCAGTGAGCCGCAGGCGAGGACGTTGAGGCGAGGTCGAGGCTAAAGTTCACTGAAGTTCAACTGTTTTCAAGGAAACCACCTTCTCACGCAAGGAGTGGATTATCTCACGCATCTCACGTAATGAGTGTTTTATGACCCAGTGGATGCATTTCAGAGGGCAGTCGGAGTTCCTGTTTTAATCTCAACTTCCTGTCGACTCCTACAGCTTGTAGAAAGTTGATAGGAGTGGGCCTTTAGCACAGAAATGTTGGTTTTAACTGCCGTTGTTCTCCGGCGGGAAAACCGCCCAGCTCTCTGACAAAGATGGTCTATTTGGGCCCTTTGTTACTCTGCGGCATAAAACAAGCACTTACTGTGATTAGCAGATTAAAACAGGTTAATGATTACGCAGAAAGATAAAGTGATATATAAGTCATAGCTGCTGCTTTTTTAAAGTTAGTTTTGCCCCACACAGTGTCCAAAAATTTTAAAATACTTAGTAATTAGTTATCAGGAGCATTTGGATAAATTAGGAGGAGTGGGAGCTCCTCTCCCCTCACCCACCTTTTATAAGAAGGACTGTTTTTGACATTTTAAAGTTTACTTCTATTTTATATTATAGATGATACATTTGATAACAAATATATATTCAATAGAACACAAATATGAATAAGATATAATGCGAATGAGTGCAATATTTAGATCCTAACATTAAATTGAAGAACCGTTTAAGCTAAGTTTTTAGCTAACAGTCTGGCTGCTGCTAGCTTATTGTTTGGTAACAAAAAGTTATTCAAACGGGTAAGTTAGACTGAATTAATCTTTTTTATTAACATTAATGCTGTAATTATTTGTTTATAAGTTGTTAAATTGATTTGTCACAACGATGACTAAAGTCAAATGGTGCTGATGATTATAATAATTTTCGTTTGGTTTGTTGAGAGCTTTTTTTTTTTTTTACCTTATTTTCACAGATTTTCGTGATAATTGAACATAGGACAAATCATAAAAGTTGTACCTGTAAAAACAATGTTAGAAACTGATTTTTAACCCTCTGAAGCAGGTAATATGGCTCTGAAACAGGCACAAGCTCACCTGCGATAAAATGGTCTTCAGTATAGTTTTTCTCAGGTTTATTGCCAAATATCTCACAGAAAAGGGAAAAATGAGCGTTTGATTTCCGACGTTTATGTGCAACAGTCATCTGAATGCTCTGAAATATGGGCTCCTCTGTGCAAGTTTTATAACATCAGCAAACTGAGCATTTATGGCACGATTCTGCACATCTCCACCAAAGTCAGTCTGCAGCTGAATTCATACACAGGAAACTGCTGATAAAAAACTATCTTCTGATGTTTGAAAACTTGTGAAAAACACGTGTTGAAGTGGTCCTCTGTTTGGCTTTCTGGAACAGTTCTCTGCTGATGTTATTTTCTGCGTTTCAACAGTTTAGGATGAGCGGAGCAGCGCAGAAGTCGCTGTTTTTCCTCAGACTTCCGGAGCTGAAGAGGCTGGTCTGCGTCACCCTGACCCTGCAGGAGGAGGAAGAGGAGGAGCTGAGGAGCAAACAGATGAAGATCTGCAGGTGAGCGATGCTTCTTGGCGCAGTGTTGAGCGGGTCCTGAGGTGTTGAGCTCAGATTGAAGGACGCCGGCTGCTTTGACTGTATGTTTGTGTGTCCTCACAGAGAGTTGGTGCTGCTGTACTCTGATGTTCTCGCCTGCCCTGCCCTGGACTCCTTCTCTGAGGTCACAGCGGTCATGGCTGTAAGAAAAACACACTGACATGCATCCAGTCCTGTGTAAAACTCCCGATCCAGCCACACTCTCTTCGAATCTTGTTCTTGAGCAAATGTCAGAGGTTTGGAAAGTGTTTCTTTGTTGGCTAAGACGCGTAAACCTGTCGGTAAGTTAATAATCAGATGTAAGATGAGGGGTAAAATAACTGATGAGTTGCAGAGCTCAGACACACATTCTGAATCGGCCTCTTTAACCCACAGGCTGCGTTAAGTTCTGGTGTCGCATTAAAACACCTGAGGGTTTTAACCGAGGCAACAGGGCCTATTGAAATGTAAGAATGTGGAAAAGAAGAATTATTGTGTCCGATGGAGAGTTTCCGTCTCATCCCAGACGCTCGTTTCTTATTTAGACTCCAGAAGAAACTGGATTATTGTGTCAGTTCGACCAAAACCGGAACTTTAACAAAGTAAATTCCATCCAAACACACAGATAATCCACTCAGATGCTCTGTTCAGGCTCCAAACCTCCATCTTTCTGCATCTTTCAGTAAAAACAGTTCATTAATCCAGCTGAATTCCCAATAAAACTGCTCTCATTCACATATTTTTGTTTCTTTTGTCACAAACTGGGACTGAAATCAGCCCATTAAGACTTCCTGTTAAAGTGTTTCCAGCCTGTCGCTCTGCTCTAATAAAATCCTGATTTTATAACCTCAGAATCACCGTTAAAGTAGCTGAAAGACAGCGTCTGAACTCAGTCTGTGATGTTTCTGATCTGCTGTTAACCACTTTTTCCTCCTCAGACTCACCTGAGAAGGATAAAAACTCATTAAAAGTAAAAAAAAAAAGCAACATTATACATCATATCACAGCTCACTGGTCCACCTTTGAGCTTTTCTGTCATTTATTAGACCGTCCGACAGTTAATCTGCATCAGTTTAGTGAAACCGTGTCCGTGGAAACGCTGCACGCCACCTCGCTCTGCTCACACGCTACATGCCTTCACACGTGCGCACACAGGAAGACGAAGACTCGCACTCTTCCCTCCGTTGTGCGGCAGATCGTAATCATTCCTGACAGATCAGACTTGTGCTTGCAGACTGTGAGTCTCGGTGAAGTTTTCTCCCTAAAACACAGAAAACGTGGAGTTTTATTCACAGAAAACAGAAGACTGACGGTCAGTTTATCAGCGTTTTTTTCCCACCACGTAAACTCAGAGGAAACCTGAGTCTTGACAGCCACCCTTCCATGGAGACCATTTCTGATGAGGCTTGGGCCAACAGTAGATGGATCAGCTGAAGGTCCAGATGCATCTCTCAGGTCCTGTCAGGTCACAGCTGGATTTTTTCCTCTTTCTTAAGGACATCACTTTCAGATCCTGTTCATCTGCTGGAGATAGTTTTTTAGGCCTGACACTTCTTCTTCTGTCCTCCACTTGTCCAGTTTCCTCAAATGTTTTAAGGACACACTGCACACCATGCTGAGATATGCCAAGTTTTCAGCTAATAGCTCTTTGGGAATCACCTTGTTGCTGCAGAAATCCTATTTTCTGTCTGTCAAACTGTGTTTTCTTTGCTGTTTTTCATAGATGCAGCTAAAGAAATGGGAACAAATGATGTGTCTTTGTGACAAAGAGCCTAAAGATCCAGTTTAAAATGGCTTCTTTGCTAAGTTGTCTGTTCTGTGTCGACACAACACTGGTTCATCCCTTGAGTTAGGAGCCTTTTTTCTGCAGCTCCGATGCTTCCTTAAGGATCTCCTTTAGGAGAGAAAGGAGCTTCTTCTGACCCATAATTCCTTGCAGCTGCAGCTTTGACATATTGTTTCCATCCAGTCGTCCAAACTGTGATTCATAAATCTGAGGACAGGAGGATGAGTGACATCACTATATTTACCTTATAGTTTCTGTCCTTTTTCAGCTTTGAGGTTTGATGAGAAATATTTTCTATACATATTATATTCTATATTATCTCTAATCTTATCTTTCTATACATATTATATTCTATATTATCTCTAATCTTATCTTTCTATACATATTATATTCTATATTATCTCTAATCTGATAAATATGACTTGATGTAACGCTGATAAAATCCCATCAGATGAAGCATCTGCAGCTGTTTCTGTCGAATCTTTACTGAACATCCGGAGTTTCAGAGCTGCAGTCGTCTTTTCCTGAGTCCTGAAGGAGTTTTCCTCCATCTGACTTTAACCCCGTTATGTTTTTGACAAGGTGAAGGAAAATATAATCGGAGAAGTTTGTTCTTGTTTTATTTCCTCTTCTACCGGACCTTTGGTCTCATTCTCACCTGTTATCGCTCCACTCATTTCTCTGCCATGAAGCTGTTTTATTGAAGAAAGTCAAATATTTTCTGCTCTGAACTCTGAACTTTGTGCTGTTACAGGAAAACGGCCTCAGTTATACCCTCACATCAGTTTGACATTTTCTCCGTCAGATTTCACACAAACACTGAAATGAAGACAAAAGAAAACACTTTGTTCACTCCTTCAAAGTGGTATTTGCTGTGAAAATCTTCACTGGTTCTCACATTAAAGCTGATGAAGGACCTCCTGATTCCTGCTGATCCTGGAAATGACCGTTTCTGAGCACCTCAGAACAGACTTCCTCATCTGTTGATTTAGAAAACAGCAGCAACATTTGATCTCTGAAACTAATCAAAGTCAGTGTAGCTCCAGAATAATTTTACATTCACAAAGTGATGAGATGTGAACAGAGTCTGTGATAAAGGAAGGTCTGCTGATCTCTCTGTTGGGCTCCATGAAGTGGAAGAGAAACAACAACATACAGACGCATCAACACAAGCATCCAACTAATATTTAGAGCTCAGAGAAGTTTAGATTTTCATGTGGAGAAACATTTCTGTGAATAAAACTCATCCTTAGCAGTGATATCCTCCATGGCTGCACGAACCCAGGAAAAAGCAGCAAATAAACAGCAAAGAGCTGACAGGATACCTTTATTCCACTTTACACAACTCTGCTGTGGATCCAGGATAATAAGGCCCAATCCCAGCATAGAGCGGCTGAGTGAATGTGGTCTGGACTCTGTGGAGCAGAGTCATGGTTCCAGAGACGCTGTAGAAGGACAGAATACCTGCTCTGTGATCCAGGTACACTCCGACTCTGGAGGATACAGGACCTGAGATGAAGGTTTTTATGCTGTTGTTGTACATAAATAAATAACTGTTTGGGTAACAATATAATGACCAAGATTTGTCATTAAATCCAAATGCACATTCACCTCCTGCTCTGCTGATGTTCTTGTATGCGACTGATACAACAACTCCTCCTCCTCTCCCTCTCTTCTCCACCTCCCAGTAACAGCGTCCAGTCAGACTCTCTCTGCTCAGGACCTGAAACCAATATCCAGTGAATCTGTCTGGATGATCAGAATAAGACTGAGTTTGTTTCATTAAAGTCACTTTTCTGTTCCCCTCTGACAGGAACAGCTTTCTGTTTGCTGTGTTTGGATCCAGTTTGATTTCACATGAATACTTTAAGAAGTCAGCTCTGCTCTCTGGTTCTGGTTCAGGTTCTGGTTCAGGTTCTGGTTCAGGTTCTGGTTCTGGTTCTGGTTCTGGTTCTGGTTCAGGTTCTGACAGTAAAACATCCACCTCAGAGACTCTCAGTGAGATGTTGGTCCATTCCTCCCTCAGGAGGTCCTGTAGTTTCTCTCTGAGCTCTGACACAGCTGCTGTCACAGCCTCAAAGTGCCTCAGAGGACGGATCTTGATGCTGGATGAGGGTGTAGACTCCCTGAGTGCTGACACTGAGGGGCAGTTCTGTAGAAACTGGGTGTGATCCTCTGTGTCTGAGAGCTGCTGCAGCTCAGCATCTTTCCTCTTCAGCTCAGTGATCTCCTGCTCCAGCTTCTCCTGAAGCTCTTTGACTCGACTCACTTCAGTTTCCTGCTGGGATCTGATCTGCTGCTTCACCTCAGAGCTTCTTTTCTGGAGGAGACGGATCAGCTCAGTGAAGATCTTCTCACTGTGCTCCACTGTTTTATCAGCAGACTGATTGATGGCCTCCACCTCCTGCTGAAGCAGCTTCACATCTTTCTCTCGGTCCTGGACTCTCTGCTGGATTTGTTGCCGACTCCCCTCCAGCTCTCTCTGCCTCTCAGTCCTTTCTGCTGCAGCTGACACTGTGTCGTGGCCTTTATGTTCATCCACAGAGCAGAGATAACAGATAGACTTCTGATCAGAGCGGCAGAACATCTTCATCACCTCATCGTGAAGAGAGCAGATGTTCTCCTGGAGGTTCTTGGAGGGCTCCACCAGCTTGTGTTTCTTTAATGGAGCCACATCATAATGAGGCTGAAGGTGTTTCTCACAGTAAGAGGCCAGACAGACTAAACAGGACTTAAAGGCTTTCAGTTTTCTTCCAGAGCAGAAATCACAGGCCACATCTTCAGGTCCAGCATAGCAGTGATCAGCAGGAGCAGCTTGGAGTCCAGTCTTCTTCAGCTGCTCCACTAAATCAGCTAACATGGTGTTTTTCCCCAGGACAGGCCTCGGTATGAAAGTTTTCCTGCACTGAGGGCAGCTGTGGATTCCCTTCTGATCCTCTCCATCCCAGAAGCCTTTAATACAGTTCCTGCAGTAGCTGTGTCCACAGGGAAGAGCCACCGGATCCTTCAGCAGATCCAAACAGATCGAACAAGAGAAGGTTTCTCGGTCCAGCTGAACTCCTTTCTGCGCCATTTCTCCTCTCAGATCAGCGACTGACTGAGTTTCACTTCCTCATAAATGAAACTAGTCTGAGCTCTGAGCCAATCAGTGCACCAGCTGCTGGTCACACCCATCATCAGCCTGCAGGTCTGCAGGGGAGGGAACAAGGAAACATGAGAGCAGGAAGTGTGTTGAAGCTGTTTCACACCAGTCTTCATGGTTAAAACACGGCTCGATTCTTCTTTTAATCCCAAATCAAAAGTCAGACATGCTGCTGGAGAGTCAGAAAGAAATGAGGCTGATCAGGAGATTAAAGTCTCCTTTTCTTCTTAAACTGTTTGTGTTTCAACATCTTTCACCATTTTAACTAGAATGTCTTTCTTTAAATGAAAGGATTTATTGATCATGCTCAGATTCTATCCCAAACATTTCCTAAAGCACTTTAAACTGTCCTCACAGCATTTTAAGAACTTTACCGTCCACAGTGAGGCGCTTGACCTCTGCCTCAGATCAAGCTGGAGCAGCAGCACACCTTCAACCTCAAATTATCAGCAAACTATGCGTCAGAACAAAAGTTCAGTTCTGAAGGAAAGTGCTTCGGAGGCTGATTGCTTCTCTGACAGTTTTTTAAATGATTTCCACCAGCAGAGGTCACAAGTTGGAGCTGAAGAACAGGACAGTTTACCAGGTCACATGATCTGCTCTGACGTCTTCTTCTTTGGTATCAAATCAAAGTAGAAACAGACATTTCTGACAGCAATCAGGACAAAAACAGGGAGCCGAGTTAATCACTTTTATTGCATTAAAAAGCAGTCGGACTGGGTTGGTTTTCTGGCCCTGGACCTGCAGGAGGCCCTGGACCTGCAGGAGGCCCTGGACCTGCAGGAGGCCCTGGACCTGCAGGAGGTCCTGGACATCAGTCACATGAGCTGTCCTTGAAAAGGCACTTTTAGTTCATGCTGCAGCATGTAGAGGTTCATGGTTTAACTGGCCCTGAAGCTTGATTCACACTGAGCAACACATCGGGGAGAAAAATCAACCCTTGTTTTCTCATAATTACTCATAAGATGATGGGATGGAAAGGTTAGCGTTTTATTTTACTGACGTTTATGTTTTCTTGTGAATTAATGGATCATTTCACCACTTTATGCATGAAGATTAAAGAGCAGACGAGCTTTAACTGAACACCTCAGATTGATTCTGTTTGTCTCATCAAAGCTTTCATGAAACTACTGCAGATGTCTGAACAGAACAAGTTTTAGCTGTTTTAAACAACATGGTTTGGTCCGTGTTCCTTTTCAACTTCACGCTGAGATCAGCAGCATCGGCGAATACAAACAAACACGAGTGAAGGATGTGAGCTCGCTGCAGTGTGACGACTGTTAGCTGCGGACTGCGCCTTTAAACTCATCTACATTCAGGTACGAAGATATAAAAAGACAAAAAATTATACATCCAGTGCATTTGTGCAAGATTTCAGATCATAAAGATTCAATTCAACATCAATATTTCAAAATGCCGAACGTAAATGACTTCATTATCGTAATGCGATCTGATTGGCTGGTTAAACGGGAAGAAATGAATTCTGGGTGTTTCAGGACTGACGGCGAGGCAGCGTAGAGTTGGAGATCCTAGAACAGATCGAGTGTTTAATGTCAGGAGGTCGTTGGTCCGCAGCAGCTGCTCGTCTGGTCTAGAAACGCCGCTCTACGCTGGGAGGAGCCACAGCATCGATGCACCGCTGTCGCTGGCGATGACATCACATCTGCGGGTCTGATGATGTCACTCGTGTTCTGTGGTGTAGATGCGGTACATCAGCGTGACGATGGCGGCTGCAAGTGCAGGGATCACCAAGTTGGTCCACCAGCTGGAAGACAGAATAACAAAGTTAACTGACTGACTAGCTAACTAACTGACTAACTGACTGACTGGCTGACTAACTAACTAAATGACTAACTAACTGACTAACTGACTAACTGACTGACTAACCGACAAACTAACTGACTGACTGACTGACTAAATGACTAACTGACTAACTAACTAACTAACTGATTAACCGACAAACTAACAGACTGGCTGACTGACTCACTAACTTAATGACTAACTTAATGACTAACTGACTAACTAACCGACAAACTAACTGACTGACTAACTAACCGACAAACTAACTAACTGACAAACTAACTGACTGACAAACTAACTGACTGACTAACCGACTGACTAACTAACTAACTAACTGACTGACTAACTAACTAAATGACTGACTGACTGACTAACTGACTAACTAACTACCCAGACCACAAATGCAAAATAGAGACAATGCTGGTTAAATAAATAACTAATAATGCCACAGCTAGTTGTAACTAAGTAGCTTCACCACCAGCTGAATCACAGACTCAACCAACCAAGAAACAACTAGTCTCATGTGCAATTGTAACTTTCAAGACTGTCAAGAAAGCTACTTGACTATCTAAGTAACCATTGGATTAACCAGTGAGAAATATAAACAAAATGTACACTTTGATCGCTGAACAGAAACACACAGCTGGTTTAATAATTAACCAACACATTCAACAACATGTTGGTAGTAACATAAAGGCAGACTGCTAGGTCAAGTTATTGCTGTTACCAATAACTTGACAAAAAACTCAACTTAACTACCTACTGGCAGATATACAGAGACAGCTAGTTAACTACCTTAAAAAGTAATGTTCAACCCATTCCACAGCCACAAGCTGATGACAGATACAGGTAGTTAATTGTAACTGTAACTAAATCGTCAGGCTACTATTTTCAAAGAAAAGTTAAATAACTAATCATCAAACCAACTGAGTATCCAGATATAACATCAGCTGGATGCTTGATTAACTACCTAACTAGCCAGTTGGATCCGCAGATGATAACTAAAATCTAAATGTCCTGTTGGATACCTAACTGACAGCCAAATGGAACAAACAGACAGCTAGTTAACTAATAAACAACCAGCTGGCATTTAAAGGCAGACAAGCAGTAAACAAAGTAACAGACTCAACCCATTTATCCACCAAGTTTGGCCAACAGCTGGTTAACTGTAGTCATTATTAACTAATCTGAGCGCTAACGTGACAGAAAACTCAACAAACTAATCAGTGAACCAACAGAGTGCAGTTATAACGTCAACCATATACTTGATTAACTAGCTAACTAGCCAGTTAGATCAGCAGGCGATAACTAAAAGCTAAACATCCTGTTAGATCCCTAACTGACGACCAAATAGACCAAATAGCTAGTTAAATAATAAATCTACATGTTTATCTGCTGGTATACAAACACAGACAAGTAGTTAACTATGTAACAGACTATTTATCAACCCATTTATCCACTCAGGTTATCCATAAACTGGTTAAATGTAGTCAGACCACTAACTTGACAGAAACAACTAACCAAGCTAAAACAACCAAACGTTACAGTTACATCATGAAATGGAACATAGAGACAGCTGGTTAAGTATTTAACTCACTACTAACTATCAACCAATAGTAAAAGAGCGACTGCTAGTTAACCAACTATCTATCTAACCAACTAACTATCTAACCAACTAACCATCTAACCAACTAACCGTCTAACCAACTATCTATCTAACCATCTAACCAACTAACCGTCTAACCAACTATCTATCTAACCGTCTAACCAACTAACCAACTAACCTCCACTGATGTCTGAGCAGTGATGAAGCAGAAGAGTTTCACTTTAATGGTAAAAAAGGTTTGAAACCAGGTGTCAAGTGTATGTGTGTGTGTGTGCATGCGTGTCTATGTGTGTGCGTGCATGTGTGTGTGTGTCTATGTGTGTGTGTGTGCATGTGTGTATGTGTGCATGTGTGTATGTGTGCATGTGTGTGCATGTGTGCGTGCATGTGTGTGCATGTGTGTGTGTGTCTATGTGCGTGCATGTGTGTGTGTGTCTATGTGCGTGCATGTGTGTGCATGTGTGTGTGTGTCTATGTGCGTGCATGTGTGTGCATGTGTGTGTGTGTCTATGTGCGTGCATGTGTGTGTGTGTGCATGCGTGTGCATGTGTGTGTGTGTCTATGTGCGTGCATGTGTGTCTATGTGCGAGCATGTGTGTGTGTGTGTGTGCATGTGTGTATGTGTGTGTGTGTGCATGCGTGTGCATGTGTGTGTGTGCATGCGTGTGCATGTGTGTGTGTGTCTATGTGCGTGCATGTGTGTCTATGTGCGAGCATGTGTGTGTGTGTGTGTGCATGTGTGTATGTGTGCATGTGTGTGTGTGTCTATGTGCGTGCATGTGTGTGTGTGTCTATGTGCGTGCATGTGTGTGTGTGTGCATGCGTGTGCATGTGTGTGTGTGTCTATGTGCGTGCATGTGTGTCTATGTGCGAGCATGTGTGTGTGTGTGTGTGCATGTGTGTATGTGTGCATGTGTGTGTGTGTCTATGTGCGTGCATGTGTGTGTGTGTCTATGTGTGTGCATGTGTGTGTGTGTCTATGTGTGTGCATGTGTGTGTGTGTCTATGTGCGTGTGTGTGTGCATGTGTGTGTGTGTGTGTGCGTGTGTATATGTGTGTGCATGCATGTGCGTGCATGTGTGTGCATGTGCATGTATGTGCGTGCATGTATGTGCGTGCATGTGCGCGTGCACCTGCTCTCCTCCGTCACAGCGGTCACCAAAGTTTCCTGTAAAACAAACGCACACGATGAGACTCAGAGAGACGTGTCCTCACTTCCCAACATCCTACATTTCCCACAATGCACCTGACCGTTTTCCATCACTGTGAGTCACTCACCGCAGGTTTGGTGATCTTGTCTCGTTCGTCCTGCAGACAGACACACACGATTCATCATTACGCTCACACTGAGTGTTTACACACTTTGAACACGTGCACACACACACACACACTTTCAACACGTGCACACACACACACACACACTTTGAACACGTGCACACACACACACACACTTTGAACACGTGCACACACACACACACACACACTTTGAACACGTGCACACACACACACTTTGAACACGTGCACACACACACACACACACTTTCAACACGTGCACACACACACACACACACTTTCAACACGTGCACACACACACACACACACTTTCAACACGTGCACACACACACACACACACTTTCAACACGTGCACACACACACACACTTTGAACACGTGCACACACACACACACTTTGAACACGTGCACACACACACACACTTTGAACACGTGCACACACACACACACACACTTTCAACACGTGCACACACACACACACACACTTTCAACACGTGCACACACACACTTTCAACACGTGCACACACACACTTTCAACACGTGCACACACACACACTTTGAACACGTGCACACACACACACACTTTGAACACGTGCACACACACACACACACACTTTGAACACGTGCACACACACACACACACACTTTCAACACGTGCACACACACACACACACACACTTTCAACACGTGCACACACACACACACACACTTTCAACACGTGCACACACACACACACTTTCAACACGTGCACACACACACACACTTTCAACACGTGCACACACACACACACTTTCAACACGTGCACACACACACACACTTTGAACACGTGCACACACACACACACACACTTTGAACACGTGCACACACACACACACACACTTTGAACACGTGCACACACACACACACACACTTTGAACACGTGCACACACACACACACACACTTTCAACACGTGCACACACACACACACACACTTTGAACACGTGCACACACACACACACACACTTTGAACACGTGCACACACACACTTTGAACACGTGCACACACACACTTTGAACACGTGCACACACACACACTTTGAACACGTGCACACACACACACACACACACTTTGAACACGTGCACACACACACACACACTTTGAACACGTGCACACACACACTTTGAACACGTGCACACACACACACACACACTTTGAACACGTGCACACACACACACACACACTTTCAACACGTGCACACACACACACACTTTCAACACGTGCACACACACACACACTTTCAACACGTGCACACACACACACACACACTTTGAACACGTGCACACACACACACACTTTGAACACGTGCACACACACACACACTTTGAACACGTGCACACACACACACACACACTTTCAACACGTGCACACACACACACACACACACTTTCAACACGTGCACACACACACACACTTTCAACACGTGCACACACACACACACACACTTTCAACACGTGCACACACACACACTTTGAACACGTGCACACACACACACTTTGAACACGTGCACACACACACACTTTGAACACGTGCACACACACACACACTTTGAACACGTGCACACACACACACACTTTGAACACGTGCACACACACACACACTTTGAACACGTGCACACACACACACACACACACTTTGAACACGTGCACACACACACACACTTTGAACACGCGCACACACACACACACACACACTTTGAACACGTGCACACACACACTTTGAACACGTGCACACACACACACACACTTTGAACACGTGCACAGACACACACACTTTGAACACGTGCACACACACACTCTTTGAACACGTGCACACAGACACACACACTTTGAACACGTGCACACAGACACACACACTTTGAACACGTGCACACAGACACACACACTTTGAACACGTGCACACAGACACACACACTTTGAACACGTGCACACACACACACACACTTTGAACACGTGCACACACACACACTTTGAACACGTGCACACACACACACTTTGAACACGTGCACACACACACACACTTTGAACACGTGCACACACACACACACACTTTGAACACGTGCACACACACACACACACACTTTGAACACGTGCACACAGACACACACTTTGAACACGTGCACACAGACACACACTTTGAACACGTGCACACACACACACACTCTTTGAACACGTGCACACACACACACTTTGAACACGTGCACACACACACACACACACTTTGAACACGTGCACACACACACACACTTTCAACACGTGCACACACACACACACACACACTTTCAACACGTGCACACACACACACACTTTGAACACGTGCACACACACACACACACACACTTTGAACACGTGCACACACACACACACACACTTTGAACACGTGCACACACACACTTTGAACACGTGCACACACACACACACTTTGAACACGTGCACACACGCACACTTTGAACACGTGCACACACGCACACTTTGAACACGTGCACACACACACTTTGAACACGTGCACACACACGCACACACTTTGAACACGTGCACACACTTTGAACACGTGCACACACGCACACACTTTGAACACGTGCACACACGCACACTTTGAACACGTGCACACACACACACACTTTGAACACGTGCACACACACACACACTTTGAACACGTGCACACACACACACACTTTGAACACGTGCACACACACACACACTTTGAACACGTGCACACACACACACACACTTTGAACACGTGCACACACGCACACACTTTGAACACGTGCACACACGCACACTTTGAACACGTGCACACACACACACACACTGTGTGCACACACACACACACTTTGAACACGTGCACACACACACACACACTTTGAACACGTGCACACACGCACACTTTGAACACGTGCACACAGACACACACACTTTGAACACGTGCACACAGACACACACTTTGAACACGTGCACACACACACACTTTGAACACGTGCACACACTTTGAACACGTGCACACACGCACACTTTGAACACGTGCACACACACACTTTGAACACGTGCACACACACGCACACACTTTGAACACGTGCACACACTTTGAACACGTGCACACACTTTGAACACGTGCACACACGCACACTTTGAACACGTGCACACACACACACACTTTGAACACGTGCACACACACACACACTTTGAACACGTGCACACACACACACACACTTTGAACACGTGCACACACGCACACACTTTGAACACGTGCACACACGCACACTTTGAACACGTGCACACACACACACACTGTGTGCACACACACACACACACTTTGAACACGTGCACACACACACACACACTTTGAACACGTGCACACACACACACACACTTTGAACACGTGCACACACACACACACACTTTGAACACGTGCACACACGCACACTTTGAACACGTGCACACAGACACACACTTTGAACACGTGCACACACACGCACACTTTGAACACGTGCACACACGCACACACACTTTGAACACGTGCACACACACGCACACTTTGAACACGTGCACACGCACACTTTGAACACGTGCACACACACACACTTTGAACACGTGCACACACACACACACACGCACACTTTGAACACGTGCACACACACACACACACACTTTGAACACGTGCACACGCACACTTTGAACACGTGCACACACACACACTTTGAACACGTGCACACACACACACACACGCACACTTTGAACACGTGCACACACACGCACACTTTGAACACGTGCACACACGCACACACACTTTGAACACGTGCACACACACGCACACTTTGAACACGTGCACACACACACACACACGCACACTTTGAACACGTGCACACACACACACACACACTTTGAACACGTGCACACACACACACTTTGAACACGTGCACACACACACTTTGAACACGTGCACACACACACACACACACGCACACTTTGAACACGTGCACACACACACACACACACTTTGAACACGTGCACACACACGCACACTTTGAACACGTGCACACACACACACTTTGAACACGTGCACACACACACACACACGCACACTTTGAACACGTGCACACACACACACACACACTTTGAACACGTGCACACACACACACTTTGAACACGTGCACACACACACTTTGAACACGTGCACACACACACACACACACGCACACTTTGAACACGTGCACACGCACTGACCGGGTGCACCTCTCCGATCACCATGCTGCTCGCCATCTCTCTGGCGTCGGTGGAGTGTCCCACGTCCTCGAAGCTCTCGGTGGCGTTTCCTCCCGCCTGCTCCCTCAGCACCTCCTCGCCGCCGGGGTGCTGCGACCACACACACACACACAGACTCACAGGTGCGCACAACAACAGGAAGCTGCCGGGCTTAATCTGATCGGTAACTTAACAACAGCCTGAACCGACCTTCTACTGGTCAAAAGTCCAAAAGGCTTCATGTTAAAAGTTCCACGATTAAAAACACGCTTCAACAAACTAAAGAACAAAGACTAGTTAAACTGGTTAAATAGGTAACCTGAATGATATAACTAGCATGTCTGCTAACCCTAAACTGGGGCCATTAAGCATTCTTCCACTTCACAAACCAAGCAGCTCACCAGCCGTCTCACATCCAACTAGTTAGACGTGCCAGAAAACGACTAACTACCCAGACCAAATGCAACCAGGAGACGAAGCTGGTTAGATAACTAACTAACGGGACCAACCAGCTTTCTGACTAAACAGTTTTATTTGTTATCGTAAAACGGCCGAATATTTCCAGCTAAAGAACAAAGACTAGTTAAACTGGTTAAATAGGTAACCTGAATGATATAACTAGCCTGTCTGCTAACCCTAACCCATTTAGAGTTATTAAACCAACTAAATGGACTTAGAACCAAGTACAGATTCATTCAATTACAAATGAGTCATTTCATACAAGGTGGGGAGGAGAACCAGAACCAGAACCAGGACCGGAACCAGGACCAGAACCAGGACCAGGACCAGGACCAGAACCAGGACCAGGACCAGGACCAGGACCAGAACCAGAACAAGGACCAGAACCAGAACAAGGACCGGAACCAGGACCAGGACCAGAACCAGGACCAGAACCAGAACAAGGACCAGAACCAGAACCAGAACCAGGACCAGAACCAGGACCAGAACCAGAACAAGGACAAGGACCAGGACCAGAACAAGGACCAGGACCAGAACAAGGACCAGGACAAGGACCGGAACCAGGACAAGGACAAGGACCAGAACCAGAACAAGGACCAGGACAAGGACCGGAACCAGGACAAGGACCAGGACCAGAACCAGGACCGGAACCAGGACCAGAACCAGGACCAGGACCAGGACCAGAACCAGGACCAGGACCAGGACCAGGACCAGAACGAGAACAAGGACCAGAACCAGAACAAGGACCGGAACCAGGACCAGGACCAGAACCAGGACCAGAACCAGAACAAGGACCAGAACCAGAACCAGAACCAGGACCAGAACCAGGACCAGGACAAGGACCAGGACCAGAACAAGGACCAGGACAAGGACCGGAACCAGGACAAGGACAAGGACGGGAACCAGAACCAGGGCCAGGACCAGAACCAGAACAAGGACCAGAACCAGGGCCAGGACAAGGACCGGAACAAGGACCGGAACCAGGAAAAAGACAAGGACCGGAACCAGAACAAGGACCGGAACCAGGGCCAGGACAAGGACCGGAACCAGGACAAGGACAAGGACCGGAACCAGAACAAGGACCGGAACCAGAACCAGGGCCAGGACAAGGACCGGAACCAGAACAAGGACCGGAACCAGGGCCAGGACAGGGACCGGAACCAGGACAAGGACAAGGACCGGAACCAGGACAAGGACAAGGACAAGGACCGGAACCAGGACAAGGACAAGGACCGGAACCAGAACCAGGGCCAGGACAAGGACCGGAACCAGAACCGGGACCAGGACCAGGACATGGACCAGAACCAGGACCGGAACCAGAACCGGGACCAGGACCAGGACATGGACCAGAACCAGGACCGGAACCAGAACCGGGACCAGAACCAGGACCAGCTTTGGTTTTGTTTGGTCCAAATGATCAGAGCAGGAGGAAGCAAACTGAACCGGAGGGGTTCTGCTCATTTCCAGGCTGACCTCTGACCCCGTCTGTTGGCCAGAAAGCAGCTCATAGCAGCATTCAGTCAGGAGGAGAACCTCCAGCGTGGAAAACGGGTTTCTGTGAGCGGCACCGACATTTCCTCTCATCAAAAAGGCAGAAAGCGTCTCCTTTAAGGTGCAGAGTCACCGTTGTGTTTGATTAGCTTAAAGCAGTCACAAACCGAGCCTCCACATGTCTGTTCAGTCAAAGTAACGCCTGAATTTCCTACTGTTTGTGAACGCACCGCACCGAGCAGCTGTTTTCACCTACATCTATTAATCAGGACTGGTGTTTTAATGACTTTCAGATCAGTGTAGCATAGCAGAAGCTGTCCTGAAACCAAAGTGGTGATGTTAGCACATCAGTTAGCAGGAAAATGAGCCAAACTGTGTAATCTGTGGAGCCAAAGTGTGTTTCTGCTCCGCTCCTCGACAGAAACTCAGAATACATGTGAGGGACGTTTAAAGCGATGTAAAGAGGGCTCTTCACACCAAGCCTGGGTCCTCTTTGGTCTAAAAGGGGTGAGTCTGACCAACAGGAAGCTGCACAAACCGCACCTGTAGTTGTATTTGCTCATTTTTACACCTGAAACACTTTCACCTGATGTTTTACTTTCAGCAGGGGGCCCGGACCCCGCAGACCTGGAGGTTCTGGGGACGCCCCTGTTCTGAACTCAAACTGGGAATTTTCCTCCAGATTTAAGCCAAACGGCTTCACCTTTAAAGCAGCGAACAACGCAGCAATTTAGGGATGTTTCCTGCTGAATAAACCAGCTGCTTGGCTGGATTTATCCGAGTGGGGGTCCGCTGGATTTTCCTGCTTTTGGCTGATTTCCTCTTTCAGCTTGTTGTAATAAATAAGCGGCAGGAAGCAGAAAGTCCTGCACCTTAAAGAAAAAAAAAGCTCCTCACCTCCTCCAGAAACTTGGTCACATCGTAGACTTTGTTGTGGATGATGATCCACGTAGATTTGAAGGAGTTCTGCTCCTCTATCTCTGACAGTCTGTAGTATTTCACTCCGGCGGGGCTCTGCTCCTCTTTCTCACCCATTTGTGTCGCTGGAAAGTCGGGCAGTTCGGAGGCGAAGACCCGCAGACAGCAGCAGCACGGCCTGTGAGGGCTTATGTAATCCCAGGGAGTGCGTCCGGACCGTGACTCTGCACAAACGACCCGACATTTAACCCAGAAACGGTCCCAAACAAGTTTCAGCGCTGCGAGCTCATCACTCGGAAAGTTAAAGGGACGACAGCGAACTTCCGCTTTCTGCTTTCAAAATAAAACCCTAAAGCGGACTGCAGTAAGCAGCTCGTGACATTAATTAAAAGGCATCTAAGACACATCATGACGCAGTTTCTATGAAGAAGCACTTTTACATCTTTATCCTTGTTTGTCATTAATTAGAATTGATTTTAAACTTTTAATGTCTGTTTTTAAAGCTCTTAACAGCCTCACCCCTCGTATTTATCTGAGCTTTTAACTGTCCTGGCAGAGCTCTGAGGTCAACAAATCAACTTTTTCTGGAAGTGTTCAGGTCAAAATACAAGCCCTGAGGTGACTGAGCCTTTTCTGTTGCTGCCCCCAGGCTCTGGAATAAGCCCCCCCCCCCCCCCCGAGATGCATCTTATTTCTGACCTGGGCCTCTTTAAATCAGGGCTAAAAACCTACTTATTTCAGATGGCTTTTAATACCCAGTAGTATGGTGACTCTTTTATTTTATCTTATTAAATTTTGCTGTATTTTATTGCGTTTACTGTTATTTTATTGATTTTTACTTATTCTTTTCTTTATTTATTATCTGCTGTAAAGCACTTTGGTACCGAAATGGATTGTTGTAAAGGGCTGTAGAAATAAATTACATTTACATTAAATCCTTCTGCCACTCACTGCCCTGCTATGGTCCTGCCAACGTGAGCCGGATGTGGCCCAAAGAAAATGCATATTTGGTCCGTTTGTGCGTGGGTTTATGAGTCTTTCTAGACCAGATATAAGACATAAGAGAACTGCAGATATGAGAAATGTTTGGGGCAAAAATCCTTTGATATCTTTGAAATGATCAACTGCAGCCTCCCTTTAAAATGTACTTTAAGCCATGTAGAGAGCAAGTAACAGCAGTAACTCCTAATAAACCTTTGTGAATGTTTATTCACCTGCAGACTTTGTTTGAAGATACTGTTGCAGATTTCAATAAAACAGAGCTCATAGATTAAGATTTAATATCTTATAGATAATACATTGACAAAGTGTCATTGCTGCTTTGAAAGTTATATTTTAATGTTTAAACGGTGCCAATCACAGATGTGGATATACCCTTTCATCTTTATGCGTAGGTACCTCCAGAAGTTTAAAATGCCTTCAAAATCTTTATAGACTGTCTAACACAGAACATCTTCAGTGAATGAAAAAAAACTAAATCTTTGGCCTAAAGTTAATCCCAAAACCACCCCATATAAAGTATGTGTATGGCAGATTTTTCCGTCTGTTTTCTATTCAGCTACAGCTAATTATTTGAATCCCATGGCCAAATATTGAGCAACAACTTAAGAAAAAAACATTATCAAATCAGCACCAGACCAACTTCTGTCACGCTGACGTTTTAAACTCTTTATTTTGTTCTATTTTTGGATCGTTTCATTCGGTAACCTAAGCTTCGTTTTGAATTTTATTCTGAAGGAATACATTCAAACTTCCGGTAAGGTCACACTTTTACACGTTTGCTTCACGGAGACTCAGAGAGGCTGGCATCGCCAATGATTCCGCCTTAACACGATCCTCGGGCTGCCATTGGCCGTAAGCTTCCCACCTATCGCTGAGAGACTCTCTGATTGGCTCCCTCTCCTTGTCAATCATCAGTGAGCCGCAGGCGAGGACGTTGAGGCGAGGTCGAGGCTAAAGTTCACTGAAGTTCAACTGTTTTCAAGGAAACCACCTTCTCACGCAAGGAGTGGATTATCTCACGCATCTCACGTAATGAGTGTTTTATGACCCAGTGGATGCATTTCAGAGGGCAGTCGGAGTTCCTGTTTTAATCTCAACTTCCTGTCGACTCCTACAGCTTGTAGAAAGTTGATAGGAGTGGGCCTTTAGCACAGAAATGTTGGTTTTAACTGCCGTTGTTCTCCGGCGGGAAAACCGCCCAGCTCTCTGACAAAGATGGTCTATTTGGGCCCTTTGTTACTCTGCGGCATAAAACAAGCACTTACTGTGATTAGCAGATTAAAACAGGTTAATGATTACGCAGAAAGATAAAGTGATATATAAGTCATAGCTGCTGCTTTTTTAAAGTTAGTTTTGCCCCACACAGTGTCCAAAAATTTTAAAATACTTAGTAATTAGTTATCAGGAGCATTTGGATAAATTAGGAGGAGTGGGAGCTCCTCTCCCCTCACCCACCTTTTATAAGAAGGACTGTTTTTGACATTTTAAAGTTTACTTCTATTTTATATTATAGATGATACATTTGATAACAAATATATATTCAATAGAACACAAATATGAATAAGATATAATGCGAATGAGTGCAATATTTAGATCCTAACATTAAATTGAAGAACCGTTTAAGCTAAGTTTTTAGCTAACAGTCTGGCTGCTGCTAGCTTATTGTTTGGTAACAAAAAGTTATTCAAACGGGTAAGTTAGACTGAATTAATCTTTTTTATTAACATTAATGCTGTAATTATTTGTTTATAAGTTGTTAAATTGATTTGTCACAACGATGACTAAAGTCAAATGGTGCTGATGATTATAATAATTTTCGTTTGGTTTGTTGAGAGCTTTTTTTTTTTTTTTTACCTTATTTTCACAGATTTTCGTGATAATTGAACATAGGACAAATCATAAAAGTTGTACCTGTAAAAACAATGTTAGAAACTGATTTTTAACCCTCTGAAGCAGGTAATATGGCTCTGAAACAGGCACAAGCTCACCTGCGATAAAATGGTCTTCAGTATAGTTTTTCTCAGGTTTATTGCCAAATATCTCACAGAAAAGGGAAAAATGAGCGTTTGATTTCCGACGTTTATGTGCAACAGTCATCTGAATGCTCTGAAATATGGGCTCCTCTGTGCAAGTTTTATAACATCAGCAAACTGAGCATTTATGGCACGATTCTGCACATCTCCACCAAAGTCAGTCTGCAGCTGAATTCATACACAGGAAACTGCTAATAAAAAACTATCTTCTGATGTTTGAAAACTTGTGAAAAACACGTGTTGAAGTGGTCCTCTGTTTGGCTTTCTGGAACAGTTCTCTGCTGATGTTATTTTCTGCGTTTCAACAGTTTAGGATGAGCGGAGCAGCGCAGAAGTCGCTGTTTTTCCTCAGACTTCCGGAGCTGAAGAGGCTGGTCTGCGTCACCCTGACCCTGCAGGAGGAGGAAGAGGAGGAGCTGAGGAGCAAACAGATGAAGATCTGCAGGTGAGCGATGCTTCTTGGCGCAGTGTTGAGCTCAGATTGAAGGACGCCGGCTGCTTTGACTGTATGTTTGTGTGTCCTCACAGAGAGTTGGTGCTGCTGTACTCTGATGTTCTCGCCTGCCCTGCCCTGGACTCCTTCTCTGAGGTCACAGCGGTCATGGCTGTAAGAAAAACACACTGACATGCATCCAGTCCTGTGTAAAACTCCCGATCCAGCCACACTCTCTTCGAATCTTGTTCTTGAGCAAATGTCAGAGGTTTGGAAAGTGTTTCTTTGTTGGCTAAGACGCGTAAACCTGTCGGTAAGTTAATAATCAGATGTAAGATGAGGGGTAAAATAACTGATGAGTTGCAGAGCTCAGACACACATTCTGAATCAGCCTCTTTAACCCACAGGCTGCGTTAAGTTCTGGTGTCGCATTAAAACACCTGAGGGTTTTAACCGAGGCAACAGGGCCTATTGAAATGTAAGAATGTGGAAAAGAAGAATTATTGTGTCCGATGGAGAGTTTCCGTCTCATCCCAGACGCTCGTTTCTTATTTAGACTCCAGAAGAAACTGGATTATTGTGTCAGTTCGACCAAAACCGGAACTTTAACAAAGTAAATTCCATCCAAACACACAGATAATCCACTCAGATGCTCTGTTCAGGCTCCAAACCTCCATCTTTCTGCATCTTTCAGTAAAAACAGTTCATTAATCCAGCTGAATTCCCAATAAAACTGCTCTCATTCACATATTTTTGTTTCTTTTGTCACAAACTGGGACTGAAATCAGCCCATTAAGACTTCCTGTTAAAGTGTTTCCAGACTGTCGCTCTGCTCTAATAAAATCCTGATTTTATAACCTCAGAATCACCGTTAAAGTAGCTGAAAGACAGCGTCTGAACTCAGTCTGTGATGTTTCTGATCTGCTGTTAACCACTTTTTCCTCCTCAGACTCACCTGAGAAGGATAAAAACTCATTAAAAGTAAAAAAAAAAAGCAACATTATACATCATATCACAGCTCACTGGTCCACCTTTGAGCTTTTCTGTCATTTATTAGACCGACCGACAGTTAATCTGCATCAGTTTAGTGAAACCGTGTCCGTGGAAACGCTGCACGCCACCTCGCTCTGCTCACACGCTACATGCCTTCACACGTGCGCACACAGGAAGACGAAGACTCGCACTCTTCCCTCCGTTGTGCGGCAGATCGTAATCATTCCTGACAGATCAGACTTGTGCTTGCAGACTGTGAGTCTCGGTGAAGTTTTCTCCCTAAAACACAGAAAACGTGGAGTTTTATTCACAGAAAACAGAAGACTGACGGTCAGTTTATCAGCGGTTTTTTCCCACCACGTAAACTCAGAGGAAACCTGAGTCAGAAACAGGTTAAAACTGAGGACAAACCTACAGAACGGGACCAAAACCGGACCTTTAACATGCTTAGAAACATGTTGGTCCAACCTAAATTACACGGAGCTTCTCCAAACCTGAGCCGGACACACAGATAATCCACTCAGCTGCTCTGTTCAGGCTCCAAACCTCCATCTTTCTGCATCTTTCAGTGAAAACACCGTAAAATCCTGATTTTATAACCTCAGAATCACCGTTAAAGGAGCAGAGAACTCAGCTGGATCACATGGACCAGGAGCTCCCACAGAGGAGGTCAGAGGCAGCAGAACGTCTTTAATATTCAGTCAGTGACTGGGTCCTGTTGCTGGACCCTGGCACCGGGAGGGTGGTCCAGTTAGAGGTCCAGATAACTGCAGTTGGACTCGTTGAGTCATTAGTAATCCTCAGAAAGTTCTGACGGTTCAGCTGCTGAACGAGCAGAAACCCCATCAGCACAAGTCCTTTAAATGTTCAGGATTTTACAGGATTTCTGCAGCCAAACCATGACCTTTAACAAACATTACAGATTGGCTTTGTTTTCCTTTTGAACCGTGTGCACGTGCATGTTCGCGTGCATGTGCACGTGCATGTTTGCGTGCCAACGCTTCCTAAGTGCTGTCACGCAGCCATAATAGTTGGTCTGAATTCCAAACATTCCTCTGTGGACTCACACGCTTTATTTGGACGTGTTTTTAAAGCACTTTGCTTCAGGGTCTTTTCTCTAATGATACTTAAACGGCTTAAAGGAGACACTTGTTAAGAATCTGGACAGAAAACTTGATGCAGCGTTTTCAGTCTGTTCTGCAGGTCCCAAAAAGTCTTTTGATTCAGTCTCACTCAGGCTTTTAACTGCATGAACTGAGCCTTTGGATGTGGTTTATTCGCTCTATCAGTTGAGCTGTTGAGTCACATCTGACTCTAGAATATCAGGTTGGTTTCTGCACAGCTCTCTTAAGGTCCCACCACAGCATTTCAGTCAGGCTGAGGTCTGGACTCTGACTGGACCATTGCAACACCTTGATTCTCTTCTTTTTCCCACATTCTGCTGTAGATCTGCTGCTGTGTTTGGGATCTTTGTCCTGTTGATGAGCCAGTTTCAGCCCAGCTTTAGCTGTGGGACAGATGGCCTCACATTTGACTCTAGAATACTTTGGTATCCAGAGGAGTTCATGGTGGACTCAATGACTGCAAGGTGCCCAGGTCCTGTGGCTGCAGAACCAGCCCAGATCATCAGCCCTCCACCACCGTGCTTGACAGCTGGTATGAGGTGTTTGTGCTGATATGCTGTGTTTGGTTTCCTCCAAACGTGCTGCTGTGCATCAGGACCAAACATCTCCACTTTGCTCTGGTCTGTCCAAAGGACATTGTTCCAGAAGTCTTGAGCTTTGTTCAGATGCAGCTTTGCAAACCTAAGCTGTGCTGCCATGTTCTTTTTAGAGAGAAGAGGCTTTCTCCTGCAGCCCTTCCAAACAAGCCATCCTTGTTCAGTCTTTTTCTAACTGTGCTGTCATGACCTTTGACCTTTAACATGCTAACTGAGGCCTGTAGAGTCTGAGATGTAGCTCTGGGCTTTTTCACCTTGGGGTGACCTTTAACCTTTAACATGCTAACTGAGGCCTGTAGAGTCTGAGATGTAGCTCTGGGCTTCTTCACCTTGGGGTGAACTTTAACCTTTAACATGCTAACTGAGGCCTGTAGAGTCTGAGATGTAGCTCTGGGATTTTTCACCTTGGGGTGACCTTTAACCTTTAACATGCTAACTGAGGCCTGTAGAGTCTGAGATGTAGCTCTGGGCTTTTTCACCTTGGGGTGACCTTTAACCTTTAACATGCTAACTGAGGCCTGTAGAGTCTGAGATGTAGCTCTGGGATTTTTCACCTTGGGGTGAACTTTAACCTTTAGCATGCTAACTGAGGCCTGTAGAGTCTGAGATGTAGCTCTGGGCTTCTTCACCTTGGGGTGACCTTGCTGGGACGTCCACTCCTGGGAAGATTGACAGCTGTCCTGAATGTTTTCCACTTGTGAATAATCTTTCTCTCTGTAGAACGATGGACTCCAGATAGTCTGGAAATGGCCTTATAACCCTTCCCAGACTGATGGGCAGCAGCAGCTGCTGATGTCTTTCCTCCTTGGCATCCTGTTAACACCCACCTGAATGCTGCAGCAGTCATTTTTAAGTTTTTTCAGCTTGTTTTCTGATAAAAAAATGCTCCTAATAATTGTAAAAAATACTCTTCTGGACACTTTCCCTACAGATCCAGTTCTTTCAGAGAGGCATCCTCCAAGCGTTTGCACAGAGGAACTGTCTGCAGGTGAGCTGCAGGGAGGTCGTATGTCTTTGCCTGAGCTACATTAACTGTGTGTCTGCAGAAGTGCTTCTGCCTTTTAAAAGCTGGGTTTCTGAATGTGTGTGCAGGCAGACCGTCGTCAGAGTGTGTTTCCAGGTGACCTGCAGCGCTGCCTGTCCTACTCTCTGATCACCAGACTGTCTCCCAGGTGGAACAAAGCAGGACTCTACCTGATCTGTGGTGCGTAGCTCGAGCTGTTGTCTCCTGTTTAATGTGCAGTCGGGTCAAGATGTCACCCCTCAGCCAGATGCGTTCAGTGGAGCCAACAGGAGGCAGGAAATGATGCCAGATTACAATGTAAAGCTGTGTTTGGGTTGCAGCACGTTGAGAACGCCGGATTAGGCTGAAATTATGGCTGATCTGGTGTTTATGGACCAGAGGAACACTTTTCTTTGTGTTGGCGCCACATGAACTGAGGATGAACTCCAGCTTTAGAGTTTTCTTCAGCTCCTCGTGATGAAACACACGACTGAAGAAGCAGAGCGGTGTAAACATGAGTGAAACCAGTGAAACAGCAGATCTGAAGGTTTTCCTTTCAAAGCAACAGATATTTGTCCTCTTCACAACACAGGCATACGTCCCAGAGGTGTTAGAAATCAGCCGTTGCAGATATTAAGGGTCTTAAACTGTTGGAGTGATTCTGCTCATTGATATCAGCAGAGTCCAACCTTCAGTCGCTGCTTCCAGCAGGATGTTTGTCGAGGTCGAGGTTGTGTGTGTGCGTCTTCGATCAAAGTCACATCTGAGTGTTGCAACACACTCAAACCTTCACCCAGGACCATATAAGTTCAATGTATGTGTGTTTGAAAGGAAGAGTGAATGAGTGACTATAGAGCTGATTCTGAGTGAATAAAGAGCTGAATCTGAGTGAATATAGAGCTGATTCTGAGTGAATATAGAGCTGATTCTGAGTGAATAAAGAGCTGATTCTGAGTGAATAAAGAGCTGAATCTGAGTGAATATAGAGCTGATTCTGAGTGAATAAAGAGCTGATTCTGAGTGAATATAGAGCTGATTCTGAGTGAATAAAGAGCTGAATCTGAGTGAATATAGAGCTGATTCTGAGTGAATATAGAGCTGATTCTGAGTGAATATAGAGCTGATTCTGAGTGAATATAGAGCTGATTCTGAGTGAATATAGAGCTGATTCTGAGTGAATAAAGAGCTGAATCTGAGTGAATATAGAGCTGATTCTGAGTGAATAAAGAGCTGATTCTGAGTGAATATAGAGCTGATTCTGAGTGAATAAAGAGCTGAATCTGAGTGAATATAGAGCTGATTCTGAGTGAATATAGAGCTGATTCTGAGTGAATATAGAGCTGATTCTGAGTGAATAAAGAGCTGATTCTGAGTGAATATAGAGCTGATTCTGAGCGAATAAAGAGCTGAATCTGAGCGAATATAGAGCTGATTCTGAGTGAATAAAGAGCTGAATATAGAGCTGATTCTGAGTGAATAAAGAGCTGAATCTGAGTGAATAAAGAGCTGAATCTGAGTGAATAAAGAGCTGAATCTGAGTGAATAAAGAGCTGAATCTGAGTGAATAAAGAGCTGAATCTGAGCGAATAAAGAGCTGAATCTGAGCGAATAAAGAGCTGAATCTGAGCGAATATAGAGCTGATTCTGAGTGAATAAAGAGCTGAATATAGAGCTGAATCTGAGCGAATAAAGAGCTGAATATAGAGCTGATTCTGAGGAATAAAGAGCTGATTCTGAGCGAATAAAGAGCTGAATCTGAGTGAATATAGAGCTGATTCTGAGTGAATAAAGAGCTGAATCTGAGTGAATATAGAGCTGATTCTGAGTGAATATAGAGCTGATTCTGAGTGAATATAGAGCTGATTCTGAGTGAATAAAGAGCTGAATCTGAGTGAATATAGAGCTGATTCTGAGTGAATAAAGAGCTGATTCTGAGTGAATAAAGAGCTGATTCTGAGTGAATAAAGAGCTGAATCTGAGTGAATATAGAGCTGATTCTGAGTGAATATAGAGCTGATTCTGAGTGAATATAGAGCTGATTCTGAGTGAATATAGAGCTGATTCTGAGTGAATAAAGAGCTGATTCTGAGTGAATATAGAGCTGATTCTGAGTGAATATAGAGCTGATTCTGAGTGAATAAAGAGCTGAATCTGAGTGAATATAGAGCTGATTCTGAGTGAATATAGAGCTGATTCTGAGTGAATATAGAGCTGATTCTGAGTGAATAAAGAGCTGAATATAGAGCTGATTCTGAGTGAATATAGAGCTGATTCTGAGTGAATAAAGGGCTGAATCTGAGTGAATATAGAGCTGATTCTGAGCGAATATAGAGCTGAATCTGAGTGAATAAAGAGCTGAATCTGAGCTAATAAAGAGCTGAATAAAGAGCTGAATCTGAGCGAATATAGAGCTGAATCTGAGCGAATAAAGAGCTGAATAAAGAGCTGAATCTGAGCGAATAAAGAGCTGATTCTGAGTGAATAAAGAGCTGATTCTGAGTGAATAAAGAGCTGAATCTGAGCTAATAAAGAGCTGATTCTGAGTGAATATAGAGCTGAATCTGAGCGAATATAGAGCTGATTCTGAGTGAATAAAGAGCTGATTCTGAGTGAATAAAGAGCTGAATCTGAGCGAATAAAGAGCTGAATCTGAGCGAATAAAGAGCTGAATCTGAGCGAATATAGAGCTGATTCTGAGTGAATAAAGAGCTGAATATAGAGCTGAATCTGAGCGAATAAAGAGCTGATTCTGAGTGAATAAAGAGCTGAATCTGAGTGAATATAGAGCTGATTCTGAGTGAATAAAGAGCTGAATCTGAGCGAATATAGAGCTGATTCTGAGTGAATAAAGAGCTGATTCTGAGTGAATAAAGAGCTGAATCTGAGCTAATAAAGAGCTGATTCTGAGTGAATATAGAGCTGAATCTGAGCGAATATAGAGCTGATTCTGAGTGAATATAGAGCTGATTCTGAGTGAATATAGAGCTGATTCTGAGTGAATATAGAGCTGATTCTGAGCGAATAAAGAGCTGAATCTGAGCGAATAAAGAGCTGAATCTGAGCGAATAAAGAGCTGAATCTGAGCGAATATAGAGCTGATTCTGAGTGAATAAAGAGCTGAATATAGAGCTGATTCTGAGCGAATATAGAGCTGATTCTGAGTGAATAAAGAGCTGAATAAAGAGCTGATTCTGAGCGAATAAAGAGCTGAATATAGAGCTGATTCTGAGGAATAAAGAGCTGAATAAAGAGCTGATTCTGAGCGAATAAAGAGCTGATTCTGAGTGAATATAGAGCTGATTCTGAGTGAATATAGAGCTGATTCTGAGTGAATATAGAGCTGAATCTGAGTGAATATAGAGCTGATTCTGAGTGAATATAGAGCTGATTCTGAGTGAATATAGAGCTGATTCTGAGTGAATATAGAGCTGAATCTGAGTGAATATAGAGCTGATTCTGAGTGAATAAAGAGCTGATTCTGAGTGAATATAGAGCTGATTCTGAGTGAATATAGAGCTGATTCTGAGTGAATAAAGAGCTGATTCTGAGTGAATATAGAGCTGATTCTGAGTGAATAAAGAGCTGAATCTGAGTGAATATAGAGCTGATTCTGAGTGAATATAGAGCTGATTCTGAGTGAATATAGAGCTGATTCTGAGTGAATATAGAGCTGATTCTGAGTGAATAAAGAGCTGAATCTGAGTGAATATAGAGCTGATTCTGAGTGAATAAAGAGCTGATTCTGAGTGAATATAGAGCTGATTCTGAGTGAATATAGAGCTGATTCTGAGTGAATAAAGAGCTGAATCTGAGCGAATAAAGAGCTGAATCTGAGTGAATAAAGAGCTGAATCTGAGTGAATAAAGAGCTGAATCTGAGCGAATAAAGAGCTGAATCTGAGCGAATAAAGAGCTGAATCTGAGCGAATATAGAGCTGATTCTGAGTGAATAAAGAGCTGAATATAGAGCTGATTCTGAGCGAATATAGAGCTGAATCTGAGCGAATAAAGAGCTGAATATAGAGCTGATTCTGAGGAATAAAGAGCTGATTCTGAGCGAATAAAGAGCTGAATATAGAGCTGATTCTGAGTGAATAAAGAGCTGATTCTGAGTGAATATAGAGCTGATTCTGAGTGAATATAGAGCTGATTCTGAGTGAATAAAGAGCTGAATCTGAGTGAATATAGAGCTGATTCTGAGTGAATAAAGAGCTGATTCTGAGTGAATAAAGAGCTGATTCTGAGTGAATAAAGAGCTGATTCTGAGTGAATAAAGAGCTGATTCTGAGTGAATATAGAGCTGATTCTGAGTGAATAAAGAGCTGAATATAGAGCTGATTCTGAGTGAATATAGAGCTGATTCTGAGTGAATAAAGAGCTGAATCTGAGTGAATATAGAGCTGATTCTGAGTGAATATAGAGCTGATTCTGAGTGAATATAGAGCTGATTCTGAGTGAATATAGAGCTGATTCTGAGTGAATAAAGAGCTGATTCTGAGTGAATATAGAGCTGATTCTGAGTGAATATAGAGCTGATTCTGAGTGAATAAAGAGCTGAATCTGAGTGAATATAGAGCTGATTCTGAGTGAATATAGAGCTGATTCTGAGTGAATAAAGAGCTGAATATAGAGCTGAATCTGAGTGAATATAGAGCTGATTCTGAGTGAATATAGAGCTGATTCTGAGTGAATATAGAGCTGATTCTGAGTGAATAAAGAGCTGAATCTGAGTGAATATAGAGCTGATTCTGAGTGAATATAGAGCTGATTCTGAGTGAATATAGAGCTGATTCTGAGTGAATAAAGGGCTGAATCTGAGTGAATATAGAGCTGATTCTGAGCGAATATAGAGCTGAATCTGAGTGAATATAGAGCTGATTCTGAGTGAATAAAGGGCTGAATCTGAGTGAATATAGAGCTGATTCTGAGTGAATAAAGAGCTGAATCTGAGCGAATGAAGAGCTGAATAAAGAGCTGAATCTGAGCGAATGAAGAGCTGAATAAAGAGCTGAATCTGAGCGAATGAAGAGCTGAATAAAGAGCTGAATCTGAGCGAATGAAGAGCTGAATAAAGAGCTGAATCTGAGCGAATGAAGAGCTGAATCTGAGCGAATAAAGAGCCTTTGGGTTTTCACCTTTTGCTCTCATGCTCGGGTCCTCGTCATTTGTCTTGACTAAGGCCTCACATTTGAATAGTTTGTCTAAAGACGGATCTTGATGTCTGGATTGAGGACTTAAGGTGAGAACTTACATAAAACTTGGGTATTTTCCAGGATCTTTGACTTGGAGCTTGATGTGGGACTGGTTCGTCTTTATTTGGGCCAGATTCAGAAGCAGACTTTGAACTTGATAGTTCAGAGAAAGCCCTTGTTTTGGGCCTTAATCACTTTAGTAAAGTCTGGATTTGGGGGCTTATGTTGCGCCTCCTCAGAGCTTTACTTTGGCCCTGAGCAGCTGTTTTTACCGACTGATTGACTGTGGATCCAGCCACGGTTCAGAGTCTTCGACTTCACTGTCTGCTGCTTTGAAAACTTCTCATTCTTTCATCTGAGTGAGTGCAAGTTGAAGGTTTCACCTCAGGCTTCTCGGATGCCACCAGCGCAGTTCCACAGGCCTTTGGGTCCTGGAGCCGCCTTTATTTATCCAACATATTCTCAATCTTGATCAAAAATACTGTTATCCAAACGATAAATGATTTAAAGTGATGCTTGGTCCTTTCAAACTGATCTCCGGCAACAAAACGTTGAAGTGAAATGGGGGTTTTCTGTCAGGATGAAGCTGTGCTGAAGGCTCTCTCTGGATCATGGTGACGTTATCTACCCGGCTGCATCCTTGAGATGTTGCTCAGAGCTTTTCCTTCATCCTAAATCTCCTCCTCATGGCTGCTGGCGAGCTCAGGCGGCGGCTGGCCTTGTCTACATGTAGACTCAGTCTTTGATTTGTGCGTTTGACCAAGGCTTTCCTTATCTGCACTTGTGCTGTCAGGATTTACTCCTTCTATGTGTTCCAGGTGCCTTTAAACTGCAGCTGTTTGAGCTAAATAAACCGATCTCACTCAAAGCAGCTTGTGAAAGAGATTTTTAGCCTTGATGGAGGGAGACGCAGCTCTGCAGCTGAACAGGAAGTAGGGCGCATAAACAGACCATGTTGGAGTCTCTTCAGCCTCTAGCCCAGGGGTTGGGAACCTATGGCTCGTGAGCCAGGTGTGGCTCTTTTGATGACTGCATCTGGCAGATAAAACTAAATATTCTCACTTGTTTTAATCCATCCATCGATTTTTCATGTCCTGTTCAGGGCTGCAGGAGCATTATTTTAATTGGATGATACTGGACTACGTTGGCAGCGTAAAACAGGTAAACGCCCCCTTTTGAATCAGTCTGCTCGGTCATTAGCTCAAAGCTAACACTTCGACGAAGAAGATGGCGAAAAGAAAAAAAGATGACAAGTATCGTACATTTCAGGCCGAATGGACTGAAGAATTCGCCTTTGTGGAGAGAGCAAATTCTGCGGTGTGTCTAATTTGCAAAGACAAAATTACATCGATGAAACGGTCGAATGTAAAGCGGCACTTCGACACGCGCCATGCTACCTTAGCATCAAAATACCCGGCAGGAGACAGCAGAAAGAAAGCGTGCCGAGAGCTACTGAGCAGGGTACAAGCTAGAGCTACTGAGCAGGGTACAAGCTAGAGCTAGTGAGCAGGGTACAAGCTAGAGCTACTGAGCAGGGTACAAGCTAGAGCTACTGAGCAGGGTACAAGCTAGAGCTACTGAGCAGGGTACAAGCTAGAGCTACTGAGCAGGGTACAAGCTAGAGCTACTGAGCAGGGTACAAGCCAGAGCTACTGAGCAGGGTACAAGCTAGAGCTACTGAGCAGGGTACAAGCTAGAGCTACTGAGCAGGGTACAAGCTAGAGCTACTGAGCAGGGTACAAGCTAGAGCTACTGAGCAGGGTACAAGCCAGAGCTACTGAGCAGGGTACAAGCTAGAGCTACTGAGCAGGGTACAAGCTAGAGCTACTGAACAGGGTACAAGCTAGAGCTACTGAGCAGGGTACAAGCTAGAGCTACTGAGCAGGGTACAAGCCAGAGCTACTGAGCAGGGTACAAGCTAGAGCTACTGAGCAGGGTACAAGCTAGAGCTACTGAACAGGGTACAAGCTAGAGCTACCGAGCAGGGTACAAGCTAGAGCTACCGAGCAGGGTACAAGCTAGAGCTACCGAGCAGGGTACAAGCTAGAGCTACTGAGCAGGGTACAAGCTAGCCAGCAGCAACCCGGCAAGGTGGCTATAATTCCGCTAGCTTTGCTGGATCTTTAGCAATAGTGAGGAACGGAAAACCATTCACAGATGGCGAGTATGCTAATAAACAATATGCTAATATATGCTAATATAATATGCTAATATAATATGCTAATAAATTCAGAGGCTTATTATACTGACATTTAGTTGAATTCTCTTTTAAAATATATTATATGGCTCTCATTTAAATAAATTTCCAAATTTTTTGCTTTCATGGCTCTCTTAGTGAAAAAGGTTCCCGACCCCTGCTCTAGCTTCTGTTTTCACTGTTTGTCTTCAGGAAAAGACTTCCTGACAGAGAGAGGAAGGCTCAGCGCTGTCAGTAAGTTTCAGTATTTATCACCAGCGCATCACAGACCCAATGAAGCATTTAAAAACCCATTAAATGGGACGTGTGTCTGGGTGTTTTAGGCATGGAGCTGAGCACCACTGAGGGCCAGCTGTGCTTCAGCATCGAAGCCAGCGCTGTGCGACTGCCTCCGACCACAGTAAGAAAGCAGCATCTCCGACACATTCCTGAGCCACAACAACTGTGTGAGTGTGTGTTTGTGCCAGCTGGAGGACTTTGGGCTGCCCCCGTTGGTGCTGAGGAGGTTCTGCAGTGATCCCGAGTGCGTCCTGGACCCGTCCAACACCAGAGGCACCGTCTGGTGCCACGTCCTGCCCAGGTAGGACGGCTCCACCTGCTGGACACGACACGAACTGCACCGAGTCCAGAGAGGTTCATGCTTTCAGTGTTTATTCCCAAGCACTGACAGTTAAAGGTTCTGATGTCATTTCACAGCAAATGGATGGAGAGATTAAAAGAAAACAAATTCCCCTGAAAAAGTCAAACAGTTTATAAACGGATTATGAACAAAGACCCAAATCTGTCATGTTTTAGCTCGTTAGCTCAATTTAAATAGTTAATATACATTCATGTTGTGGCATTTCAGGCTGCAACACCTTCGGTTTAGTAAAATATATTTACCAGGTATTTTAAACACATGATCTGGTCCTGAAGCAGCCTCCATGAGCAGCAAAGATGTTCAGAGGAGCTCCAGTTTGTGTTTAAAACAAAGTTCCTCAGAGAAAGACTGGAAGGGATCTGCATATTTCTGCCTCTACAGAGCAGAATATCATTAAAGCATTCAGGGAATCTGGAGGAGTTTCAGTGTAAAGGACGAGGGAGCGAGCCTAAGCTGGACCCCGTGACCTCTGACCCCTCAGGCGCTGCATCAAGAACCGTCATTCATCAGCAGCTGATAGAAGCACCTGGACAAGGGATTACTGTGGAAACCTTTGTCCAGCACCACAATACAGAGTTCCATTCGCAAGCTTTACTGTGCAGAGAAGAAGCCTGATGTTAACCTCGTCCACTTCTCTGGGCTCGGAGGCGTCTGGGATGGACCGTCACACGGTGGAAACGTGTGCTGTGGTCAGACCCATCAGTATTCCACATCTTTGTTGGAAGAAATGGAGCAAAGAGCAAAAGCAGCATCCAGCCTGCTGTCAGCAGCCAGTCCCTGCAGCCAGGCTCTGTGATGGTATGGGGTTGGATCAGGGGGCAAAGCTCATTTCCACTTCTGTGACGGCAGCATTAATGCAGAAAAGCTCACTGAGATTTTACAGCAACATATGCTGCCTTCAAGGCCACATCTTTTCCTGGGACGTCCCAGCATTGTTCAAGCAGACCATGGAAAACCACATTCTGCCACAGTCCAAAGGCCTGGCTGAGGAAGAAGAGGTACGGGTGCTGGACTGGCTGCCTGCAGTCCTGACCTGTCCCCAGCAGAGAAACAACCACCCCCCCGCACTGCTGCACACCTTAAGACCTGTTTAAGGAGGAATGGGACAAAATAACAGCTGGAACTCTGCATCACCTGGTTTCCTCAGAGTCAGAACGGCTTTAAGTGTTGGCAGAAGGAAACAAAGTGGGAAAAGGTTCACTGACTTTATGGGATGCTGCAGGTCTGAGGTGTAGAAATGATGTTTGTTCACAGATTAAATGAAGCTGAACAGGAAATCTGTTGAGTTCAGACTGTCTGACAGGAAGTAAAAGTAAGAGAAAACATCAAAATAACTGTTTTTTGCAGAAAACTATCCCAAGTTTTTCCAATTTGTGGCTGTAAAAGTTATTTTAAGCCTTTTAGGAATGTTATAACATGTAAAACTGATCAGTTTAGTCTGTTTATGGGGTTGACAGAATGAGTAAAGCCTGAAAATCAACACATACAACCACCCCCCCGCACTGCTGCACACCTTAAGACCTGTTTAAGGAGGAATGGGACAAAATAACAGCTGGAACTCTGCATCACCTGGTTTCCTCAGAGTCAGAACGGCTTTAAGTGTTGGCAGAAGGAAACAAAGTGGGAAAAGGAACGTGTTGCAGGTCTGAAATGTAGAAATGATGTTTGTTAACAGATGAAATGAAGCTGATGGGATAAAACAGGAAGTATTTAGTAAATCTGCACATTTGCCACTAAATCAGGTGCTTCTGTCCCTGCCTTCACTGTGACTCTGATCAGTCAGAGTTTACCTTTGATTCAGTGAACTCCGGCCGTCTTTTATCCTTTAGCTGAAACATCTGGAGCTGAAAGTCAAAGGAAAGCTGAGGATGAGCTTCCTGACTGTGAGCAGCAGGTGGCGCTGCTGCAGCTCTGTTCAGTTTCTGTGTTTGTGTTCCTGCAGCATGAAGAAAGGTCAGATCATCACCATCAGCCGTCAGCTGCCCAGAAACGGACCGTTCAGGACCTACAGAGACCTGCAGAACCACTGGAGCCGCCTGGTACTGTAACCCAAAGCAGACTCACTCAGACTCAGTGCTTTGCACCGTTTCTCCTCTCTCTGATAAAGCTGCTCTCTGGCTGCTGTGCGCCAGAGGCGGTTGTCATGGCAACGGAAGCGAAAGGCCCCCGATTCAAACTGAATCTGTGGACAGAAAGTAGCTGACTTAGTATCTGTTTGCTCTGAGCTGCAAACCCAAAAAAAGCCTCGTCTGAGGTCCGTTTTCTTCTGCTTAATCAGTGGTAAAACTGTGACTCTGTGGTGGTGCTGATGGAGCTGATGGAGCTGATGGAGCTGGTGGTGTGTGTTCCCAGTATGGCTACAGCCTCCCGGAGCTGCAGGAGGAGGAGGTGGTGTACTGCGGCGTCTTCTTCAGGCCGGTGGGAGAGAAGCTCTTCACGTATCCTGAAACATCTCAACAGAAATAAAAGAGTGTTTGAAATCGTTTGTTTCACTGAATGTTTTATTGTTTGATTTAAAAAAGAAACATGTTTACTGAGACAAAACTAAGTGAACCCCTGATCCAGCAGCTTCAGCAGCAGTGAGTGTTAAACTAAGTGAACCCCTGATCCAGCAGCTTCAACAGCAGTGAGTGTAAAATTAAGTGAACCCCTGATTCAGCAGCTTCAGCAGCAGTGAGTGTAAAACTAAGTGAACCCCTGATCCAGCAGCTTCAGCAGCAGTGAGTGTAAAACTAAGTGAACCCCTGATCCAGCAGCTTCAGCAGCAGTGTGTAAAACTAAGTGAACCCCTGATCCAGCAGCTTCAGCAGCAGTGTGTAAAACTAAGTGAACCCCTGATCCAGCAGCTTCAGCAGCAGTGAGTGAGAAACTAAGTGAACCCCTGATCCAGCAGCTTCAGCAGCAGTGAGTGTAAAACTAAGTGAACCCCTGATCCAGCAGCTTCAGCAGCAGTGTGTAAAACTAAGTGAACCCCTGATCCAGCAGCTTCAGCAGCAGTGAGTGTAAAATTAAGTGAACCCCTGATCCAGCAGCTTCAGCAGCAGTGAGTGTAAAATTAAGTGAACCCCTGATTCAGCAGCTTCAGCAGCAGTGAGTGTAAAACTAAGTGAACCCCTGATCCAGCAGCTTCAGCAGCAGTGAGTGTAAAACTAAGTGAACCCCTGATCCAGCAGCTTCAGCAGCAGTGAGTGTAAAACTAAGTGAACCCCTGATCCAGCAGCTTCAGCAGCAGTGAGCTGCAGTGATGGTTTCCTGTGGGACGTTATCAGTCTCTCTCCTGGTTCTGGAGGAATCTCGGCCCTCTTCTCTCCAGCGCTGCTTCAGCTCATTGAGGTTTGCAGCTTTGGTTTCTGCACAGCTCTCTTCAGAGAGAAAAAAGCAAAACTTCTGCTTCCTCAGAGGTGCTCTCCATGCACGGCACAACATTTCTGCTCATAAATCTTTCTAAAGTACCCCACAGCAGCTTTAAAGCACAGGTAAACCCGTTGGAAGCTTCTTTAACCTCCATCCTGAGCAGCTACCCTCTGAGCTGCGTCCGCCTGCAGCCGGTGCAGCGATGCTCCCGGCTCGACCTCCAGGGGGCGCCGGGCTCCTTCCTGTCCGACGTCAGGGGCAGCCTGCAGAGTGTGTGTGGCTTCCCTGCACAGCTGACCAGCAAACCCCGTTACCACAGCGTCGGCCTGACCACGGCTGCGTCCGTACAGGTACGTCTGCACATCTGTCCCACCGACTGTAAACATCTGTCCCACCGACTGTAAACATCTGTCCAACCGACTGTAAACATCTGTCCCACCGACTGTAAACATCTGTCCCACCATCTGTCCCGCCGACTGTAAACTTCTGTCCCACCGACTGTAAACATCTGTCCCGCCGACTGTAAACATCTGTCCCACCGACTGTAAACATCTGTCCCACCGACTGTAAACATCTGTCCCACCGACTGTAAACATCTGTCCCACCGACTGTAAACATCTGTCCCACCATCTGTCCCACCGACTGTAAACATCTGTCCCACCGACTGTAAACATCTGTCCCACCATCTGTCCCACCGACTGTAAACGTCTGTCCCGCCGACTGCAAACGTCTGTCCCACCGACTGTAAACATCTGTCCCACCGACTGTAAACATCTGTCCCACCATCTGTCCCACCGACTGTAAACATCTGTCCCACCGACTGTAAACGTCTGTCCCACCGACTGTAAACATCTGTCCCACCGACTGTAAACATCTGTCCCACCGACTGTAAACGTCTGTCCCACCGACTGTAAACATCTGTCCCACCGACTGTAAACATCTGTCCCACCGACTGTAAACATCTGTCCCACCATCTGTAAACATCTGTCCCACCGACTGTAAACGTCTGTCCCACCGACTGTAAACATCTGTCCCGCCGACTGTAAACATCTGTCCCACCGACTGTAAACATCTGTCCCACCGACTGTAAACATCTGTCCCACCATCTGTAAACATCTGTCCCACCGACTGTAAACATCTGTCCCACCGACTGTAAACATCTGTCCCACCATCTGTCCCGCCGACTGTAAACATCTGTCCCACCATCTGTCCCACCGACTGTAAACATCTGTCCCACCGACTGTAAACATCTGTCCCACCGACTGTAAACATCTGTCCCACCATCTGTCCCACCGACTGTAAACATCTGTCCCACCCACTGTAAACATCTGTCCCACCGACTGTAAACATCTGTCCCACCGACTGTAAACATCTGTCCCACCATCTGTCCCACCCACTGTAAACATCTGTCCCACCCACTGTAAACATCTGTCCCACCATCTGTCCCACCGACTGTAAACATCTGTCCCACCGACTGTAAACATCTGTCCCACCATCTGTCCCACCGACTGTAAACATCTGTCCCGCCGACTGTAAACATCTGTCCCGCCGACTGTAGACATCTGTCCCGCCGACTGTAAACATCTGTCCCACCGACTGTAAACATCTGTCCCACCATCTGTCCCACCGACTGTAAACATCTGTCCCACCGACTGTAAACATCTGTCCCACCGACTGTAAACATCTGTCCCACCATCTGTCCCACCCACTGTAAACATCTGTCCCACCCACTGTAAGCATCTGTCCCGCCGACTGTAAACATCTGTCCCACCGACTGTAAACATCTGTCCCACCATCTGTCCCGCCGACTGTAAACATCTGTCCCACCCACTGTAAACATCTGTCCCACCGACTGTAAACATCTGTCCCACCGACTGTAAACATCTGTCCTGCACCAGAGTCCCTCTGGCTTCTCTCTGTTTACTTTCTCGGGTACGGAAGCCCAAAGAAGACAAATAATTCCATTAAATTTCTACTTTTCCAGATTTAGAGCTGTCTTGTTTGCTGTTTTTCCAGCTAAAAATGAAACATTTTGCTCGTTTGTTTGTGTTTTCAGTTAAAAATTAAACATTTTGCTTGTTTGTTTTTTTTTCCAGTTAAAAATGAAACATTTTGCTTGTTTGTTTGTGTTGTCAGTTAAAAATGAAACATTTTGCTTGTTTGTTTGTGTTTTTCCAGTTAAAAATTAAACATTTTGCTTGTTTGTTTGTGTTTTCAGTTAAAAATGAAACATTTTGCTTGTTTGTTTGTGTTTTTCCAGTTAAAAATTAAACATTTTGCTTGTTTGTTTTTTTTCCAGTAAAAAATGAAACATTTTGCTCGTTTGTTTGTGTTTTTCCAGTTAAAAATGAAACATTTTGCTTGTTTGTTTGTGTTGTCAGTTAAAAATGAAACATTTTACTCGTTTGTTTGATTTTTTCCAGTAAAAAATTAAACATTTTGCTTGTTTGTTTGTTTTTCCAGTTAAAAATTAAACATTTTGCTTGTTTGTTTGATTTTTTTCCAGTTAAAAATTAAACATTTTGCTTGTTTGTCTGAGTTTTTTCAGTATTTTAACAGATGAAAGATGCGTTTTATTCGTCTTCTTCCTTTCGCTGATCTGCCATCTGCCTGTTCGTTCCTCCCGGGCGGGTTCTGGCTCTTCTGAGCGCTCAGAGAATCAATTTGTTTAATTAAAAAGTATGTGAACGGTTCACATCTCTCCCTACAGCCAAAGGAAGGCGACCTCATCACTTTGGGTGAACAGAACCATTCTCGTGGTCAGGTTGTTATTTATCAGCACTTTGTGCAGTCATTCATTCATCTGTTTGGGAGCAGATTTCACTGAGGTCAGAGGTCATCGGAGGCCACTTCCTGCCACATGTTTAATCGCACTGATCCTCCATGTTCAGATCTCTTCTTCTTCCTCAGGTGCTGAGCTCTGAGCAGATCAACCTGACCTCCGTCTCCATCAGGCCGGCTCCTCCTCCCCACACTGCGAGGCCCTTCTCTGGGCTGCAGCTGCCGGCCTGGACCCCTCTCTGCCAGCAGGGCGGCGCTCCGGAGCTTCTGGAGAACAGACGTGGAGGCCGGCCTTCCTCATCCTCCTCCTTCTCCTTTTCTGGTCCCTCCTTCTCCCTCTCCTCCTCATCTCTCCCAGATTTCCAGCCGGCTTCATTCCTTCCCTCCTCCTTCTCCTCAGCCCTCCCACCGGTCCCTCCCCCGGCTCAAATCCAGATGAACGCTGCTCCCAAACTGCTTCCCATCTTCAGGAACCAAAATCCATCGCGCCACATCAACGTTGCTCTGCTGAAGCTCCAGAAGCAGCGGCAGCAGCTGGTTGGAGGAGGCCAGGAGCGAGGGAGGGTGACGTTACCTGCCTTTGTGAGAAAGACTCCCGTCTCAGCTGCATCCCTCCCTCGCCTGCCACCGATCGTCCCACGCTTCAGCCGCCATCCCAAAGTCCTCAGCAGAGCCGCTCCTCAGCCATCTCTCCCTAAAATCACGCACATTTCCAGCCTCAGTCCTGCATCAAAGCTTAAACCTCTGGCTCCAAAGCCGGAGATCACACCTAAATCCAAGTCCTGCCTCAAATCTGAAGGCAAAACTGTCCCAAACTCCTGCAGCGAAGCAGAGGAGAAGGCACCGAAGCAGCCCCCAGCTGCCGAGGCCTCCCACAGAGATCCACCCACCAGCAGCACCAAGGTCAGGACGGGTTCGTCACCACCTGTCTGACTTCCTGTTAGCGTCCTGCTGGGATGTTTTAATCCAAACCTCAGGTTGTCTCACGTTTCTGTGTTTCTCTGCTGTTTCAGAGAGTTGTTTTCAAGCTAAAGTCCAAGAAATCCACAGCCGCTGAGCAAGATGTGGACGTGGAGGAGATGGCCAGAAGCAACCAGGTGAGGAGAAGCTCCTTCCTCCTGTTTTTCCCTCCTCTTCCTGCTCCTGACCTCCTACGGTGGCCCTGAGGTTCAAAACAGAGCACCTGGCCTGTTGTTTGGGTTTAACCTGTTGCATCACCATGGTAACTGATGCTGAACGCATCGGTGTCGGATCTTTTCACCGATCCCAAAGAACGGCGGACGCTGCTGCTCAAATGGCGGTAAATGTAATGAGAAGGACACATTTAATCCAGGATTTGATCTCAGCTCGCTGGTGATGTCTTTAATCGAGTTTCCCTGTGATTTGCTCTGAGATGGAGCCGATTTGCACCTTTTTCTGCAGCTCCTCGTCAGCAGCTCTCTCTGTTTCTGAGCCTCTGACCCCGTTAGACGAGCCTTCAGAGCCTGAGGAGCAGATTCTTCTTCTGTTGGAGGTGGAGCTTTGCTTAAATCCTGGCTGCGTTGAGCCTGCTTCACGGTGCGGCCCTCGGGCGGGTTTCCTTTCTCTGAAATGTGTGCAGCTCCAGCTTCCTCACAGACATCCTCCAGGAGGACTGCAGGCATTACGGCGCCGCATTAAAGGGTGCTGGTGTGATGAATAGCACGGGGAGTTGTGTCAGCCCCACTTTCCTCACAAACATCCTTTCAGAGGCGGGTGAGGACTGTTAAAGTGATGGATGTTCAGGAGAAGGTGGCGGCCCACAGGGAGCCCAGCAGATTAATAACAACATCCATCAGTTTTACAGCCTGGACCTGCGAGTTCTGTTTTATTCTAGCTGTTACATCACAGGTCAGCGGCTCCAGCAGGAGGAACTCTTTTATCTGCTCAGTTTCACATTAAATCAGACGGTGTGATGTCTCATCAGCCTCCCAGCTGCCCCGGTTCCTCTGCCGTCTGTGCTTTGTGACGGACATAAAGATCTTAAGGTCCCACCACAGCATTTCAGTCAGGCTGAGGTCTGGACTCTGACTGGACCATTGCAACACCTTGATTCTGTTCTTTTTCCCACATTCTGCTGTAGATCTGCTGCTGTGTTTGGGATCTTTGTCCTGTTGATGAGCCAGTTTCAGCCCAGCTTTAGCTGTGGGACAGATGGCCTCACATCTGACTCTAGAATACTTTGGTATCCAGAGGAGTTCATGGTGGACTCAATGACTGCAAGGTGCCCAGGTCCTGTGGCTGCAGAACCAGCCCAGATCATCAGCCCTCCACCACCGTGCTTGACAGCTGGTATGAGGTGTTTGTGCTGATCTGCTGTGTTTGGTTTCCTCCAAACGTGCTGCTGTGCATTAGGACCAAACATCTCCACTTTGCTCTGGTCTGTCCAAAGGACATTGTTCCAGAAGTCTTGAGCTTTGTTCAGATGCAGCTTTGCAAACCTAAGCTGTGCTGCCATGTTCTTTTTAGAGAGAAGAGGCTTTCTCCTGCAGCCCTTCCAAACAAGCCATCCTTGTTCAGTCTTTTTCTAACTGTGCTGTCATGACCTTTAACCTTTAGCATGCTAACTGAGGCCTGTAGAGTCTGAGATGTAGCTCTGGGCTTCTTCACCTTGGGGTGACCTTTAACCTTTAGCATGCTAACTGAGGCCTGTAGAGTCTGAGATGTAGCTCTGGGCTTCTTCACCTTGGGGTGACCTTTAACCTTTAGCATGCTAACTGAGGCCTGTAGAGTCTGAGATGTAGCTCTGGGCTTTTTCACCTTGGGGTGACCTTTAACCTTTAGCATGCTAACTGAGGCCTGTAGAGTCTGAGATGTAGCTCTGGGCTTTTTCACCTTGGGGTGACCTTTAACCTTTAGCATGCTAACTGAGGCCTGTAGAGTCTGAGATGTAGCTCTGGGCTTTTTCACCTTGGGGTGACCTTTAACCTTTAACATGCTAACTGAGGCCTGTAGAGTCTGAGATGTATGACCTTTAACCTTTAACATGCTAACTGAGGCCTGTAGAGTCTGAGATGTAGCTCTGGGCTTTTTCACCTTGGGGTGAACCTTTAACCTTTAGCATGCTAACTGAGGCCTGTAGAGTCTGAGATGTAGCTCTGGGCTTTTTCACCTTGGGGTGACCTTTAACCTTTAACATGCTAACTGAGGCCTGTAGAGTCTGAGATGTATGACCTTTAACCTTTAACATGCTAACTGAGGCCTGTAGAGTCTGAGATGTAGCTCTGGGCTTTTTCACCTTGGGGTGAACCTTTAACCTTTAGCATGCTAACTGAGGCCTGTAGAGTCTGAGATGTAGCTCTGGGCTTTTTCACCTTGGGGTGACCTTTAACCTTTAACATGCTAACTGAGGCCTGTAGAGTCTGAGATGTAGCTCTGGGCTTTTTCACCTTGGGGTGACCTTTAACCTTTAGCATGCTAACTGAGGCCTGTAGAGTCGGAGATGTAGCTCTGGGCTTTTTCACCTTGGGGTGACCTTTAACCTTTAACATGCTAACTGAGGCCTGTAGAGTCTGAGATGTATGACCTTTAACCTTTAACATGCTAACTGAGGACTGTAGAGTCTGAGATGTAGCTTTGGGCTTTTTCACCTTGGGGTGACCTTTAACCTTTAGCATGCTAACTGAGGCCTGTAGAGTCTGAGATGTAGCTCTGGGCTTTTTCACCTTGGGGTGACCTTTAACCTTTAACATGCTAACTGAGGCCTGTAGAGTCTGAGATGTATGACCTTTAACCTTTAACATGCTAACTGAGGCCTGTAGAGTCTGAGATGTAGCTCTGGGCTTTTTCACCTTGGGGTGAACCTTTAACCTTTAGCATGCTAACTGAGGCCTGTAGAGTCTGAGATGTAGCTCTGGGCTTTTTCACCTTGGGGTGACCTTTAACCTTTAGCATGCTAACTGAGGCCTGTAGAGTCTGAGATGTAGCTCTGGGCTTTTTCACCTTGGGGTGACCTTTAACCTTTAACATGCTAACTGAGGCCTGTAGAGTCTGAGATGTAGCTCTGGGCTTTTTCACCTTGGGGTGAACTTCTTCTTCTTCTTCTCTTTCTGCAGCTGTCCAAACTGAGCTCTGCGGCTCTGCTGCTGTGGCTGAAGCAGAGAGGCGTCGTCGTTGGTGTCAAACACAGGAAGGAGGAGCTGATGATGAAGGTCATGAGCTCTCTGGCTGAGGCCTGAAACACACACATTCAGCACATCTTCTTCTTCACAGACTTTCTTCAGATTATTAACGCCCTGCTGAGCTCCTGATTGAGAGATTTGATGTGAAATCTGTCCGTCTCATCAGTCTGAAGCCTCCGTTAATCTGTGGGATGCTTAGTTCACACGTTTCCTGTTTCATCTGATTTCAAACGCCAGCTACGGGCCATGAATACAGATGTTGGCATCAACCACATCAGGCTGAAACTATTGAGAAACTGTTTTGAGTTTGAAAGTTTGACGTTTTATTTATTCAATATTTATCGTCATGTTGCTTCTTGCTCAGTTATATTTATTCGTTATTCAAGTTTATTCATGAAAACAATAAAAAAGTGTGTGAACTCGCTCTTTAAAGCCGCCCCAGCTTGTGTCTCAGTGTGTTTTAACACATTCATGGAGCCGCATGCAACAGGAAATACTGAATTTAGCTGTTTGATTCTGCAGAAAACAAATACAAATCCCATTTTTCACTATTTGGTGGCGACTCATGACGCCTTCTCCTCGGTTTACCTGACAAGGAGAAGGGAGGAGAGCGCTGCGAGAACACCTCGCATCGTGGTAGTAACGCAGAAATCCTGTAGGGGGCGACAGAGGTTACGCACTGCAGCTTTAAATGTGTTATTGGCCTGTGTTCAGGTCAGAAATGATCAGTCTTTGTTTCAGCTTCTCTGGCTTTCCTGACATAAAAAGAAAGCATCAGTCAGCTTCCTTTTTACTCAGCTGTCACCATAAACTTGAGATCAGATATCTGGACTGTTTGCTGCCATTGATTTGTCTTTCCTGAATAAAAGTTTCTTTGCTCTGTGGAGCGATGCATCATCATCCTGAAATGATGATGAAGGAAAAGAGTCCATCTGTACACCTGCTGCAGAGGTGATGGCTGCCATCTCCTCTGGTCCTTTACATCAGCCCATATCATCAGTGATGGAAGCTCCTCCCCCCAGATGGTGAAGCTCCTCCCATTGGATGATGGAGCTCCTCCCCCGGATGATGAAGCTCCTCGCCCCGGATGGTGGAGCTCCTCCCCCCGGTTGATGAAGCTCCTCCTCCTTATGTTGGAGCTCCTCCCTCCGGATGGTGGAGCTCCTCCCCTCTGGATGGTGGAGCTCCTCCCCCCGGATGATGAAGCTCCTCCTCCTTATGTTGGAGCTCCTCCCCCTGGATGGTGGAGCTCCTCCCTCTGGATGGTGGAGCTCCTCCCCCCAGATGGTGGAGCTCCTCCCCTCTGGATGGTGGAGCTCCTCCCCCCAGATGGTGGAGCTCCTCCCCCGGATGATGAAGCTCCTCCTCCTTATGTTGGAGCTCCTCCCTCCGGATGGTGGAGCTCCTCCCATTGGATGATGGAGCTCCTCCCTCCGGATGGTGGAGCTCCTCCCCCTGATGGTGGAGCTCCTCCCCCTATCTCTAAGGCTGAGCCCCGCCCCCCTCTGAAGGAAACTCATTTCAGCCGCTGGTATCCAGGACCTCCTTCTTTGGGTCAGAACCCAGATCTGTGAGCTCAGGTGAGGGTTGGAACAAAGATGGAGCAGGAACCTGAAAGCTTCTCCTTCCGGCTCAGCTTCACCAAACGGACCGGAGCAGCGCCCTCATTACTGCTGACGAAGCCCCGATCCGTCTGTCCATCTCTGATCCAACTCACCATCACTCAGAACCAGAACCAGAGATGCTGAAACTGCTCCAGCTGAGGCAGAGACTCAGCCCGACCCGGAGGGTCAGAACCAGGTCCAGAGATGCTGAAACTGCTCCAGCTGAGGCAGAGACTCAGCCCGACCCGGAGGTTCAGAACCAGGTCCAGAGATGCTGAAACTGCTCCAGCTGAGGCAGAGACTCATCCCGACCCGGAGGGTCAGAACCAGGTCCAGAGATGCTGAAACTGCTCCAGCTGAGGCAGAGACTCAGCCCGACCCGGAGGTTCAGAACCAGGTCCAGAGATGCTGAAACTGCTCCAGCTGAGGCAGAGACTCAGCCCGACCCGGAGGTTCAGAACCAGGTCCAGAGATGCTGAAACTGCTCCAGCTGAGGCAGAGACTCAGCCCGACCCGGAGGTTCAGAACCAGGTCCAGAGATGCTGAAACTGCTCCAGCTGAGGCAGAGACTCAGCCCGACCCGGAGGTTCAGAACCAGGTCCAGAGAATGCTGAAACTGCTCCAGCTGAGGCAGAGACTCAGCCCGACCCGGAGGTTCAGAACCAGGTCCAGAGAACCAGGTCCAGAGAGGCTGAAACTGCTCCAGCTGAGGCAGAGACTCAGCCCGACCCAGAGGGTCAGAACCAGGTCCAGAGATGCTGAAACTGCTCCAGCTGAGGCAGAGACTCAGCCCGACCCGGAGGTTCAGAACCAGGTCCAGAGAGGCTGAAACTGCTCCAGCTGAGGCAGAGACTCAGCCCGACCCAGAGGGTCAGAACCAGGTCCAGAGAACCAGGTCCAGAGAGGCTGAAACTGCTCCAGCTGAGGCAGAGACTCATCCTGACCCGGAGGGTCAGAACCAGGTCCAGAGAACCAGGTCCAGAGAGGCTGAAACTGCTCCAGCTGAGGCAGAGACTCATCCTGACCCGGAGGGTCAGAACCAGGTCCAGAGAACCAGGTCCAGAGAGGCTGAAACTGCTCCAGCTGAGGCAGAGACTCAGCCCGACCCGGAGGTTCAGAACCAGGTCCAGAGATGCTGAAACTGCTCCAGCTGAGGCAGAGACTCAGCCCGACCCGGAGGTTCAGAACCAGGTCCAGAGATGCTGAAACTGCTCCAGCTGAGGCAGAGACTCAGCCCGACCCGGAGGTTCAGAACCAGGTCCAGAGAACCAGGTCCAGAGAGGCTGAAACTGCTCCAGCTGAGGCAGAGACTCAGCCCGACCCGGAGGGTTCACTCCACCTTTATCTGTTGAGAAAACCTAAGATGGTGGAAGGGTTTGAGGAAGATCCAAAGACCTCGATGCAGAAAAGGGAAACCAGGACAGACCCAGCTGGAGTTCGAGCCTCTGGAGGCTGAGCTGATTGGTCCATAGTTTCCACTGAGAGCTCTCTGACAGCCAGTCATTTGTTAAAGAGTCCAGATTACAGCAGTTCCATTGCTGCTGTATCAACCCAACCTCTCTGTGTCGACCCTCTGATGGTTAATTCATGTGAAAGTGACGCGCTAACATATTAAAACAGGAATTACGGTGGTACACAAATGTCTCGGCTCTCATCTCGCTGTGGTCTGAGACAAATCCGTCTCCTCCTGGGAACAAGAGTAAAACAAACAGGACTGCTTTTAAAAATACACAGAGCTGCAGCGATGAGTGACTGAGGGGAAATATCTGCTCTGTGTAAACATCTCAGAATGAGGCTGACGTGGAATCTCCTCCAGATTTAGTTAATGATAACAATATGAGTCATGGGCCCACGGCTGGGAGATTTGTGTTCTGGATGTCGGCTTCCCAACGTGCATGAATGGAGATTTTTCAGGATAAATGTGTTTCCAGGACTTCAGTTTCACCTCAACTAAGAAGGTAATGAGGTTGGTTTGGTTTCTCCTCAGTTCTTTAACCTTTAAAGTGTCCTGATCAACAGTTCTGCAGCTTTCTGTAACCTTTAAAGTGTCCTGATCAACAGTTCTGCAGCTTTCTGAAACCTTTAAAGTGTCCTGATCAATAGTTCTGCAGCTTTCTGTAACCTTTAAAGTGTCCTGATCAATAGTTCTGCAGCTTTCTGTAACCTTTAAAGTGTCCTGATCAATAGTTCTGCAGCTTTCTGAAACCTTTAAAGTGTCCTGATCAACAGTTCTGCAGCTTTCTGTAACCTTTAAAGTGTCCTGATCAATAGTTCTGCAGCTTTCTTTAACCTTTAAAGTGTCCTGATCAATAGTTCTGCAGCTTTCTGTAACCTTTAAAGTGTCCTGATCAACAGTTCTGCAGCTTTCTGAAACCTTTAAAGTGTCCTGATCAATAGTTCTGCAGCTTTCTGTAACCTTTAAAGTGTCCTGATCAACAGTTCTGCAGCTTTCTGTAACCTTTAAAGTGTCCTGATCAACAGTTCTGCAGCTTTCTGAAACCTTTAAAGTGTCCTGATCAATAGTTCTGCAGCTTTCTTTAACCTTTAAAGTGTCCTGATCAACAGTTCTGCAGCTTTCTGAAACCTTTAAAGTGTCCTGATCAACAGTTCTGCAGCTTTCTGAAACCTTTAAAGTGTCCTGATCAACAGTTCTGCAGCTTTCTGAAACCTTTAAAGTGTCCTGATCAACAGTTCTGCAGCTTTCTGTAACCTTTAAAGTGTCCTGATCAACAGTTCTGCAGCTTTCTGAAACCTTTAAAGTGTCCTGATCAACAGTTCTGCAGCTTTCTTTAACCTTTAAAGTGTCCTGATCAACAGTTCTGCAGCTTTCTGAAGCCTTTAAAGTGTCCTGATCAACAGTTCTGCAGCTTTCTGAAACCTTTAAAGTGTCCTGATCAATAGTTCTGCAGCTTCCTGTAACCTTTAAAGTGTCCTGATCAACAGTTCTGCAGCTTTCAGAAACCTTTAAAGTGTCCTGATCAACAGTTCTGCAGCTTTCTGAAACCTTTAAAGTGTCCTGATCAATAGTTCTGCAGCTTTCTGAAACCTTTAAAGTGTCCTGATCAATAGTTCTGCAGCTTTCTGAAACCTTTAAAGTGTCCTGATCAATAGTTCTGCAGCTTTCTGTAACCTTTAAAGTGTCCTGATCAACAGTTCTGCAGCTTTCTGAAACCTTTAAAGTGTCCTGATCAGCAGTTCTGCAGCTTTCTGAAACCTTTAAAGTGTCCTGATCAACAGTTCTGCAGCTTTCTGACAACTTTAAAGTGTCCTGATCAATAGTTCTGCAGCTTTCTGTAACCTTTAAAGTGTCCTGATCAATAGTTCTGCAGCTTTCTGAAACCTTTAAAGTGTCCTGATCAACAGTTCTGCAGCTTTCTGTAACCTTTAAAGTGTCCTGATCAATAGTTCTGCAGCTTTCTGAAACCTTTAAAGTGTCCTGATCAATAGTTCTGCAGCTTTCTGTAACCTTTAAAGTGTCCTGATCAATAGTTCTGCAGCTTTCTGAAACCTTTAAAGTGTCCTGATCAACAGTTCTGCAGCTTTCTGTAACCTTTAAAGTGTCCTGATCAATAGTTCTGCAGCTTTCTGTAACCTTTAAAGTGTCCTGATCAATAGTTCTGCAGCTTTCTGTAACCTTTAAAGTGTCCTGATCAATAGTTCTGCAGCTTTCTGAAACCTTTAAAGTGTCCTGATCAATAGTTCTGCAGCTTTCTGAAGCCTTTAAAGTGTCCTGATCAACAGTTCTGCAGCTTTCTGAAACCTTTAAAGTGTCCTGATCAATAGTTCTGCAGCTTTCTGAAGCTCTTTCACAGTTTTTCTTTGGACATTTTCTGCTTTTTCCCTCATCTTCAGTCCTTGTTCCTGAGCATTTTCAGTGTTTTTTCTCTGTTCAGCCACTTAACTCTGACCTTTGAACCCTTCAGGCAGAAAAAAGGCTCCTAACTCAAGGGATGAACCAGTGTTGTGTCGACACAGAACAGACAACTTAGCAAAGAAGCCATTTTAAACTGGATCTTTAGGCACTTTGTCACAAAGACACATCATTTGTTCCCATTTCTTTAGCTGCATCTATGAAAAACAGCAAAGAAAACACAGTTTGACAGACAGAAAATAGGATTTCTGCAGCAACAAGGTGATTCCCAAAGAGCTATTAGCTGAAAACTTGGCATATCTCAGCATGGTGTGCAGTGTGTCCTTAAAACATTTGAGGAAACTGGACAAGTGGAGGACAAAAGAAGAAGTGTCAGGCCTAAAAAACTATCTCCAGCAGATGAACAGGATCTGAAAGTGATGTCCTTAAGAAAGAGGAAAAAATCCAGCTGTGACCTGACAGGACCTGAGAGATGCATCTGGACCTTCAGCTGATCCATCTACTGTTGGCCCAAGCCTCATCAGAAATGGTCTCCATGGAAGGGTGGCTGTCAAGAAGCCGTTCTTAAGGAAGGGAAACAGGGAGAAAAGGCTGAGCTGTGCCAAAGGACACAAGAAGTGGACTGAAAGCTGGTTAAAGGTCATCTCATGAAATATTCCGTTCTTATTAAGAAAGTTCAGTATTTTATCAGCTTTAAAATCATATCTATGGATGAAATTGACACAAATTTCACTTCAGCCCGACAAGAAGTTTGATTATTTAATGAATTATTGACCAAAGTTGGTACTGGGAAACATCTCGTTCCCACGGTAACTGTCGACCCTCTGTAGCATCAGCTGGTTTTAAATCGCCTCAACAGGATTAAGATCTGGAGCCGATCCAGAACTCTCAGTCCGAGTCATTGTTCTGCTTCAGGAAGTGGGAAGGTGAGCGATAACCGGGCTTATTTGGGTCCGGATCGCCGTCTCTTTACCAGTTGAGTTTGTGTTTTCCAGCAGCTTGATGTCAGCTTCTTGAAAAGCCTCCTGCTGCTCATGTGGAAATGTGACATCAGCACGCTGCCCCCCTCCTTCCAGCCCTCTGGGAAGTTTCCCACAATGCATCTTGATAAATTCCCCCTCAGGAAACTCTATCCTGAGCTATGAGACCGAGTGTGTGTGCAGATTCCCAGCAGGTGAAATCACTGCTGGCAGTCAGGCGTTCGTCAGGTCGCGCTCAGCTTTGAGCCCCATCCTATGAGTCCCACCTGACCAGCCTCCAGAGGCCGGGACGCCGAACCAAGCCTGAAGCTTGGAGTAGGAAACTAAAAAGTTGTGTTGAAGGAAGGAAGTCATTCTGGGCGATGAACCTTTATTATAAAGACAAACGATCTACAGGAAAAAGAACAGTTTTATGTGTCGGGACATAAGAAAATGTCTTAAAATTAGGTTAAAAAAGCCTCAGATAAACTGCACAGGACAGGGGTTCACTTAGTTTCTCACTCACTGTTGCTGAAGCTGCTGGATCAGGGGTTCACTTAGTTTCTCACTCACTGCTGCTGAAGCTGCTGGATCAGGGGTTCACTTAGTTTCTCACTCACTGCTGCTGAAGCTGCTGGATCAGGGGTTCACTTAGTTTCTCACTCACTGCTGCTGAAGCTGCTGGATCAGGGGTTCACTTAGTTTCTCACTCACTGTTGCTGAAGCTGCTGGATCAGGGGTTCACTTAGTTTCTCTCTCACTGCAGCTCACTGCTGCTGAAGCTGCTGGATCAGGGGTTCACTTAGTTTTTCACTCACTGCTGCTGAAGCTGCTGGATCAGGGGTTCACTTAGTTTCTCACTCACTGTTGCTGAAGCTGCTGGATCAGGGGTTCACTTAGTTTTACTCACTGCTGCTGAAGCTGCTGGATCAGGGGTTCACTTAGTTTTACACTCACTGCTGCTGAAGCTGCTGCTGCAAGCTACTGGATCAGGGGTTCACTTAGTTTCTCACTCACTGCTGCTGAAGCTGCTGGATCAGGGGTTCACTTAGTTTCTCACTCACTGCTGCTGAAGCTGCTGGATCAGGGGTTCACTTAGTTTCTCACTCACTGCTGCTGCAAGCTGCTGGATCAGGGGTTCACTTAGTTTCTCACTCACTGCTGCTGAAGCTGCTGGATCAGGGGTTCACTTAGTTTCTCACTCACTGCTGCTGGAGCTGCTGGATCAGGGGTTCACTTAGTTTCTCACACTGCTGCTGAAGCTGCTGGATCAGGGGTTCACTTAGTTTCTCACACTGCTGCTGAAGCTGAGCTGCAGTCTTTATCTGAATCGAAGCATCCGAGCTGGGCTGAAATAAAAGTCATCCTTTGCTTTTCTGAGGCTTTTATTTTTGCGGTTCTGAAGAATTTGACCTGGTAAACCAGCCTTTTTGCTTTGTGAGGAGAAGCCTGACCTCTTCCAGCTTCAGCTGCGCCGACCCACAAACCAAACACACCCACGGGGGTGGGGGGTGGTGCTGAGGCCGTGGAATTTCTCTCCCAGCTGCCTCCTTTTTTATTGCCTCATCTGAAATCCTCCTGTGGGGAAGTTGGCCCGGTCCAGATCCAGCACAAAGACTCTTCTGTGGCTGTGGGACAGCAACCAGGAGAACGTCAGAGTGATGGATGTGCAACAACTGCGAGCTTCAGTGAGAGTTCGTGGTCGGTGAGTCGCTTTACGCCACAAATATCTCAAGCATTCTGTGGAGGTGGAAGGAACCCCGCCAATTTAAGACGGCGTTAAACTTTCACTGCAGACGTATGGGTCAGACAGGACCATGGAGCGGTTTCCACGGTAACACACCATCACCTGCTCTGAGAAGTGTCTTTTCAACCTCCAAGCAAACCTGAAACATACCTTTGAAGCGTCTCTTGATGAAAAATGCTCCTCCGGCTTGTTTCCATCACCTGGTTTGAAGTGTTCAGTCTGGCTTTGAAAGTCATAGATAGTTAAATCGGATGAAGTCTGCGTCAGAGCAGTTTAACCCAGTAAATCTGTGGCTCGATTTATGCAGAAAGCTACGTTTTCACAGGTCAGTCAGGTGGTAAAATGTGGTAAAGATTAGTATATTAATATATCCAAAATGTCTAAACGCAGTAATTAACGGTTCACATGCATTACTGCGAGTTACGCTGTGCACATCTCCGGCTTGGTCCATTACTGCTGATGGGAAAGCATTGTTTGCTAGCATCTGCTGCTAACTGCTAACTTACAGTTAACTGCTAGCTTACAGCTGACTGCTAACTTACAGCTAACAGATAACGTACAGCTAACTGATAACTTACAGCTAACTTACAGCTAACAGCTAACTTACAGCTAACTGCTAACTTACAGTTAACTGCTAACTTACAGCTAACAGATAACGTACAGCTAATGGATAACTTACAGCTAACTTACAGTTAACTGCTAACTTACAGCTGACTGCTAACTTACAGCTAACAGATAACGTACAGCTAACTGATAACTTACAGCTAACTTACAGCTAACAGCTAACTTACAGCTAACTGCTAACTTACAGTTAACTGCTAACTTACAGCTAACAGATAACGTACAGCTAACTGATAACTTACAGCTAACTTACAGTTAACTGCTAACTTACAGCTAACAGATAACGTACAGCTAACTGATAACTTACAGCTAACTTACAGCTAACAGCTAACTTACAGCTAACTGCTAACTTACAGTTAACTGCTAACTTACAGCTAACAGATAACGTACAGCTAATGGATAACTTACAGCTAACTTACAGTTAACTGCTAACTTACAGCTGACTGCTAACTTACAGCTAACAGATAACGTACAGCTAACTGATAACTTACAGCTAACTTACAGCTAACAGCTAACTTACAGCTAACTGCTAACTTACAGTTAACTGCTAACTTACAGCTAACAGATAACGTACAGCTAACTGATAACTTACAGCTAACTTACAGTTAACTGCTAACTTACAGCTAACAGATAACGTACAGCTAACTGATAACTTACAGCTAACTTACAGCTAACAGCTAACTTACAGCTAACTGCTAACTTACAGTTAACTGCTAACTTACACCTAACAGATAACGTACAGCTAACTGATAACTTACAGCTAACTTACAGCTAACAGCTAACTTACAGCTAACTGCTAACTTACAGTTAACTGCTAACTTACAGCTAACAGATAACGTACAGCTAACTGATAACTTACAGCTAACTTACAGTTAACTGCTAACTTACAGCTAACAGATAACGTACAGCTAACTGATAACTTACAGCTAACTGCTAACTTACAGTTAACTGCTAACTTACAGCTAACAGATAACATACAGCTAACTGATAACTTACAGCTAACAGCTAATTGCTAACTTACAGTTAACTGCTAACTTACAGCTGACTGCTAACTTACAGTTAACTGCTAACTTACAGCTGACTGCTAACTTACAGCTAACTGCTAACTTACAGCTAACAGCTAACTTACAGCCAACAGATAACGTACAGCTAACAGCTAACTTACAGCCAACAGATAACGTACAGCTAACAGCTAACTTACAGCTAACTTACAACTAACTGCTAACTTACAGCTAACAGCTCACTTAGAGCTGACAGCTAACTTACAACTAACTGCTAACTTACAGCTAACTGCTAACCTACAGCTAACTGCTAACTTACAGCTAACGTACAACTAACTTACAGCTAACTGCTAACTTACTGCTAACTTACAGCTAACTTACAGCTAACAGCTAACTTACAACTAACTGCTAACTTACAGCTAACAGCTAACTTAGAGCTGACAGCTAACTTACAACTAACTGCTAACTTGCAGCTAACTGCTAACTTACAGCTAACATACTGCTAACTTACTGCTAACTTACAGCTAACTGCTAACTTACAACTAACTGCTAACTTACAGCTAACAGCTAACTTAGAGCTGACAGCTAACTTACAGCTAACTGCTAACTTGCAGCTAACTGCTAACTTGCAGCTAACATACTGCTAACTTACAGCTAACTGCTAACTTACAGCTAACTGTTAACTTACAGCTAACGGCTAACTTACTGCTAACGTACAGCTACCTGCTAACTTGTTTCCCTCTGGGATCAGTAACTATCTGTATCTACAGAGCTGGAGTGTTTCTGACTGCAGGAACAGCTTCATTCTGTCTGTGTTTCTGCATTAAATCTCAGCAGGTGTCCAGGTGTTGATGAGGTAACGTACAGAAACACAGCGTAACGCTCCACAGCAGCATGACGGCGTGTCCTCATATGTTCCTATAAAACTTTAGAAACATACTGTTCCAGTAAGTCTCAGAATAGAATTTTAAACACTATCTTTTAATAAAGTGTGACATCAGCAGACTTCTCTCATATTTTAGACAGTTCACCTTTCGTTAGAACAATCGTGGAACGCTGTTTAAACTGCATTTGTAGGAGATTAATGTATATTTATCTTTCAGCAGGGGGTTCCAGCATCACTCCCTGCTGTGCTGAACATGCTGAAGATTAAAGAGCTTCATTTAAAAATCTGCTTCAACCGTCCTCTTTCTTTCTGCCTCACCCCTCGTTTCCTGTGATGTGGAGCTGATTAGTGGCAGATTTCCTCCAACTCCAGAACTCGTCTTCGTTTCATCTGCTGCCTCCTTCCCTCCGGCTCCCCCTCTTCTGTCTGTTTTCTCCTCTTTCTGCTGCTAATCATCTCCTCGTCAGTATCACACAAAGTGTTTGTGATCCTGTCAGACACTCGTCTCTAAAGCTGACGCAGCAGGACTCACGTCTTCACTGTGGTTCAACCTAAAATGGGTCTCATCAGGACTGGAATCTGCGGCTCATAGCCTTAAATGCCATTTTCCTTCTTTGGATCCAGCTGCTGCTGAACGAGCTTCATGTCTGTTCACTGGATTGAGACACGAGATGCTGTGGAAATGTTTCTCCAGAAAAACAAGCCGATCAGCCTCTTGGCGGAGCTGTGATTTATGGAGTTATGGAGAAGCCTCTTGGACCATTAAAACCTGCCACATCTTTATTGAATCTGAAGATCAGCGATGCAACATTTACTCTTTGGATTAGTCTCAAAACATGGCTGCCAAGGATGAAAAGTCCTCTTAAGAGGAAACTGGCCATAACTCAACTTCTTCCTTCCAAGTCTGAGTTATTATGAGCACATATTTCATATTTATCACTATCAAGACAAAGATATCTCCTATGTAAGCAGGAACAGAAGAGGTTCAACCTTTTCACTTCAGGTGTTCAGGGGTTGAAGCTTTTTTTAACGGGTTAAAAGCTAAATTTAAAGTCAAATCGAAGCGTGCAGAACGATGAAAAGCTGCAGCCTCAGAGAGCCGCAGTGAAACAACAATGAGGTCACTCGGAGTAAACGTGTCCTCTGCTGTCCTGACCCAGAAACCAGGTCCTGGCAGCCGCCAGGGCGTCCTGACCGGCTTTTGTCCGCTGACATTTCACTGCGAGACGTTTTATTCCTGCCTCCAGGCCATGACTTGGCTCTTTCTTTTATCCACACGGCAGTTTTTCTTCTCGCAGAGACAGCCGAGCTGCCTCCCTCCCGCCTCCTCGGGCCTGAAATGGATTCACCCTCATCTTTTATTCCTCTCCGTCCTTTTCCCCTTCAGTTTATGCAGACGGATAAAAGGCAAACAGGGGAACAAAAGCGCCCTGACAGTTAAGGACAAAGACAGAAAGCTCTCCGCTGCTTATGAAATATCTTTCGCTGTGTGTGTTCTTTAACTTCGGCTGCAGAGAAACTGAAGCTGCTCATTTATTTCTGAGCCTGCACACCTGCTGTCTTTGGCTCAGACTTTTCTGTTTTAACGGAAACTGTTTCGTCGGAAGTTTGTGTTTCTAAGAGATAAAGGAGAAAAGCTCAGAGGCAGTATTTGGTCAAACAATCAGGGGAAACCCCTGAAGCCAAAAGCCAATAGCTGTTAAAACTCTACTTACTACAGATAAAAGGTTTATTCAGAATGATTCTGCTGTTTGTTCTCAAGCCAGAAGTGACCATAAATCTATTTAATTATGGACATGATGTTAGAAGGACCACCTGGGGGGGTCTAACTAATAACTAAAGAGGAGTTTCATGCCTTCACACTGAGAGTCTAAGGCTGAAAACATACCTGCCGTTAACTGTTTGGTGCGTCCTCAGAAACTGATGCAATATGCAGGTGGCCTGTAGGGGGGGTGCAAGCTTACTTTTGATGTTTTTTTATCGTTAATTTCTCACATCGTGCTCGGTTTAGGTTTTTATGTCTGAAAGACGAGGCTGTAGTTTCAGTACCTGGTTAGTATCACTAGGTTTCCCTGATACATAAAGCTGGGTGTCATCAGCATAGCAGTGGAACGCAATAAAATACAGCAAAATTGAATAAGATGATATAAAAGTGTCACCATACTACTGGGTATTAAAAGCCATCTGAAATAAGTAGGTTTTTAGCCTAGATTTAAAGAGGCCCAGGTCAGAAATAAGACGCAGCTCAGATATGAGCTTATGTTATATTATATGATATATTTTATGTCTGAAAGACGAGGCTGTAGTTTCAGTAACTGGTTAGTATCTCTAGGTTTCCCTGATACATAAAGCTGGGTGTCATCAGCATAGCAGTTGAGTTTCCTGACGGTACTGCCCGAAGATGGACCAAATCTATCAGATATTACCTAAACCAGTCCAAAACAGTATGATTTAAAGCAGTTATTATGTCAATAAAAACAAGAGGTACACGAATAAGTGAGTGAATAGTTGCAGGTGTGGCTTTGTAGGTCATAAGAAGGCTTTTAAAGTCGACGTAAAGCGGCCAAGACTGGAAAAATATATTTACAACAATCCATTTCGGTACCAAAGTGCTTTACAGCAGATAATAAATAAAGAAAAGAATAAGTACAAAACAATAAAACAACAGTAAACGCAATAAAATACAGCAAAATTGAATAAAATAATATAAAAGTGTCACCATACTACTGGGTATTAAAGCCATCTGAAATAAGTAGGTTTTTAGCCTAGATTTAAAGAGGCCCAGGTCAGAAATAAGACGCAGCTCAGATATGAGCTTATGTTATATTATATGATATATTTTATGTCTGAAAGACGAGGCTGTAGTTTCAGTAACTGGTTAGTATCTCTAGGTTTCCCTGATACATAAAGCTGGGTGTCATCAGCATAGCAGTGGAACGCAATAAAATACAGCAAAATTGAATAAGATAATATAAAAGTGTCCCCATACTACTGGGTATTAAAAGCCATCTGAAATAAGTAGGTTTTTAGCCTAGATTTAAAGAGGCCCAGGTCAGAAATAAGACGCAGCTCAGATATGAGCTTATGTTATATTATATGATATATTTTATGTCTGAAAGACGAGGCTGTAGTTTCAGTAACTGGTTAGTATCTCTAGGTTTCCCTGATACATAAAGCTGAGTGTCATCAGCATAGCAGTTGAGTTTCCTGACAGTACTGCCCGAAGGTGGACCAAATCTATCAGATATTACCTAAACCAGTCCAAAACAGTATGATTTAAAGCAGTTATTATGTCAATAAAAACAAGAGGTACACGAATAAGTGAGTGAATAGTTGCAGGTGTGGCTTTGTAGGTCATAAGAAGGCTTTTAAAGTCAACGTAAAGCGGCCAAGACTGGAAAAATATATTTACAACAATCCATTTCGGTACCAAAGTGCTTTACAGCAGATAATAAATAAAGAAAAGAATAAGTACAAAACAATAAAACAACAGTAAACGCAATAAAACACAGCAAAATTGAATAAAATAATATAAAAGTGTCCCCATACTACTGGGTATTAAAAGCCATCTGAAATAAGTAGGTTTTTAGCCTAGATTTAAAGAGGCCCAGGTCAGAAATAAGACGCAGCTCAGATATGAGCTTATGTTATATTATATGATGTATTTTATGTCTGAAAGACGAGGCTGTAGTTTCAGTAACTGGTTAGTATCTCTAGGTTTCCCTGATACATAAAGCTGAGTGTCATCAGCATAGCAGTTGAGTTTCCTGACGGTACTGCCCGAAGGTGGACCAAATCTATCAGATATTACCTAAACCAGTCCAAAACAGTACCGGTGATCCCACTAAAGGGTTCCAGGGATCAATCGGTCCAACGAGACAGAGACAGAACCATTATGGGGCCACAGGAGGGTCATGTGGGACCTTAATTAATGCAGTTTCAGTGCTATGTTGTACTGGAACTCCTCATGTAAACTGTTATTAATGTGCAAATGTGTAATTAGTTGCTGTTTTTTCAAGACTTTTAACAGTAAGTTGGGTATACGTCTGTATTTGGATAATACTTCAGATAATATTAGGCTTTTTAAACCGTGTCTTAGCTACAGAAGGCCTGTGGTACTGAGTCCATTAAGACATTGTGATGTCAAGATCAACAGCACGCTGACGTCTTCTGTTGATGCCACGACGTGATGCTGGGAGCAAAGATGGCTAACGCGAGATCCAACGGACCAGAGAGCGATGACTCTGTTTCACTTGGACTCAGCAGCTGCAGAGAATGATAGATTCTGATGGGTCAGCTGATGCCACCTGCCCCCAGTTTACATGAACACCCAGAGCTGGGCAGCGTGGCTTGACCTACATCATTGTACCTCTTAGCGAGATCTTTATTCTCAGGGTTCGTTAAACCAGATCACCCAAAGACAACCTGGATATGTTGATGCTGATTGGTTGTACAGGCCTCTGTTTCTCTCTGTTTCAGACTGAGGTGTTTTATATGAACCGAGCGTCGGATACGTTTCCGGTGAGGATTGGACTCCGTCAGGGCTGCCCTTTGTCACAGATTCTGTTCCTAACTTTTATGGACAGAATTTCTAGGTGCAGGGCGTTGAGGGGGTCCGATTTGGTGACCTCAGAATCGGGTCTCTGCTTTTTGCGGATGATGTGGTTCTGTTAGCGTCGTCGGGCCGTGACCTTAGGGACTGGATAGTGTAGTGGTATGATTGTCACCAGACTTGGGTTCAAATCCTCTGCAAGGTATTACCTCCAGTAGGGGTCCTTAGGCAACCTCACCCTACCTGCCTACCTGTAAGTCGCTTTGGATAAAAGCGTCTGCTAAATGCATGAACATAAACCTTCAGCTCTCACTGGAGCGGTTTGCAGCCGAGTGTGAAGCAGCTGGGATGAGAATCGGCGCCTCCAAATCCGAGACTATGGTTCTCAGCCGGAAAAGGGTGGAACGCTCTCTCCGGGTCGGGAGTGAGATCCTTCCCCAAGTGGAGGAGTCTAAGTATCTCGGGGTCTTGTTCACAGTGAGGGACGAATGGAGGGGAGATTTATGGGAGGATCGGTGCAGCGTCTGCAGTGTTGCTCTGCACCGACCCGTCGCTGTGAAGAAGGAGCTGAGCCAGAAGGTGAAGCTCTCTATTTACTGGTCAGTCTACGCTCCCATCCTCACCGATGGTCCCGAGCTGTGGGTAGAGACCAAAGATCGCGAATACAAGCGGCTGAAATGGGTTTCCTCCGCAGGGTCTCTGGGCCTCCCTTAGAGATAGGGTGAGAAGCTCAGTCATCCGGGAGGGGCTCAGAGTAGAACCGCTGCTCCTCCGCATTGAGAGGAGTCAGATGAGGTGGCATCTGGTTAGGATGCCCCCTGGAGGCCTCCCTGGGGAGGTGTTCTGGGCCCGTCCCACTGGGAGGAGACCCGGGGGAGACCCAGGACACGTTGGAGAGACTATGGCCTGGGAACGCCTCGGGGTCCCCCCGGAAGAGCTGGAGGAAGTGGCCGGGAACAGAGACGCCTGGGTTTCTCTGTTAAAGCTGCTGCCCCCCCGACCCCCGGATAAGCGGCAGATGATGGATGGATGGAGCGTGCTCAGTCTGTCTCGTCCTCATGGCTTAAACCTTGCTGATCTGTCATCCTGAGCCTGTTTCAGATGGATTAACTTTGTGTGGAGTTGAAGCCAAGCACCGATGCTCTGAGTTTGCTTTTGGATGCATAAAATATTCACGTCATCATCTGTTTTTTTTACCTCGGAAGAAAGCCTGCAGCTCGTTGGTATTCATGTATTGTATGTATTTGTATGTATTTCTTGTATTGATTTCTTGTATCTTGTTTCTTGTATTGATTTGCTCTCAATAATCAGGTGTTTTTTGTCAGGGAGGGAAACTGGAAGCTGCTACAGGGAGAAAAATCCAAACTGCCGGAGGATTTTATGTCTCTAATTCCATTCACATCCACTCCTTTCTAACGACTTCTCCTCTAAGTGTCTTTGCTTTGTGCACCTCAACTAACTCTAAAGCAAACACTGATTGATCTCAGGATTTAGCGCTACAACGAGCTTTACAACGTTTCTCATTAACAAATTCACCTCGAGGTATTGACCTGGGATCGATCACAACTCGGGGTTAAGTTGTCGTAACACCATCATCGTCTTCTTGGATGTAAACGGCAAAATTAACTTGACATCCTGAGAATTTACAAAAGTTCTGAAGACGTATTTGGATCATTTTAATGTCCTTTTTAAATAAACAGACTGGGTTTAAAGTGTGAAACTGTGACTCGAGTGAAGTCAGTAAAAGGCTGCAGTATATCAAAGCCTCTGTGGCTCTGCTGCTGTTTGAAGTTTTATTGATTCTCACTGAGATTCCTTTAGAGAAGCTCTGAGATTTCACTGCTGTTAGCTCATTATTTCCTCTTTCAGTCTGGATTGTTATTATCATGTTTGAGACTTTTCTCCTTCGTTTTTCTTCTTTCACTGCTTTCTTTTTTTCTCTTTAAGACTCTTATCAAGCACGTTAAGGTTCTGTTTCCAGCTCAGAACGGCGCCGCCCTCGTGGCAGCGGCCTGCTGTCGACCCTGGCAGCTTCCGGCCAGCGTTATGATGCGTAACCACGGCAACGGGAAAGTCGTCAACCTGTTGGAGCAGGTAACAGAGCTTTCCAAAGCCCCCATATAGGGTCTGGAATAAGAGCCTAAATCCAGACGAGGCGGAGAGAGGGAGACGTCTTGGATGCAGAGCAGGAGCAAAAAGGAAGAAGAAGGAGGAGGAAGTTTAAACCATTTCTTCCCTCGATCCTCAGGGGAAATGTGTGATTACTGGAGCTGATGGGGATGCCTCTCTAAACGTTTGTCAGCTGATATATATCCTATTTTGTTATCTATATATAACCATGAAATATCTTTAAAAACACGTAATAATGCAGGAATTTAATTTACCTGCCAGGATTGTTAAAGTGTTCATAACTTGACTTAATTAGGGAAGTAATTTACGTCATTTTGTACCCGTGGATGAATCAGATGAACTCCTTTTCTAGCTGTGCTCTGTGCTTCAGATAAAAGCTTCATAAAAGTGGAAGTTGTGTTCATGTATGACCTGAAAGTGGCCTCCAAATAAAGCGCATTTGCTCGAGTCTTCATGGTAAATAATTACAGGAACGCTGACTGAAGGAAGCTTTCAGTAGAGGCGCTACTTCCTTGTGTTGGAAGCAGCCAGTTGAGGGGATTCAGGCCTCCTGGGCGCCTTTCTTTGGACGTTTTTCGGGTGGATAAGACCCAGAGTTCACAGAAGGGATTACATATCTCCTGGGACTTCTTCAGAGTCCATATCCAAACCAAAGAAACATGTCTCCTCTTTGTTATGGTGAGTAAAGTTCTTCCTCTGCTTCAGTCGCAGGGAGGAGGTGATTCATTTGTTCCAGGTGCAAGAATCCATCATGAGCTGCAGAGAGAATAATTCCAATATTTCATAAAGCCTTTCTGTCGGCCTACAGCAGGACTCTTCGTCTCATTAATCAGCAGAAGAGGCTTACCCCACCTCAAGGAAGATTTTCTTCCAGCGAACTCTGAAATATGAGGACAGGAAGTGGAAATCTACAGGATGAATTCCTCTGATCTGAAGACATTTGACCTTAGTCTTAGTCTTAGTCCTCACTAAGACCAAAGAAGTGGAGCACATCAGTCCACCTTCCACCGGCTGCCGGTCCATCAGAGGATAGACTTTAAAGTTCTGCTGCTGGTCCATCAGAGGATAGACTTTAAAGTTCTGCTGCTGGTCCATCAGAGGATAGACTTTAAAGTTCTGATGCTGGTCCATCAGAGGATAGACTTTAAAGTTCTGATGCCGGTCCATCAGAGGATAGACTTTAAAGTTCTGATGCCGGTCCATCAGAGGATAGACTTTAAAGTTCTGCTGCCGGTCCATCAGAGGATAGACTTTAAAGTTCTGATGCCGGTCCATCAGAGGATAGACTTTAAAGTTCTGATGCCGGTCCATCAGAGGATAGACTTTAAAGTTCTGCTGCTGGTCCATCAGAGGATAGACTTTAAAGTTCTGATGCTGGTCCATCAGAGGATAGACTTTAAAGTTCTGATGCTGGTCCATCAGAGGATAGACTTTAAAGTTCTGCTGCTGGTCCATCAGAGGATAGACTTTAAAGTTCTGATGCCGGTCCATCAGAGGATAGACTTTAAAGTTCTGATGCCGGTCCATCAGAGGATAGACTTTAAAGTTCTGATGCCGGTCCATCAGAGGATAGACTTTAAAGTTCTGCTGCTGGTCCATCAGAGGATAGACTTTAAAGTTCTGATGCCGGTCCATCAGAGGATAGACTTTAAAGTTCTGCTGCCGGTCCATCAGAGGATAGACTTTAAGGTTCTGATGCCGGTCCATCAGAGGATGGACTTTAAAGTTCTGCTGCCGGTCCATCAGAGGATAGACTTTAAAGTTCTGATGCCGGTCCATCAGAGGATAGACTTTAAAGTTCTGATGCCGGTCCATCAGAGGATAGACTTTAAAGTTCTGCTGCTGGTCCATCAGAGGATAGACTTTAAAGTTCTGATGCCGGTCCATCAGAGGATAGACTTTAAAGTTCTGATGCCGGTCCATCAGAGGATGGACTTTAAAGTTCTGCTGCTGGTCCATCAGAGGATAGACTTTAAGGTTCTGATGCCGGTCCATCAGAGGATAGACTTTAAGGTTCTGATGCCGGTCCATCAGAGGATAGACTTTAAAGTTCTGATGCTGGTCCATCAGAGGATAGACTTTAAAGTTCTGATGCTGGTCCATAAAGCTCTGACCTCTGACCTCCTGACCCACTATGAACCTCCCAGACCCCTCAGGTCATCTGGATCCGGTTCTTTATCAGTTCCCAGAGTCAGAACCAGACCTGGAGAAGCTGCATTCAGCTTCTATGCTCCACATGTCTGGAACAAACTCCCAGAAAGCCTCAGATCAGCTGAAACTCTCAGGATTTAAGTCCAGGTTGAAAACATCTGTTTTCAACTGCATTTGAATAAGCTTGAGTTTCAAAACGGAATCATATTTTAACTCCTGATTTTATCTTTCATATATATAATCTTTTCTGATTTTATCCATTGTTCTTATTTCCTTCTTTTGTTTAAATTTTAAATCCTGCTTTTTATTTCTTCTGTTTTAATGTCTCTGTGAAGCACTTTGAATCACCTTCTTGTTGAATTGTGCTGTAAAATAAACTCGCCTTGCCTTTTCTCTTCATGTGGTTTCAGACTGTTTTCTGTCCCCTTCTTCTGAGTCCGAGAGGTTCATCGACTGCAAACAGCTGATATGTGTGAAGATCAAGGCATCTTTGGCTGGTTTGTGCAGAACTTAATCTTTTTATAGGGATCCGTTTCATCTGAATCAGGTGTGTTGAAGCAGGGAAACGTCTGAAACCTGCAGGACCGACTTTGGACACCGCAGCTTAACCAGCGTTTTCTCCAGTAAGTACAACTGATATCTGAAAAAGGCCGAAGAGACATGAAATATAAGGTGAATCTCAGCCCAGAACCAGCACCAGGCGTCTCTCCCTGTCCCAAACCTGCACTTAACTGTGTATTCTTTGCAGGTCCATGCAGGAACCACACATGTTGTAGGGATCAGAAATGGCAGTTAAACCTGTGCATGAGATCTACAATAAGCCAAGAAACACCTGGAGCCATCTCAGATGTCCTCCACTTCTCATCTGTCAGCTGCATGAAATGAACATTTCACAGCAAAGTTTATTAATTAAACCGCCTGCAGGAATCTGAACTCTGCTGCTGGAGGTGAGTTTAATTAAGAGGAGCAGCAGATGAAAGTGGCAGCCTCAGGCTTCGTCTGGAGATAAAACTCAGAGGACTCACCGCTTTCATCTGTCTTTGAGTTTAACTGCTGCGTTCCTCAGGAGCTGCTGCAAAGTTTTACCTTAAAGGGAAACCACAAGAAGAAGCAACAAGCTTTTAATTAATTAAACCAAAGGACAAAACAACCAAATATGACTGAAGCTAAAAGGAGCTCCTCAACACAGCGAAACAAATAGAACCAAAGAGGAGACTAAACTAGCTTTTACGGTATAAACGGTTTCAGATTAAACGACCCAAAACACAATCCTGCTGGCTAAAAAGTACAGAAACATCAGCACCCCAAGAACAAGACTTGTTGGGAAAGAGTGTATCTGCAAATATAACCATAGAAAGGAACCATAGAAAGTTAATAAACCAGAACCTTTGAAAACAAGTCGTGTCGGAGCGGGAACCCGAGCCCTTAAAGGCAGAATAATCTGGAGCACGGCTCGTAATGCTGCTGTGGAACAGCACTGAAGCAGAGCTGTTATCATCACAGTGACTGACTGACAGCACACATGTAGAGACACGACAGGCATGACGGTGAAGTCTGCTACAGCAGCCAAAAACCACCAGACCACAAAGGATTGTAGATGTTTATGTTCTGCAGATGTTACTCTGATTATCCGTCTGAATCAGTCTGAATATATCAATATTATCAGTCTGAATTTATCAATATTATCTGTCTGAATCAGTCTGAAAACATCAATATTATCAGTCTGAATCAGTCTGAAAACATCAATATTATCAGTCTGAATCAGTCTGAAAACATCAATATTATCAGTCTGAATCAGTCTGAAAACATCAATATTATCTGTCTGAATCAGTCTGAAAACATCAATATTATCAGTCTGAAAACATCAATATTATCTGTCTGAATCAGTCTGAAAACATCAATATTATCTGCCTGAATCAGTCTGAATTTATCAATATTATCTGTCTGAATCAGTCTGAATTTATCAACATTATCACTCTGAATAAATCAATATTATCTGTCTGAAAACATCAATATTATCAGTCTGAATATATCAATATTATCAGTCTGAATCACTCGGAATTGATCAATATTATCTGATTATCTGCGAGTTGAGCCAGCTTTAACTCAGGAACTTTAACAGGATAAAGGAACTTTCCTCGATCATTTCTGGCTGATTGATTCAGATCGATAATCTCTCTTTTTACTCGTTTCTTTCTTCGTGCTCTGCGATAACTTTCTATAATCTGAACTCAGCTCACGTCTGAGCAGCAAGTTTCAGAGCTTTTTTCCTGCTTTTTTAAACAAACTCTTGAACTTTTGGCTCTTTATCAAGCAGAACACGAGCTCCTGATCTGAGTCGGAACATAAAATGAAACCCTTATCCGGGGAAAACCTCCGGACCTGCACAGCACTTACAGAAAACTGCGTTTTCTGCTGTTAAAGACCCTCCTGAAAGGGGAAGATTTATCAAAGCGTCTTTGAAGGAAATCCCAGCAGAACTCTGGCATTAATGCTGGAAACCTTTAAGAAATAAAGCCCGAGTCCTGCTGAAGACTGAGGGGAAGGTGGGAGGAAACGATGTTTGAGCTCATTTAACTGGTTATTCCAACGCCAGCTGCTTTGGGTTCATGCCCAACGGTCTAAAGGTTGAATTTCTGGGTGAAAAGTAGCTCAAACTCCTCAGGATGTGACTGCAGGTTTTCTGTGGAGCCCCCCCGGGTTCCTCCTCCTCTCAGGACTTCGACCTGCAGCATCATAACTCAGCTTTCTGTGCAGATGCATCAGTTGATCGTCTTCAGTTTACAGATTAAACGACCCAAAACACTAGTACAGAAACATCAGCACCCCAAGAACAAGACTTGTTGGGAAAGAGTGTATCTGCAAATATAACGATAGAAAGGAACCATAGAAAGTTAATAAACCAGAACCTTTGTTTTCAGGTTCCGAGTCCTGCTGAAGACTGAGGGGAAGGTGGGAGGAAACGATGTTTGAGCTCATTTAACTGGTTATTCCAACGCCAGCTGCTTTGGGTTCATGCCCAACGGTCTAAAGGTTGAATTTCTGGGTGAAAAGTAGCTCAAACTCCTCAGGATGTGACCGCAGGTTTTCTGTGGAGCCCCCCCGGGTTCCTCCTCCTCTCAGGACTTCGACCTGCAGCATCATAACTCAGCTTTCTGTGCATCTGGTGATTCAGATTTAAAAGATCTTAAAAGCTGAATGCTGAGAGCAAACTAAAAGCTGGTGTTGTGAAATCTGAATCTTGTCGGGTGCAGGGAGTCAAACTGGAGCCCGAGGCGGCTGTAATGCTGCCCCAACCTGTTAGTTTGACCGCCTGACCCCCACAGGAAGTGGCGCCCCCCGTGGGAACCTTTAGCTTTAAACCCGCCTGCTTTTCAAATGACAGAAACCACTTTATCTTCAGACTAAATGGAGCAGAGTTCGTCACCAGGTGAGTTCGGATGTTTCTGCTCCTTTCTGCCGTTTGCAGGTCGGAGGGCGAATCGATCTCTGCAGGAAAAGATGTTTCAGTTTCAAGGTGAGGTCTGTGGTTCCTTATATTCGTTCTTTTTTGGGTGAAAAGTGCCTGGAAATCCAAACCGTTTCAGAGCATTGATCAGCAGCTCCTGGCTGCTACTTACCCCCTTCAGTCCTGAGGGTTCACTTAGTTTCTCATGCACTGCTTCTGTGTTTTGCCTCAGTTTTTGGTCCATAAATAATGTGGGTTTGAGCTCCTCATGAGGACCAGATGACCTTTTACTCTAGTCCAGCCTATGAGTTAAAATATGCAGTTTTTCTGCATCCTCAGTCTGTAAAACTCTCTTTTTCAGTTTTTTCAGGAAGTTCTGAGTCATCCAGGTCTTTATGTCTTTAAGACAGGCTTTTATTCTGACCAACCTATTGGTTTCATCTGGTTTCATAGATAAGTACAGCTGAGTATCATCAGCATAACAATGGGACTTTATGCCCTGCTGTCTGATAATGTTACCTAATGGAAGCATGTATAAAGTAAAAAGAATCGGTCCAAGCACAGAACCCTGAGGAACTCCATGACTTACTCCAATGTGTGAGGAAGATTCTTCATTTACAAGAACAAACTGGAATCTATCAGATAAATATGACTTAAACCAGCCTAATGCAGCTCCTTTAATCACAAAAAGCAAAAACAGAGTAAATCTAAGTTAAATTGAGTCGTACTATCTGAAGGAAAAGGCTCACAGAAGTACTGGTTGAAGCATTGATTGTGAATCCAATTTAGTCCCAATGATGGACTTTAGGTGAACAAACTGGAATCTGTCACATGCATTTGATTTAAACCAGCCTGAAAGCACAGATTGTTTCAGCTCGCCTTCACATAGGCAGTCGTCTCCATAACTGCTCACATACTTTCCTGCATGGAGTTACCTGAGGACTCCACTAGGGGGCACACCTGATCACTCAGACCAGAAGCACTCCGATAGACGGTGAGCATCGGGTCAATAGGACAGGTTAGCATTTTTTTTCTGTATCTTAAGATCAGTGCAGTGATCGCTGTCAACAAGTCATATTGGGAGGCCTTTTGGATGCGTGGGACCCTCCAAATAAGCTTCAGTATCATCTTTTTACTCGCATGCCAACGACTAACCTGTAAAATCTTGTCTCGGTTAATTTCTACTTCCCTTTTCTTTCAGATGTGACTCTTTCGACCAACTTTTTTGGCAAATGAAGCTAAATTTAACCAGTAGGAGGAAGAACTTCACAAGAGAACTGAGCTTTCCTCCTCTGAAGTTGTACTTTAGTTTAATGGGGGAGGGTTTGGAAGACTGCCACCCAGTGGATGTTTCGGGTAACTGCAGTAACGCTCAGTAATGGCGGCTCAGCACATGGTGCTTGAACACGGCTCCTTACTGAGCTTTTGCCTTGAACTTTGTCTGTAAGCTCATAATATTGAGCAGAATATTATTTTTCACTGTACTTAATACATTTAACCCAGTTCTGTGACTTGTTATTTCAACAAGCTAAAGCTAGCTATGCTAGCTCTTCTCTAACGTTGTCTTTGTGTAGAACAGCTGGTTTCGTTATGTGGAGCTTTTTATATTATTTAAGTATTTGCTTTGACCGTATGTTGTGTGCTGGAGGACAGATCGAGTCCTGAGGACTTTTTAAAGGGTCCAGTTCGGTTCTGTTACTCAGAGCGAAGGCGGCAAAGTTGTCCCGCCTGCTTGTTTTACTGTTGATCCTAAAATCTGTGAGGATTGCTGAACTCAAAGTGTTTGTGGCTCAGCTTAAATAAAGCCAGAAACCTTCTCCAGGGATGCTGAGGAGGGTTTCCTGCAGAGCTTCCACACTCTTATCTTGCACCAAACTGCAGCTTCTCCTCTTTGACTTCCTCGCTGTTGCAGAATGGGGAAAGAAGCCGATCAGATGCTGTGAGGAAGGAGGAGGACGCTGAGTTATTACCTGCAGACTTTAATGTTCTCTGCTTCATCACGGCTCAGAGGGTTTAGTGCTCCCGGTTCAGATCCAGCACAGTGTGAAATTAGCTTCCAGAACGTTTTATCACGACTCATCTCTTGTTGTTTGATGGAACCGGAGCAGCTCAGCAGAGCTCAGACTGGGACTGAAATGAGCTCTGGTGTAATGCAATAACAAAGTCAGGCTGAATAAGTGGCTGCAGCAGGTGGAGCAGCAGGTGGAGCAGTGCTTTGAACCCCTGCCTGGTTGGGTGCTATAATAATAACTTCCCCTCTGGGATTGATAAAGTATTCTGGTCCTGATTCAGCAGCCCTCCTCCTGCAGCTGAACTCCAGTGATTTAGGTGCTGCTCCTGGGATCATGAGCACCAGTTCGGCTGCTGGAACCATCAACAAATTGGATGCAGACTGTCTGATTTCTCTTCTCTGGCTTCAGTTTTCTCTTCGCAGAAGTGAAATCACATCTGGAGCCCTTCTGCGGTGATAGAGGGAAGCAGATCAAATCGAATATTAAGTTTAATAGCAGCCACTCAAAACTCCAGCTTTAGACTTTCTCTCAGTACGTCTGAAACCAGACTGGACGGTGTGAGAAAATCCCTGAAGGCTGAAGATCAAACGCCGGCTTTCATCATCGCTAATAGCTGCTGTGACAGCTGAACAAGTTTTCCTTCGACTGTTACCAACACAACCAAATAACCCGTCTCCACGGCGACGTCACAACACTCAAACACACTCAAACGAGCCGGTGGTGAGCTGCTGAGCGTCCAGAAACAGCTCAGAGCTCCACATGAGGAGAGCCTGACAGCTTATTCTTCTTCTCCAAACCTCCAGTGATGTTCAAACTTTATCATCCGACCCACAGCTGCGTTCGGGTGGAGAGAGAATCGGATATCTGCTGAAGGTTTAGTAGCCGGTTAGAGTTTGGGGAAGATGGAACAACAAAAAGGTTCATGAAGGCTGGTGACGAGTCGTTTATTACTGTGAAACAGGGAGGAAGAGGACTCAATATGCTGCTTTCCTGCATTTATTTTCTGCAGAAGACACAGATTATTAACTCTTCTGTCTCTTCCTAAACCTCCTAAACGTGCACAAATACAGCCTTAACACCACCAAGATGTGCCAACTAGCAAAGTGATGCTACATGTGTTATACTGCTGCATGAACAAACAATAATAACAGCACTTATATTAACGGTACAAAGCAACACAAAACAGCCTGGCGACATAAAGTATGTAACAGAGAATAATATAGACCGAATATTTCAACATAAGTGACTAAACTTTCAAAGAAAATAACACAATATTGCTGCTATATTTTCACCCTCAGGAAACCACAATGAGGGCAGAGGGGGGGGCTACAGAAGCCCAGGAGGAACAAAAAGGGGAGGGGCTACAGAGGCCCAGGAGGAACAAAAAGGGGAGGAGCTACAGAAACCCAGGAGGAACAAAAGGGGAGGGGCTACAGAGGCCCAGGAGGAACAAAAAGGGGAGGGGCTACAGAAGCCCAGGGGGAACAAAAAGGGGAGGGGCTACAGAAGCCCAGGAGGAACAAAAAGGGGAGGGGCTACAGAAACCCATGAGGAACAAAAAGGGGAGGGGCTACAGAAGCCCAGGGGGGACAAAAGGGGGAGGGGCTACAGAAGCCCAGGAGGAACAAAAAGGGGAGGGGCTACAGAAACCCAGGGGGAACAAAAAGGGGAGGGGCTACAGAAGCCCAGGGGGGACAAAAGGGGGAGGGGCTACAGAAGCCCAGGAGGAACAAAAAGGGGAGGGGCTACAGAAACCCAGGGGGAACAAAAAGGGGAGGGGCTACAGAGGCCCAGGAGGAACAAAAAGGGGAGGGGCTACAGAGGCCCAGGAGGAACAAAAAGGGGAGGGGCTACAGAAGCCCAGGAGGAACAAAAAGGGGAGGGGCTACAGAAACCCAGGAGGAACAAAAAGGGGAGGGGCTACAGAAGCCCAGGAGGAACAAAAAGGGCAGAGTGCAGGAGGGTAATTAACTCAGGGAAAATGTATAAAAAAATGGTAAATGAAAATAACTGTAATGAAAATAAAATACTCAAAATAATCATGAAATGATGAATAAAACTTACAAATTGGAAATAATTAATAAGGTGCATTTCTAACTCTGTTACACTCTGGAAAAAAGAACGTCCAACTGAGGACTTTTTAGATGAAACGAAGCTTAAAAGGTTTTCGAAGCTGAGAGTCGGTCGATTTTAAGGCCCGATGTTGAGCCTAAACTCAGCCCAGCACCTGACAGCTGAAGTGAAGTTAGAACAGGAAGAGACGGGGGTAAATTCCTCTGGTTTGGTGGCAGGTAACTGCTCAGAGCTGCTGTGGAACCAGCTGGGTTCCCACCAACCCTCCTGCTCTCACTGCAATAACCTGCTGGAGCAGCAGAAAAGGGAATGAAGGATCCAAAGGTGAGGTAACTGTTGGGCTCCAGAACAGGAATCTACCCTGAAACCCTTCAGTTCTGTTCTCAGGTTGAACGGCACACGCCTGGAGCTCTGGAAGAGTTCCAGGGAAATCTGCTCATTAGTTTCTTTCTTAGATATCCACTAAGCTGTCTTCAGTGGAATTTAAACCCGTTAGGGACCTCCTTCGTGTTTCTGCCCCAGAAATATGAAGCCACGGCGCTCTGCTACATCAGTAAAATCTGAACTGTGTTGCTGTGCTGAGCTTCTTCTGTTATATTCATACCTGTGCTGCAGAAGAGTCCAGTTTCCTGCTGTAAAACAGGCTCCGAACACCAGTTTGGGGGTTTTCAGAAGAGATTTCTGCTCTGAAGCCTCTTCACAGGAAAGAATCTTTGTTAAATTCATGCTGGATTGTGGGTCAGTTATGGAAGACTTAACCAACTCGTCACCTTGTTTTTTAACCAAACAGAAACTCATGCTTGTTTTCCTCCTCCGATGGCGGCTGGGATAGACTACACCCCCGCCGTGACCCCGAATTGGATGAAGCACGAATAGAAAATGGATGTCGAATGAACCAAATGCACCGCAGTGGAGGGAACTCAACAAAGTCCAAAGAACCAGGAACTTAAAAAGGGAGAAATCGCTGAAACCAAACTGGCAGCAAAGACAGGAAGTAAGACAAGAATCTGGCCCTGAACAGCAACCACCAGGCAGCATATATATATATATATATACGGGGGGGGGGGGAACAAACTGAAATCTGGTGGAAAAACAACAACAGGCAGCAAAATGTAGCAATTCACAAACAGGAAGTACATTTAATGAAATAACTCAGTGTCACCAGCGGGGGGCAGTATAGGCTGTGTTGCAGCTGGCTGTAACTCAGTAGAAGAAGAAGTAGTTCTAACAGGAAACGAATGCTGAGTGCGGCGGACACCCACGAGAGGAACTCTTATTCAGGAAGTACTTTAATATCTGGGCTTCTGTGCAACAGGCGAAAACAGTTTAAGAGTTTAAGCGTTTTTCCTTTTCTTCTCTTCTTCTAAAGGAGAATAAAACCAGCCGTGGGAACTCAGAAAATGACTCACAGGTTGGCCAAATAATGCAGAATAATCCTGTTTCCAGCACAGAGGAGATCATTGATCTGTTTCTCCTCATCTTTACCTTCTCATCACACATTATCCTGCTCCTGATGTTAGATTTTGGGCTTTAAAACATCCCAAACCCAAACATTTACATCTGTTTTCAGGTCTTTGTTTGTCAGTTCTGTACAAATAGAAGCTTCAGCTTCTACTTTATGTTTCCCTTTCACATGTTGTGTCTACGTTGGGTCTCCTGCTGCTGTTTCTTCTCTGTTTTCGTCTTGATTTCTGCAGAAACACTGACAGACGACGTGTTTGAAAGTGAAAGAAAAGCTCATTTTGCCCAGTAGAAAGCGGATTCCGAGGCCGATGATTTGTTTAAACTCACTGATGACATGTTTAGTTTGAAGCTGAAGATTTGGAAGCAGATCGACAGAGACTGAGGACGACCACATGTTAAATATAATGTTCATCTTGGACCTCCAAACCTCATGTTTACCCACTTCTGGTTTGTTTGTCGTGTTATTTATTGGTGTTAAAGTCCATAAGTGCAACAATATCTCAGGGCCCCTGCCCCCCCCACACATTAACAGCTGGGAAACAAACCCACATTTAATTTAAAATGACTCGTGTTGGATCAGCTGCTCTGAATAAAGTGGAACCTGCAGAACTCTGAGCAGTTAATGAAACCATGGCAGCACCTGTACAGGTAAAACATACCATCTTCTGTTCATTTCGGCCGTCCATCCACACAAAATCACAGTTTTAGTTCACTGGAAAGCAACTTTCTGAATATTCTGAATTTAAACTTGTGGATATTATTAAAAAAAACAGATCCATATCAGTTGTTTCACAGCAAGCTTTGAGAACAAAAGCTCTGTGAATGATCCAAATATGACAAGAAATAATAAAGTTAACACCAAAAATAAATCAACAGATTCCAGTACATGGTTCCAGCTTTAATAACACAACAAAAAGCCATCAAAAGCATCTGATCACAAAGTCTTAATAATGTTTTAACCAAGAAATTAAATCACCAAAGTTTTTCAGCAGAGCTTATTACAGTTCAGATCATTACGGAGGATTCAGCAGAGGAGACTCATGTTTATACGTTATAATCAATATTGTTGAGAAGAAAATGGTAAAATTGAAAAAAAAAAGTGGCACAAAGGCGAGAAATGAAAAACTGAGTTACATAAGTTAGAAAAGCTGCAAGGTGCTGCCATCCAATCAACTTCGGGTCAGTTACTTTCCCCACAAGTCATTACCGTTATCATTAGCCACAAAACGCTACGGCACCCCAGAGTGGACAAACCAAACCATTGCTCTGATGTGGATGTTTGAGTTTTTCACCGCTAGAATTCGCAAATTTGAGCCTCGAGATGGTTTTAAAATTAACTTCATAAATAAATTCATGCTAATTTCATAGCTAGCTCATAATAATCTACGTGGAAGAAACAGAGGATTTTAAGCTAGCTAGCTAGCTAGGTAAGTAGAAGATGCTATTAATTTTATTGAGAAAATGATGAACACGACAAACCAAAAACCTTTGGTGACATTCATGTTTTTCCAGCCACGCTACACTGATGTTAGGTTGAGTTGGAAAATTTGAGCTGTTAGATAGTTTGAAAGTTAGCTTCATTAGTAAGTCAACGCTAATTTCACAGGCAGCGATTTCAGACTTCATGGTACAAAGCAACACATTCAGAAAAGGCTTTATTATTAAAGCAAACCCTACATTTACACTATTTACAAAAGCCTGATCCTCCAAATAGTCTATTAATTTATTTAAGTTTATTAAAGTAAAGCTGACGCAGAAATATCACCAGAGAACAAAACACACACACAAAAAAAAACCCGAAAACACACAAATAAAGAAATACATTTGAGGAAATAACATGGAAACACTCTCGTTAGTCCAAACCAATTATTATAATTTAGGCTACTGGTTCCAGTTAAAAAGCATCTTGTACATAACTGCCAATAAAACTGCTAAATATACAAAATAAAGTGTTGAATTAGTGAGCTTTAAAAGGGTCGGTAGGTAGGTTTTTGCCTCCACTTTATGCTAGCGGCTAAGCTAACATTATATAGGTGTTGACCATCTTATCAGACTCTAAATTTATAGCACCATACTGAACAACTTGGTCTTTATAAGTCTTTATCTATAAGTCTCTGGAAACTGTTTGTTGGAAGAAATTAAGCATCTAGAAAAAAAAGAAACAAAAAACTAACTGAATTGTCAGATTCACTCCAAAAAAAAAAAACACCCGTTAACTTTAAAAAGCTAAAAAGTCTGTAAAGAAGGAAGACTTTAGGGTTTTAATTCTTCAGTCCTTTACATCTTTGTTTTACTTGCAGCTTTTGCATTTATTGTCATATATATATATTTTTGCTTTTTAACCAGTTTCTCTTGAAACAAGAGAGATGACTTAAATCTCACTGAGACCAACTGTTTAAAGCAGAACTTTGTAGCTTCGAGGTCCCAAAGCTTCTTTTCACTCCTGGTGGTTTTTATTTGTGCCTGAGTGAAAACAACAAGTCTGTGGTTACCCTGTGGGGGGGGCTTTGGAGGCAAAGCTGAAGCACAGCAGCGAAGGAAAGGGAGGGGCATGTACTCTGCTAACTTCATCTTGTTCTTGGAGTTCTGGTTCAGGTTCTGCTTTAGGGAGGAGAAAAATGCATTTTGAGGCGTTGCTGAGCTCTGAATCTCAGTCCAGTCCAGTGTTTTTAAATCAAAAAGCTGTTTAACACACTGATAAGTTAGAAAGGTGGAGGTCACCTTAGATACTGAGATACATTTCTCTGGTTGGGATCTTTTAGGGTTATATGTGTTACAAATAAGAGCCAAATAAGGACCAAATAAGGGCCAAACAAGGGCCAAATAAGGGCCAAATAAGGACCAAATAAGGGCCAAATAAGGACCAAATAAGGGCCAAATAAGGGCCAAATAAGGACCAAATAAGGGCCAAACAAGGGCCAAACAAGGGCCAAATAAGGGCCAAATAAGGACCAAATAAGGGCCAAACAAGGGCCAAACAAGGGCCAAATAAGAGCCAAATAAGGACCAAATAAGGGCCAAACAAGGGCCAAATAAGGGCCAAATAAGGGCCAAATAAGGGCCAAATAAGGATCAAATAAGGGCCAAACAAGGACCAAATAAGGGCCAAACAAGGGCCAAATAAGGGCCAAACAAGGGCCAAATAAGGATCAAATAAGGGCCAAACAAGGGCCAAATAAGGATCAAATAAGGGCCAAACAAGGACCAAATAAGGGCCAAACAAGGGCCAAATAAGGACGTCCTGCACCTCATTTAAAAGGTCATTTGTATGATGTTGATCCCATAAAAGGCCATAAAAGATTCCCCAAAGCAGTAGATAAAACCAGATGGCGCACATAGAGGCAGTTTGTGGGTATCTCCATTTGCTGTTACTCTTCTTGATCAGTTTGTCATCAATCAACACATTGATCCACGGCTGGTTGAGTCCACGATGAGCTTCTCATCAACCTGCCAACAAACTAGCTTTGACAAACTCACATCATAGAGAAATCTATTTGAGGTTTTTCCCTGCAGGCTTTCCATTCACCTCCTCAGAAGTTTAATGCCGTGTGGACGTGGTCTTTTCCCTCCCAGGCCCCTCCCCCTTCTCCTGAGGCCCCTCCCTCCTGGATCAGGCGGTTCAGGATGCTGACAAGACGCTGATGGGTGTTCTTGCGGTTCTCCTCGGGCTCTTCTCCTGTTTCTGAGCACTCCTGCACAGCTCGCTGCAGCTCCACCTTTACAAGAAAGCATTAAAGGCAATAAAAGGGGCCCAGAAATGAACTCTGAGGTGCTCCACAAGTGATTACTGGCAACAGAGAACTTTATTCGTCTCTGTGGTTTGAAGAAAAGAGCACAACATCTGCCATTTCTGAACAAACTACAAAAGCAGGAGACAACAAACTGCATTTCCTCCTCTTTTGGGAGGTTTCTGCTGGACTATCTGAGTATCGGGCACATGTTCTTGTTTTTTATCCTTAAACTTTGACCTTCAGCTGCTTCAACATCTGATTTTACTGGAGTTTCATCTTAAAATCAGCCTGACTGATACAAACCTGTGTTTAACAGGCTCAAATAAGAGAAAAGGTTCAAATAAATGCTCATAAAAGTGTCCAAAAGTAGTTTTTCCTTTTGGTTTGTGGCAACAAAACCTCTGTTATGTTTGATTAACTTTCTGATTGTCATGTCTGATATTATTGGTTTGACATAAACTGACAGAATTTAGATAATTTAGATGCATTAAAATGTCTTTTAGATGCGATTAATATGAGAAGTACCTGCAGCGGGAGCCCTGCTTTGGCCCCAAGCAGCGTGGGAGAAAACCAGGGCCGGAAAATCTTCTCACAGATCACCTGCAGAGCAGAAGAAGAAGAAGAAGAAACCTGACTCAGAGGAGACAAACGTGATGAAATGAAAGAAGAAGAGGGGAAGAAATGAAGTGTTGTCTTTATGCAGATGACGCCTCGCTTTTCATCACGGTGAAGAAGACAATGACTTCTTTCTGTGAGCGGAGGGTCATCACAGGTCGACCTCAGGAGACACCTGTGGAGCGCCGGAGCGGCCAATCGGAGAGCGGCGTGTCATCGACATGTCAGCGGGTCCCATCTTCATTTTCTCCTCCTCCTCTCCTCTTTCTCCCTTTGTTCTTTACTGCCTTTGTTTGAAGGTCAAATCTTCTTCTCCTTTTTGAAGCTCTTTTATGTTTTCTTTGTGTTTGATTTCTTTTCTCTTTTCTGATGACTTTAACTCCCGTTTCTTGGCTTTCTTCTCTCCACCTTTTCATTTACCTTCAGTCTGTCTCTTCTTCTCTTTTTATCCTGCATCTTCTTTGACATCCAAATGGATCTGACTTCCTCTCCTTTCCGTTTGCGGTTTAGCGGAGTCTTCAGACGCCGTCGTGTTTGTGCGTCGCCGCCAGTCGTCACCTGAGGAAACAGCCGCCGTCCGTCTCCTCCGATGAATGCAGGTATCTGGTATCATGAGACATGTGATAGGCGAGCCGGCGGGGTGATGACAGGCTGTTGTCACGGTGATGCTGGTGGTGACGGGGATGTGCGGCTCGGCTTTTCCTCCGAGCCTTACGGGCCGACGCTTAAAAACTGTATTATTATCATAATTTGATGCGTTATTAAATATTTAAAATACCTTTAAGTGTAGCAGCAGCTACATTACACAGAGCACTGAGCAACTACTGCATTCTGGGTAATTTAGAAGGCTTAACAGATGAAAACATCTGTAATAATTTCCTTTAATCTGATGGTGCCATAATTAAAGAGCTAAATAATAATTCTGCTGATGGTGATTTAACTGCTAAAAGAAAAAGTTCAACAGATTCATCCTGATTGATCTTTCATCTAAATCACAAAGATCTGAAATCGATTCAACTAAATTATTATTATTATTATAATATGTGGATGACATGAACCTAAATGTGGGTTTTGTCACCACATTTTCTGCTTTAAATAATTATTGTGAGGCTCAAAAACCGTTAATTTCCGCTCATCTCAGCGTCTTCCCGTCAGTTTAAACAATACTTCTTCTTCTTCTCTTCTTCTTCTTCTTCTTCTTCTTCTTCTTCTTCTCTTCTTCTTCTTCTTCTCCCTGATCCAGGCCTCGGGAAGGTTATCGGTTCGACTTCTGACCTCCGTCACAATACGAACATTTAAAGGCGGTTAATCTGCCGAAGCTGCCGGCGACAGGATTAATTATATATATATATATATATTTATCACTATATATATATATATATATATATTATGTGGTTTGTAACCCAAACCCTATAGAAATATAAGATAAATAAAGTGCATTATGGAATAAATAAAGTTTGTTATCATTTAATTTCGTTACAGATATAAAACTTACAATTAATTAAGAGTTCAAAGGAAACATTCTGTAGTATTTTTATTCATTAAAATGAGGAATTTATCCTCATTTTAACAGTTTATTTGAGCTTTTAACGGATTCCCTCTGAAACGTATATTAAGATAAAGGGATGAATAATTCCAGGTGCCTCTGAAACAGAAGCAGAGGTCCTCCTCTCTCATCCCGCCGAGCCGTAATTAACATTCCACGACTCGCCTTTCTGCACGCGCATAATTAAAAGCTGCGAGAGACTGATTACCCACAATCCTCCAGGAGTCTGAGGAACAGGACGACCTTTAATCCGTCAGCCGGCTCGCTTCGGAGCGGCGAGGACGCGAAAGTCGAGGCCCAAACGGGTGAATTAAGAGAATAAAATAATCCAGCAGCTTTCCTTTATCTCCACTCAGATTTGAGGTTTTAGCCTCTAAAGATCATCATCTTTTTATCTAATAAAACTCCCAGAATAACTAAAATAATTAAAATTAAAATCAAAATAAAAGTTTATTAGATTTCAGCCGGACTAGTGATCAGTGAACTGGTTTAATTTAGTTTAATTTAGCTGTAAATAAATTGTAGAAAAGCAGAATTTATTGAGCTAAAGTGGAACAAAAGTTTATGTAGGAGATCATTTAAATTTAAATTTAAATAAAGTTTATTCACTTTATCTTATATTAAATACAAAAAAGATTTAATAAGTTCTTATTTCATTAACTGTGTTTCTATTAATAAATTTGACTTTATTCTTACTTTATGGGTTAAAACACAAGTGCAAAGTGCATCAAAAATTAGGTTCAAATATAATCTGAAATATACTCAAACTTTAGAGTTTGAATATTTAAAAATAATAATTATTAATTAATTAATCTGAGAGTACAATTTAAAAATGTACAGAAATATATTTGAAATAAATTCACTTTTTAACTGCAGATAACTTTAACTTTAAGTATATTTTCTTTTAATACTAAAGTGTGATTATTTAAAACAAAATTCACAGTAGAATACTGTTAAAAAATACTGTTAAAAATGTGAAAATACTTGACTTTTCTTCTTCTTTAAAGCGTGTGAAAAGCGTCTGACCTGCAGGTTGCTGTTGCCGCGGTGGGGGCTGCACCTGCGACGGACCGGGTCGCACCTGGACGAGCAGTCAAAGAAGTTGCAGTCGTCGTCGCTGCTGCAGTTCTGCTCCAGGATGTCCTTCATCTTGGGCTCGAAGAAGGCCATGTCCACGTCGATCGCCACCACCTGGGGGAGAAAAACACGAGCCAGAGCGTTCAAAATGATAGAAACTTATCAGAAAATCACCTAAAACCTGCTGAAGTGTGGAAGTTTAGCTGAAAAGTCTGTAAGTAACTGACAGGATTCATTAAAGAGCTTTAAGAAGAAATCTGATTAGAATCAAACATCCGAAAGGCTTCACTCTCAGATTATTACAGCGTTTCCTGTGAGGTGAACAAAGATCTTTGGGCAGAAACTGAATAGAACCGACCTCAGCAGAAAACTGGAGACTCAAAGTGAAACCTCAGCAGAGATGAAGGCATTAAACAGATCTGTGTGGGATCCCGATGCCTTTGTTCTGCAGTTCTGTCGGTTTGATCTTCCACTGTCTCACTGTTCGTTTGCAAAAACATCTGCTTATCTTACATCTAAAGTTAAAAAATATCTAGGTTTAAAAAAGGAGTTTTTTATGGAATAAAACATAAAAAAAACAACTAAAGTCCAGTTTAGTGGAAAAGGCTTTTTGGTGATAATCAGGATTTATCAGCACTGATGTGACCTCGACAGCCAGGTTCAACAATGGCTCTGTAAGAGTGAACAAAGCCCGGTTTGTCCTGAAAGAAGCGCATGTTTACCGGCCTCGACGTCTCACATGGAGCAAAGACGGCTCTCAGGCCTGCTGCGAGGGCTGATGTTTGATAATAAAGCAGACTAATCATGTCTGAAAGTGTTGATAAGGACAGCCTGCAGGGCGCAGTTTATGGGTGCGTTCCCTAGGAGTTACCGAAGGGAAACCCACCTGCAGGGCGCAGTTTATGGGTGCGTTCCCTAGGAGTTACCGAAGGGAAACCCACCTGCAGGGCGCAGTTTATGGGTGCGTTCCCTAGGAGTTACCAAAGGGAAACCCACCTGCAGGGCGCAGTTTATGGGTGCGTTCCCTAGGAGTTACCGAAGGGAAACCCACCTGCAGGGCGCAGTTTATGGGTGCGTTCCCTAGGAGTTACCAAAGGGAAACCCACCTGCAGGGCGCAGTTTATGGGTGCGTTCCCTAGGAGTTACCAAAGGGAAACCCACCTGCAGGGCGCAGTTTATGGGTGCGTTCCCTAGGAGTTACCGAAGGGAAACCCACCTGCAGGGCGCAGTTTAGAGGTGCGTTCCCTGGGAGTTACCGAAGGGAAACCCACCTGCAGGGCGCAGTTTACGGGTGCGTTCCCTAGGAGTTACCAAAGGGAAACCCACCTGCAGGGCACAGTTTAGAGGTGCGTTCCCTGGGAGTTACCGAAGGGAAAACCACCTGCAGGGCGCAGTTTACGGGTGCGTTCCCTAGGAGTTACCGAAGGGAAACCCACCTGCAGGGCGCAGTTTAGAGGTGCGTTCCCTAGGAGTTACTGAAGGGAAACCCACCTGCAGGGCGCAGTTTAGAGGTGCGTTCCCTAGGAGTTACCAAAGGGAAACCCACCTGCAGGGCGCAGTTTAGAGGTGCGTTCCCTAGGAGTTACCGAAGGGAAACCCACCTGCAGGGCGCAGTTTAGAGGTGCGTTCCCTAGGAGTTACCGAAGGGAAACCCACCTGCAGGGCGCAGTTTAGAGGTGCGTTCCCTAGGAGTTACCGAAGGGAAACCCACCTGCAGGGCGCAGTTTAGAGGTGCGTTCCCTAGGAGTTACCGAAGGGAAACCCACCTGCAGGGCGCAGTTTACGGGTGCGTTCCCTAGGAGTTACCGAAGGGAAACCCACCTGCAGGGCCCAGTTTATGGGTGCGTTCCCTGGGAGTTACCGAAGGGAAACCCACCTGCAGGGCGCAGTTTATGGGTGCGTTCCCTGGGAGTTACCGAAGGGAAACCCACCTGCAGGGCCCAGTTTATGGGTGCGTTCCCTGGGAGTTACCGAAGGGAAACCCACCTGCAGGGCGCAGTTTATGGGTGCGTTCCCTGGGAGTTACCGAAGGGAAACCCACCTGCAGGGTGCAGTTTATGGGTGCGTTCCCTAGGAGTTACCGAAGGGAAACCCACCTGCAGGGCGCAGTTTACGGGTGTGTTCCCTGGGAGTTACCGAAGGGAAACCCACCTGCAGGGCCCAGTTTACGGGTGCGTTCCCTAGGAGTTACCGAAGAGAAACCCACCTGCAGGGCGCAGTTTACGGGTGCGTTCCCTAGGAGTTACTGAAGGGAAACCCACCTGCAGGGCGCAGTTTACGGGTGCGTTCCCTAGGAGTTACTGAAGGGAAACCCACCTGCAGGGCCCAGTTTATGGGTGCGTTCCCTGGGAGTTACTGAAGGGAAACCCACCTGCAGGGCCCAGTTTATGGGTGCGTTCCCTGGGAGTTACTGAAGGGAAACCCACCTGCAGGGCGCAGTTTACGGGTACGTTCCCTGGGAGTTACCGAAGGGAAACCCACCTGCAGGGCGCAGTTTATGGGTGCGTTCCCTGGGAGTTACCGAAGGGAAACCCACCTGCAGGGCGCAGTTTACGGGTGCGTTCCCTGGGAGTTACCGAAGGGAAACCCACCTGCAGGGCGCAGTTTACGGGTGCGTTCCCTAGGAGTTACCGAAGGGAAACCCACCTGCAGGGCGCAGTTTACGGGTGCGTTCCCCGGGAGTTACCGTAGGGAAACCCACCTGCAGGACGCAGTTTACGGGTGCGTTCCCTAGGAGTTACCGAAGGGAAACCCACCTGCAGGGCGCAGTTTATGGGTGCGTTTCCTGGGAGTTACCGAAGGGAAACCCACCTGCAGGGCGCAGTTTACGGATGCGTTCCCTAGGAGTTACCGAAGGGAAACCCACCTGCAGGGCGCAGTTTACGGGTGCGTTCCCTGGGAGTTACCGAAGGGAAACCCACCTGCAGGGCGCAGTGTACGGGTGCGTTCCCTGGGAGTTACCGAAGGGTAACCCACCTGCAGGGCGCAGTTTACGGGTGCGTTCCCTGGGAGTTACCGAAGGGAAACCCACCTGCAGGGCGCAGTTTATGGGTGCGTTCCCTAGGAGTTACCGAAGGGAAACCCACCTGCAGGGCGCAGTTTACGGGTGCGTTCCCTTGGAGTTACCGAAGGGAAACCCACCTGCAGGGCGCAGTTTACGGGTGCGTTCCCTAGGAGTTACCGAAGGGAAACCCACCTGCAAGGAGCAGTTTAGAGGTGCGTTCCCTAGGAGTTACCGAAGGGAAACCTACTTTGTTTGTTTGTTTGTTGTAGCTCTCAGAGAACTGAAGGTTAATGTCAAAGGATTCAATCAGCTTGTTTTTGTGGGTGTAGCAGCGTTTAAACACGTGTAAAAATGATAAAACTGTGGAAATGACTCGCTGATGTCTTTTTAATCCCTTTTTAAAACAGCAGTATCACTCATAAGAACATGCTTTTTAACACTAAATATCTCAACAAACGACTCTCTCATCCTCTTCATTTAACAGACGTCTGCAAACAACAAATAGTTCATTTAGACGTTTGTTTTTCTTCTCATTCTCCAGGATTCATCCAGCTGTGAGATGATTAATTTATGACCTGCTGCAGTGATTCTTTAATGAAAGGAAAACACAGAACATCCAGTTTTCTCTGGCAGCCTTTAAAAGAAGCAAACTTGAACAATTATTTAACAAGTTACTCTCAATAATCCATCAGTGTTCAGACTCCAGCTCAGAGAAAACACAGATCTGTATTTATCTTTATTCGCTATTGCCTGGAGCTTCAGCTTGAAGTACTTTCAAAATGTTCCCAGTTGTGACCAAATTAGGCCTGAATTTCATGTTTCTGGGATTTTGGGGTTTAGTTGAAACTCATTTTAAGATCTGCAACAAATCTCTGAAAATAACAAATGACGATTTAAGATTAATATTAACTACACTAAAGTCCTGATCTGCTTAATTTCTTTGAATATATCACCAGAGAAACAGGAAGCAGCTGCAGAGATTCACAGAAACATGTTCAAACCTGAACATAAACCCAGAATCTGAGGCAGAAACAGAGTTTTTATCAGTTCTCAGCAGCTTTAAAGTGAATCTCTGGTCTGAGCTCCTTTATTCTCCAACACAGCCTGAACCCTCTGAGACAAGCTTTCTGTCATTTCTTTAAGGAGTCTTCAGGAATAGTTCTCCAGGCTTCTTGAAGGACATCCCAAAGCTCTTCTTTGGATGTGGGCTGCCTTTTGTTCCGTTCTCTGTCAGATGATCCCACACTGCTTCAATAATGTTGAGGTCCGGGCTCTGGGGAGGATTCATCCCTCCATAAGACCTGTTGCCACTGATTTTCAGTCCACTTCTTGTGTCATTTGGCACAGCTCAGCCTTTTCTCCCTGTTTCCCTTCCTTAAGAACGGCTTCTTGACAGCCACCCTTCCATGGAGCCCATTTCTGATGAGGCTTGGGCCAACAGTAGATGGATCAGCTGAAGGTCCAGATGCATCTCTCAGGTCCTGTCAGGTCACAGCTGGATTTTTTCCTCTTTCTTAAGGACATCACTTTCAGATCCTGTTCATCTGCTGGAGATAGTTTTTTAGGCCTGACACTTCTTCTTTTGTCCTCCACTTGTCCAGTTTCCTCAAATGCTTTAAGGACACACTGCACACCATGCTGAGATATGCCAAGTTTTCAGCTAATAGCTCTTTGGGAATCACCTTGTTGCTGCAGAAATCCTATTTTCTGTCTGTCAAACTGTGTTTTCTTTGCTGTTTTTCATAGATGCAGCTAAAGAAATGGGAACAAATGATGTGTCTTTGTGACAGGCTGCTGGTAACAAAGTGCCTAAAGATGCTTGGAAGGAAAACAGGAAGGAAACAGGACTGTAGATGACATTAAACATGTCAAACATGCTAATTGTGAGGCTGAAGTTCAGGCTTTGGGTTGAATGATGATTCAGTGAATGTGATTCAGAGCGAGTTTCCTCTCAAAGACGACCTTCTGTTCTCAGCAGATGAGTCACATCTTTTCTAGGTTGAAAAACATCTTTTAAAGACTGTCTGCCTTCCATCTGCTAAAAGCTTTTTAAAAATACTCAAAAAAAGGTCATTTTAATTAAAAAAACAGCTGTTTTTTCTTCCCAAGTCAGGTAAAAACTCACGGTCAGGTCCTTCCTGATGGCAAAGTTCTCCGGTTTGATGTCGCAGAGGTGCAGCTTGTGGGTGAAGTCGTGGTCAAAGTGCCACACCATGTCCAGGAAGCTGAGCGCGATGCGGTGAACCATCTCCCTCACGGCCCAGCGCGCTCTGCTCTGATCCTGCAGCCCGGGAACCGCCACCTCATCCAGGGAGAAGATGTTCTGGTCCCAGGCGTGGCCGGCCGACAGGTACTCCACAGCGTAGAAGTGGCCGCAGGATCCCAGAACCTTTGCCACGTGGGTGCTGAGGTCCTGCAGGACTCTGCGGAGCACAAGAAGAACAATGAGCAGCTTCCCTTTGGATTCAAACAGAGCAGGAAGTTCAGCTTCAGACTCTGAACCTTTTAAATTCCCAATGAAACGGGTAGAAAAGGACTTTTCTGAATATTTCCAGTAAAAACAGGAGTCCAGGAGGCCGCCTTTTCTGGAGTAAAGACTCCAGAAACATTACCCAGCAGCCTGTTTGCTCCTCCTCACCTTTGCCTTGCAGCATCTCACTGATAAAGCTTCATTCTGCAGCTTTGGGAGGAGTCCTGCTGGCTGCTCAATGCAGAGTTTAAACAGCCGCTGATGGAGGCTGTCAAAGGTCAAAGGTCAAAAGCTGAGCTGAAAAGGTTCAAATGATTTCATTCTACTCTGTTTCTGTTTCACATGGACAACGAGAAAAAGATTAAAAGTCTGAAGTTTGGCACCATTTTCAAAAAAAGGGAAAATATAATTGTTTTATTTAGTTGATTTATCTGTTTTTTTGTTGTTTTTCTGTTTAATTTGTTTTTTTTCTGTTTTTAATGTTTTTCTTGTTTTTTGTTACATTTTGTTTTTCTTGCTTTTTTTGTTCTTCTGTTTAATTTAGTTGTTTTTTGTGTTTTTCTTGTTGTTTTTTTTTTGTTTAATTTTGTTTTTCTTGTTTTTTTCTGTTTTTCTGTTTTCTATTTTTAATGTTTTTTTGTTGTTTTTTCTGTTTTTCTTGTTTTGTTCTGTTTTTCTGTTTAATTTTGTGGGTTTTTTTTCTGTTTTTCTTGTTTTTTTCTGTTTTATTTCGTGTTTTTTGTTGTTTTTTCTGTTTTTCTGTTTTCTATTTTTAATGTTTTTTTGTTGTTTTTTCTGTTTTTCTTGTTTTGTTCTGTTTTTCTGTTTAATTTTGTGTTTTTTTTCTGTTTTTCTTGTTTTTTTCTGTTTTATTTCGTGTTTTTTGTTGTTTTTTCTGTTTTTCTGTTTTCTATTTTTAATGATTTTTTGTTTTTTTTTCTGTTTTTCTTGTTTTTTCTGTTTTATTTCGTTGTTTTTCTGTTTTCTATTTTTAATGTTTTTTTGTTGTTTTTTTCTGTTTTTCTTGTTGTTTTTTCTGTTTTTCTTGTTTTGTTCTGTTTTTCTGTTTAATTTTGTGTTTTTTTTCAGTTTTTCTTGTTTTTTTCTGTTTTATTTCGTGTTTTTTGTTGTTTTTTCTGTTTTTCTGTTTTCTATTTTTAATGATTTTTTTTTTTCTGTTTTTCTTGTTTTTTTTCTGTTTTATTTCGTTGTTTTTCTGTTTTCTATTTTTAATGTTTTTTTGTTGTTTTTTTCTGTTTTTCTTGTTGTTTTTTCTGTTTTTCTTGTTTTGTTCTGTTTTTCTGTTTAATTTTGTGTTTTTTTTCAGTTTTTCTTGTTTTTTTCTGTTTTATTTCGTGTTTTTTGTTGTTTTTTCTGTTTTTCTGTTTTCTATTTTTAATGATTTATTTTTTTTTTTCTGTTTTTCTTGTTTTTTTCTGTTTTATTTCGTTGTTTTTCTGTTTTCTATTTTTAATGTTTTTTTGTTGGTTTTTTTCTGTTTTTCTTGTTGTTTTTTCTGTTTTTAATGTTTTTTGTTGTTTTTTCTGTTTTTCTTGTCGTTTTATCTGTTTTATCTGAGACACTTCTGGTTCTGATCTCAGACCAGTTCATCTTGTTTCAGGCCGGTTCCAGCAGTAAAAATGCTTACATCCCCACTTTGACTTAAAATCCTGCCTGTCGACAGTTTAACCCACAGATCTCAGGTGAACCTTTCCACCTCGTGTCCTTCAAACCTTCCCCCTCTCAGACTTTCAGGCCTCCTGGGGAACGCTCACCTGAGGAAGGTGTACTCCTCCTGCTGCAGCAGGGACCACAGAGACGACAGCTCTGCTCTGGAGTAACTCTTGTCTCTAATTTTCAGCTTCTTCCCCCAAAGTCTGGCCAGAGAGCTGTTGTTTCCTCCTCCTCCTCCCTCTTCATCATCGTCCTCCTCAGCTATTCCCAAAGAGTTTCGGACCTGCGGTCAGAGGAAGTGACTCACAGTTGGACAGACAGTAAAGTTGTGAATGTCGGCACCAAACTGAGACGACTTACCTCCATGGTAGCATAAAAGACCACATCAAGAGCAGACAGCTCCTCTGCTGTGTCCTGCTGAGCAGAAGGAAGAAGGTGAATCATTCAGACATCCCAAACGTTCAGGGATTCAAATCAAGCACAAGCATCACCTGGTAGTCCAGGATTCCCAGAGGCTCATAGGAGGAGAAGTTCTCCAGTTTGGACTTGAGGATGATGGGGTTTCCCCTCCAGCGCGCCTCGATCACCTTCTTCCCGTTCTCGTAGTAGAGGCAGCGCTTGTACTTCACCAGGCCGAGGACGCACAGATCGGAGCACATGTCGCCCGTCACCGAGCCCTCGCCGAACTCCAGACACTGAGGAGGAGGAGGAGTTCACTCTGAGTCTCCTACATTACAGTCAGGAAGTTACACCAACCAGAAAACACAGAAGCAGTGTGTGAGAAAGTAAGTGAACCCTTCCTGCCTCCACAGGAGCTGCTGATCAATGCTCTGATTAACTGATCCTCAGTCAGTGTGAGCAGCTCTATAAAAGCAGGAGTTCTGTCAGTTTAACACGATGCCAAGGAGGAAAGACACCAGCAATGATCTCAGAGAAGCAGCTGCTGCTGCCCATCAGTCTGGGAAGGGTTATAAGGCCATTTCCAGACTATCTGGAGTCCATCATTCTACAGAGAGAAAGATTATTCACAAGTGGAAAACATTCAGGACAGCTGTCAATCTTCCCAGGAGTGGACGTCCCAGCAAGTTCACCCCAAGGTGAAGAAGCCCAGAGCTACATCTCAGACTCTACAGGCCTCAGTTAGCATGTTAAAGGTTAAAGGTCACCCCAAGGTGAAGAAGCCCAGAGCTACATCTCAGACTCTACAGGCCTCAGTTAGCATGCTAAAGGCTAAAGGTCACCCCAAGGTGAAGAAGCCCAGAGCTACATCTCAGACTCTACAGGCCTCAGTTAGCATGCTAAAGGTTAAAGGTCACCCCAAGGTGAAAAAGCCCAGAGCTACATCTCAGACTCTACAGGCCTCAGTTAGCATGTTAAAGGTTAAAGGTCACCCCAAGGTGAAAAAGCCCAGAGCTACATCTCAGACTCTACAGGCCTCAGTTAGCATGCTAAAGGTTAAAGGTCACCCCAAGGTGAAGAAGCCCAGAGCTACATCTCAGACTCTACAGGCCTCAGTTAGCATGTTAAAGGTTAAAGGTCACCCCGAGGTTAATAAGCCCAGAGCTACATCTCAGACTCTACAGGCCTCAGTTAGCATGTTAAAGGTTAAAGGTCACCCCAAGGTGAAGAAGCCCAGAGCTACATCTCAGACTCTACAGGCCTCAGTTAGCATGTTAAAGGTTAAAGGTCATGACAGCACAGTTAGAAAAAGACTGAACAAGGATGGCTTGTTTGGAAGGGCTGCAGGAGAAAGCCTCTTCTCTCTAAAAAGAACATGGCAGCACAGCTTAGGTTTGCAAAGCTGCATCTGAACAAAGCTCAAGACTTCTGGAACAATGTCCTTTGGACAGACCAGAGCAAAGTGGAGATGTTTGGTCCTAATGCACAGCAGCACGTTTGGAGGAAACCAAACACAGCATATCAGCACAAACACCTCATACCAGCTGTCAAGCACGGTGGTGGAGGGCTGATGATCTGGGCTGGTTCTGCAGCCACAGGACCTGGGCACCTTGCAGTCATTGAGTCCACCATGAACTCCTCTGGATACCAAAGTATTCTAGAGTCAGATGTGAGGCCATCTGTCCCACAGCTAAAGCTGGGCTGAAACTGGCTCATCAACAGGACAAAGATCCCAAACACAGCAGCAGATCTACAGCAGAATGTGGGAAAAAGAAAAGAATCAAGGTGCTGCAATGGTCCAGTCAGAGTCCAGACCTCAGCCTGACTGAAATGCTGTGGTGGGACCTTAAGAGAGCTGTTCAGAAACCAAAGCTGCAAACCTCAATGAGCTGAAGCAGCGCTGGAGAGAAGAGGGCCGAGATTCCTCCAGAACCAGGAGAGAGACTGATAACGTCCCACAGGAAACCATCACTGCAGCTCACTGCTGCTGAAGCTGCTGGATCAGGGGTTCACTTAGTTTTACACTCACTGCTGCTGAAGCTGCTGGATCAGGGGTTCACTTAGTTTCTCACTCACTGCTGCTGAAGCTGCTGGATCAGGGGTTCACTTAGTTTCTCACTCACTGCTGCTGAAGCTGCTGGATCAGGGGTTCACTTAGTTTAACACTCACTGCTGCTGAAGCTGCTGGATCAGGGGTTCACTTAGTTTTACACTCACTGCTGCTGAAGCTGCTGGATCAGGGTTCACTTAGTTTTACACTCACTGCTGCTGAAGCTGCTGGATCAGGGGTTCACTTAGTTTTAAACTCACTGCTGCTGAAGCTGCTGGATCAGGGTTCACTTAGTTTTACACTCACTGCTGCTGAAGCTGCTGGATCAGGGGTTCACTTAGTTTTACACACTGCTGCTGAAGCTGCTGGATCAGGGGTTCACTTAGTTTTACACACTGCTGCTGAAGCTGCTGGATCAGGGGTTCACTTAGTTTTCAGCCACAGGAAACACTGGACATTATTTTCATTTGTTGCAGCATCTCTTCGTCTTTTCTCAGCTGTTTTTGTTTCTGTAATTCTGTGAAAACCTACAGCAGACGATCCTCCAGCTGAGCGAACACCGGCTCAGTGTACGGAGGTGTGAAGGATCAGCGGATTACTCGGCTAATCCCTGCTCTGCCCACATTCCAACACAAACATCAGTCAGCACCGAGCTCAGAGGCTGAACCCGGCAGCACCGACCAGCTGGTTCGGACTGAATGGAAAAGATCTGCACAGGAGAAAACAAGCTGGGAACCAGAGCATTTATCCTGGAAGGGAGGCAGAGCGAGAACGCAGCCCAGCAGCATCATTTCATGGGTTTCACTGTGAAACCCTGCAGCCTCACTCCAGCTGTCTCACCTTCAGGGCCCAAAAAGATAAGGAAAGAAGCCTGAAGGTGAAGAGACGGCAGGTAACCGGAGCCCTGTTGGAGGCAGGAAGTGCAGCAGACTGAGAGGCAGGTGGAGCAGGTATGCAGACGGGTTAATTGGCCTGAGAAAAGAGCCGCTGATAAAAGCCGCTGACAGCTCCTTCTTCTTTTCAGCAGAAGGGGAGAGTTAAGGTGATGTGTTTCTGGAGCCCTTCACCTGTAAAGCTCCACAAACTGCTGCGTTTCTCATCTGATAAAGTCCAGAATCAGCCAGGGGCCTCATCTGCTTTTCCTTCCTTCTGGAGGAGCTTCCTCAGAGGAACTGCTGCCGTTTTAAGCTGCTCTTTCAAAGTGGACCAAAGTGGACCAAAGTGGATCAAACTGGACCAAACTGGATCAAACTGGACCAAACTGGACCAAACTGGATCAAACTGGACCAAACTGGACCAAACTGGACCAAACTGGATCAAACTGGACCAAACTGGACCAAACTGGACCAAACTGGACCAAACTGGATCAAACTGGACCAAACTGGATCAAACTGGATCAAACTGGATCAAACTGGACCAAACTGGATCAAACTGGATCAAACTGGATCAAACTGGACCAAACTGGATCAAACTGGATCAAACTGGACCAAACTGGACCAAACTGGATCAAACTGGACCAAACTGGACCAAACTGGATCAAACTGGACCAAACTGGATCAAACTGGACTAAACTGGACCAAAGTGGACCAAAGTGGACCAAACTGGACCAAACTGGACCAAACTGGACCAAACTGGATCAAACTGGACCAAACTGGATCAAACTGGATCAAACTGGACCAAACTGGATCAAACTGGATCAAACTGGATCAAACTGGACCAAACTGGATCAAACTGGATCAAACTGGACCAAACTGGACCAAACTGGATCAAACTGGACCAAACTGGACCAAACTGGATCAAACTGGACCAAACTGGATCAAACTGGATCAAACTGGACCAAACTGGACCAAACTGGATCAAACTGGACCAAACTGGATCAAACTGGATCAAACTGGATCAAACTGGACCAAACTGGACCAAACTGGATCAAACTGGATCAAACTGGACCAAACTGGATCAAACTGGACCAAACTGGACCAAACTGGATCAAACTGGATCAAACTGGACCAAACTGGATCAAACTGGATCAAACTGGACCAAACTGGACCAAACTGGACCAAACTGGACCAAACTGGATCAAACTGGACCAAACTGGATCAAACTGGACCAAACTGGACCAAACTGGATCAAACTGGACCAAACTGGATCAAACTGGATCAAACTGGATCAAACTGGACCAAACTGGACCAAACTGGATCAAACTGGATCAAACTGGACCAAACTGGACCAAATGGATCAAACTGGACCAAACTGGATCAAACTGGATCAAACTGGACCAAACTGGATCAAACTGGATCAAACTGGATCAAACTGGACCAAACTGGACCAAACTGGATCAAACTGGACCAAACTGGACCAAAGTGGACCAAAGTGGACCAAAGTGGACCAAACTGGATCAAACTGGACCAAAACTGGACCAAACTGGACCAAACTGGATCAAACTGGACCAAAACTGGACCAAACTGGACCAAACTGGACCAAACTGGACCAAAGTGGATCAAACTGGACCAAACTGGATCAAACTGGACCAAAACTGGACCAAACTGGACCAAACTGGACCAAACTGGACCAAAGTGGATCAAACTGGACCAAAGTGGATCAAACTGGACCAAAGTGGACCAAACTGGACCAAACTGGACCAAAGTGGACCAAAGTGGACCAGATTCATCTTAGTTTAAAGGTGAGAGTGTCACAGGGAACTTGGTGCCTTGAAAGGCCCGTCTCGTGTGGTGCTGATGCCAGCAGTTTGTGTTTGAAGCGTTTCGGAGCAGCTGATTCCCGCCCGCTGACCTCACGCCTGCGGGTTGCTTTGTGGGAACGCTCACCTCCACTTTGACTCCATCTCTGCAGGAATTCCTCTTTAAACACGAGACAAAGGGCTGATTGTCCAGTTTCTTCTCCATCTTTTCTCTTATTTCTTTGTTTTTCCTCCCGCTAAAACACATTTAAGATGTTTTTAATGAAAGAAGCTCAACATTTGACTTGTTTTCTTCTGCTTCTTCTTGGCTTTTTTATCTTCTCTTCATGCCTTCTCTCCTCCTTTCTGCATCCCCTTCATCCATCTCTGCCTCCTGTTCCTCCTGCTTTGCTCGGTTTCTCCTTCTCCGTGGGTCCAGCCCCAGACACTGAATGTCCTCCTCTGTTTCCTGACTGCACTTCCTGACTTATTGTTACCTTTTGCTGCAGTAATGAGCTTTTTGCGGTGAAGTGGGAGAAAGCTGAGACGTCTCGTTCTGCAGAGAAAGGCTTTGTTGTTCCTCTACATTCCAAGAGGTCGAACACACGAGAAACATTAAAACTCCTTAATGACATTCCTGTGTGAGCGGGCAGTTTTTGACTTCTGAATGAACTTAAAGGTTTCTGGGAGCCTGAAGCACTTTGCTGGAAACTTCTGGAGCAAACTGAAAAAGATTCCCCGGGTGTGAAGGCACTGAAAGGTGAAAGCAGCCTCTGGAGTGTCTTAATGAAGCTTATTTAAGTGAAACATCCCTCTTCTCTGGTGGGATTCCTAAAAGAAACCTCTCTAAGCACATGTCTGACCTCCAGCTGATCACAGCAGAGTGATCTGCTGTAATGAAGATTTCAGCTGGATCAGAGCTCATCCAGAACTGTTTTTCAGAGGAGTCTGAGTCCAGGTTTCAGTTGCTTTCTGCTTTCCAAACTCCAATGAAAGGCCTTTCTTTGGAGCTGCGTCTGTTCAATAAAGGTTCAAACTAATAAACACGAGATTTAACGTCTCTTCAACATGTATTCGTGCAGAACGGACCTGCTCTGATTCTCCAGTTCAACCCACCTGAAGGTTGACCCATCAGAATATGTCGTATATTTGAGGAATAAAGCTGAAACTCAGCTGGAGCTCCTTCTGATCAGGCCTGGGATGAGATCGGCTCGTTTCAGGGATGAAGATGAAAACCTTCCTGGAGTTCAGCTCTCTGTGGAGCAGAGAAACGTCCTCAAACCAGCACTGGCTGATGGGGGATGAATATATGTAAGAATATAGATCTGTGGTTATATTAGAAAGTGTAGAGTTTTTATTGAAAATATCACAACTTTACAGTCAGCATGACTGGATTTTTTTACCCTGCTTTGCTCCTTTTGTTCTTTTTGGTTGTTTTTACTTTTATTTTTGTAGATTTGCATATTTTTGTGGTGGTTTTGTGTCCCTGCAGACGTTTTAAACGTAGATTTGCATATTTTTGTGGTCTTTGCAGATGTTTTAAACGTAGATTTGCACATTTTTGTGGTCTTTGCAGATGTTTTAAACGTAGATTTGCACATTTTTGTGGTCTTTGCAGATGTTTTAAACGTAGATTTGCATATTTCTGTGGTCTTTGCAGATGTTTTAAACGTAGATTTGCATATTTCTGTGGTCTCTGCAGATGTTTTAAACGTAGATTTGCATATTTCTGTGGTCGTTGCAGATGTTTTAAACGTAGATTTGCATATTTCTGTGGTCGTTGCAGATGTTTTAAACGTAGATTTGCATATTTCTGTGGTCGTTGCAGATGTTTTAAACGTAGATTTGCATATTTCTGTGGTCGTTGCAGATGTTTTAAACGTAGATTTGCATATTTCTGTGGTCGTTGCAGATGTTTTAAACGTAGATTTGCATATTTCTGTGGTCGTTGCAGATGTTTTAAACGTAGATTTGCATATTTCTGTGGTCTCTGCAGATGTTTTAAACGTAGATTTGCATATTTCTGTGGTCGTTGCAGATGTTTTAAATGTAGATTTGCATATTTCTGTGGTCGTTGCAGATGTTTTAAACCTAGATTTGCATATTTCTGTGGTCGTTGCAGATGTTTTAAACCTAGATTTGCATATTTCTGTGGTCTCTGCAGATGTTTTAAACGTAGATTTGCATATTTCTGTGGTCGTTGCAGATGTTTTAAACGTAGATTTGCATATTTCTGTGGTCGTTGCAGATGTTTTAAACGTAGATTTGCATATTTCTGTGGTCGTTGCAGATGTTTTAAACGTAGATTTGCATATTTCTGTGGTCGTTGCAGATGTTTTAAACGTAGATTTGCATATTTCTGTGGTCTCTGCAGATGTTTTAAACGTAGATTTGCACATTTTTGTGGTCTTTGCAGATGTTTTAAACGTAGATTTGCATATTTCTGTGGTCTTTGCAGATGTTTTAAACGTAGATTTGCACATTTTTGTGGTCTTTGCAGATGTTTTAAACGTAGATTTGCATATTTCTGTGGTCTTTGCAGATGTTTTAAACGTAGATTTGCACATTTTTGTGGTCGTTGCAGACGTTTTAAACGTAGATTTGCATATTTCTGTGGTCGTTGCAGATGTTTTAAATGTAGATTTCTGTGGTCGTTGCAGATGTTTTAAACCTAGATTTGCATATTTCTGTGGTCGTTGCAGATGTTTTAAACCTAGATTTGCATATTTCTGTGGTCTTTGCAGATGTTTTAAACGTAGATTTGCATATTTCTGTGGTCGTTGCATATGTTTTAAACCTAGATTTGCATATTTCTGTGGTCTTTGCAGATGTTTTAAACGTAGATTTGCACATTTTTGTGGTCTTTGCAGATGTTTTAAACGTAGATTTGCATATTTCTGTGGTCGTTGCAGATGTTTTAAACGTAGATTTGCACATTTTTGTGGTCTTTGCAGATGTTTTAAACGTAGATTTGCATATTTCTGTGGTCGTTGCAGATGTTTTAAACGTAGATTTGCACATTTTTGTGGTCTTTGCAGATGTTTTAAACGTAGATTTGCATATTTCTGTGGTCGTTGCAGATGTTTTAAACGTAGATTTGCACATTTTTGTGGTCTTTGCAGATGTTTTAAACGTAGATTTGCATATTTCTGTGGTCTTTGCAGATGTTTTAAACGTAGATTTGCATATTTCTGTGGTCTCTGCAGATGTTTTAAACGTAGATTTGCATATTTCTGTGGTCTCTGCAGATGTTTTAAACATAGTTTTGCATATTTCTGTGGTCGTGGCAGATGTTTTAAACGTAGATTTGCACATTTCTGTGGTCGGTGCAGATGTTTTAAACGTAGATTTGCATATTTCTGTGGTCGTTGCAGATGTTTTAAACCTAGATTTGCATATTTCTGTGGTCGTTGCAGATGTTTTAAACGTAGATTTGCATATTTCTGTGGTCGTTGCAGATGTTTTAAACGTAGATTTGCATATTTCTGTGGTCGTTGCATATGTTTTAAACCTAGATTTGCATATTTCTGTGGTCTTTGCAGATGTTTTAAACGTAGATTTGCACATTTTTGTGGTCTTTGCAGATGTTTTAAACGTAGATTTGCATATTTCTGTGGTCTCTGCAGATGTTTTAAACGTAGATTTGCACATTTTTGTGGTCTTTGCAGATGTTTTAAACGTAGATTTGCATATTTCTGTGGTCGTTGCATATGTTTTAAACCTAGATTTGCATATTTCTGTGGTCTTTGCAGATGTTTTAAACGTAGATTTGCACATTTTTGTGGTCTTTGCAGATGTTTTAAACGTAGATTTGCATATTTCTGTGGTCGTTGCAGATGTTTTAAACGTAGATTTGCACATTTTTGTGGTCTTTGCAGATGTTTTAAACGTAGATTTGCATATTTCTGTGGTCGTTGCAGATGTTTTAAACGTAGATTTGCACATTTTTGTGGTCTTTGCAGATGTTTTAAACGTAGATTTGCATATTTCTGTGGTCGTTGCATATGTTTTAAACCTAGATTTGCATATTTCTGTGGTCTTTGCAGATGTTTTAAACGTAGATTTGCACATTTTTGTGGTCTTTGCAGATGTTTTAAACGTAGATTTGCATATTTCTGTGGTCGTTGCAGATGTTTTAAACGTAGATTTGCACATTTTTGTGGTCTTTGCAGATGTTTTAAACGTAGATTTGCATATTTCTGTGGTCGTTGCAGATGTTTTAAACGTAGATTTGCACATTTTTGTGGTCTTTGCAGATGTTTTAAACGTAGATTTGCATATTTCTGTGGTCGTTGCAGATGTTTTAAACGTAGATTTGCACATTTTTGTGGTCTTTGCAGATGTTTTAAACGTAGATTTGCACATTTTTGTGGTCTTTGCAGATGTTTTAAACGTAGATTTGCATATTTCTGTGGTCGTTGCAGATGTTTTAAACGTAGATTTGCACATTTTTGTGGTCTTTGCAGATGTTTTAAACGTAGATTTGCATATTTCTGTGGTCGTTGCAGATGTTTTAAACGTAGATTTGCACATTTTTGTGGTCTTTGCAGATGTTTTAAACGTAGATTTGCATATTTCTGTGGTCGTGGCAGATGTTTTAAACGTAGATTTGCACATTTCTGTGGTCGGTGCAGATGTTTTAAACGTAGATTTGCATATTTCTGTGGTCGGTGCAGATGTTTTAAACGTAGATTTGCATATTTCTGTGGTCGTTGCAGATGTTTTAAACGTAGATTTGCACATTTCTGTGGTCGTTGCAGATGTTTTAAACGACTGTTTTCTGTCTCTGAGCTTTTTTCTGTCCTGTTCAGGATCTTTTCAGCTGTTTTTGGTTCCTCGGTCATCATTTTAAATCCCTCTCTGGTTGTGGTCACGATGAATCTCTTTTTGTTTTGCATCCCGTGCCTCGTCGGTCTCATCAACGGTCCGAGCCGTGACAGAGGGGCGGGTGGAGCTTAAAACAACTTTCCAACCAGACCCTGAACACACTTCCAGTAATTCTTCGTTCTGTTTTAGTCGGAAACACTTTAGATTAAAGTCTCGCTGAGGTTCAGAAACATTAAAACCACCAGATGAAGTAAAAGGCATCAGTTCCAGTTGCTGAACGACGACAGAGAGCGATTTATCAGCGCTGACAGGGGGTCGGAGGTCAGCCGCAGTAATGTACAGTATCCCCACAGGACTGCAGAGTAAATCAACACCTCATGAGAGCTCCTGTTGTGCTGAGCAGAACAATAGTGTGATTTTTACGAGCTGTGGGCTCAATGGCTCATATTCAGCGCTGCGTGTGCATGACGTGTCTCACGCTCGCACACACATGGCGTGGGCAGAGTGGCCGACCTCAGGTCAGTTCACTGGAAGTGTGGGCTGAGCTCACAGATGCTGGGTCCACATGAACACACAGTCTGTGTCCCTGAAAGGCATGAATGAGCCAATGAGCAGGTGACTGGGTTTTACATGTGCTGACCTCATGAAGCATTAAACACTCAGAGGACAGCGCCCCCCCCCCCCCCCCCCCCCTGTCAGCAGGCCCACAGCAGCGTGATGGAGGAAGGTTCAGACATTGCAGCTGTTTCTGTGAAGAGTCACACCCAGAAGAGTGAAACCATCCTGTCAGTTTATCTTCTGTTCCATATCTCATCACTTCCTGTTTTATTTTGAAAGGACTGACCTTCTCCTCTCCTTTCAGGCGTCTGATTGTCTTCCCTGATTCCCAAAGTGTTTCCACCTGTTCCCCTTTGGTCCCTCATGTGTTCAAACAGTCTGTTTCCCTTGTCTTGTGCCAGTTTGTGTCTCTTCCCATGAGCATCATCACCAGCCTTACTTTAACCCACAGATTCCTCCAGCCTGCAGCGAGCGAATCTCCTGCAGAGCATCTCGTTTTATAAATTATTCTTATCCATAGCTTTAGTTTATTTATTCTAACACGGTAAGTTTCATAGCCTCGTTTTTTCCTCCGTTTCCAAGGAGATATTTTTCATTGTAACTATTCGTAACTTTTCCGTTAAAGGAGAGTTTTAAGTTTATCGTTAAAGTTCATAGAGCCTCTGTTTAGTAAAGAGTCTTTTGTTTCAATCCGCCTCGTTAGAACGTGTCTTTATTTTGTTAAAGTGTTCATAACTTTTCTGTTTTCCTCCCAGTTTGGAGATATTTTAGCTACTGAGCAGCCTGGCATATTCAGGGTGTTTATTACTCACTTTGTGTCCCTCCCACAACATTATTCCTCCATCTTACAGCATCCGTTACAATCCTTATGCAAATTAGGTGATGACATCATTTAGCGACTTTTATGACAGCCAATAGCTACTTTCCTCACTGAGGAGTCGGCAAAGATGCATTTTTATTCATCTACTGTGTCTCATATTATATTATATATATGATATGATGCTGGTTAAAGATGCAAATCTGAAGAGAAAGTTCAGATTAATATAAATGGAGTGAACTGGATTCAGGGGTAATTGGGATCTATCACCATGGCAGCCACATTTCATGCATAAATGTATGTGTGGAGGAGAAACTGACAGCATGAAACAAGCATTAAAACACTTATTTAGAAAGCTTAAAACTACAATTTAGGTAGGGCTCTAAGGCTCGGTGTTTATCTCATCTTCATGAGAACATTCATTTCAAACCTAAAACAGATACAACTGCCCTGGGACTGTAAAATCAGGCAGAATTCATGATGATAAACGGTGATTTTCGTGTGTTTTGCTGCACCTTTGCTGCAGCCGTGTTCGTACACGCTCTGAGACGTTCTGACCTATAAATCCTTCACTGAGGCCCTCGCCGGCTGCAGTCAGCTGTCAGCGGCGGGATGCTTGTGGACGACCTGCAGGCAGGAAGTCGACACTCCTCGCCTTGTCAGAGCCACTCAACACCCTGTAAGTAAATCCAGCAAAACCAACAAACCTAAAGGTGAACCGCTGGAGCAGCAAATCACTCGCTTCATCCCTCGGCTGCCAGCTGTCCCTCCAGGTTCATGTTCTTACGCATGACGCAGCTCTAACTCTTCAGATGTAAACTCAACAAGGAGATCTGGACCATTTTTGTCAAAGAAATGCCAGTAAAAGTGTTATTATCAGACAGAACCATCGGAGTGAAACGCACATCAGTGCAGATCATTTAAGACTGCAGGCTTAAGCCTTCTAAAGTCCGTTTTTGGACTGATTTCCTCCCTTTAAGCCGCCCATTCTTCCATCTGGCTACGGTCCACTGCTCTCTGGGAAAATCAGCTTGCAGAGACTTGATTTTTTGTGAGAGATGAGCTGTAGCTCGGGCGTGTAGCTGCAGAGGACTTTTAGGAAACCTTCTTCTTCAGGCGTTTGTTTAGCTGCTGAACGGCTCATTTCTTTGCTTTCTTAAAAACTCAAAGTTTTCCGGCTGCCTGCAGACATCTGCGATGTGTTTAAGGACCCCCGCTGCATCAGGTTACAGCTGCTCAACTGAAGCCTTCACTGCTAAAGATTTCCCCAAAGTGTGTCCCAGATTTAAACATTCGATAACAACTTAAATCTGCAGGTTGCATTCATCACCACGACATCATACAGTAGTGCAAAGGCTTAAAGCTTTTAGCAACAAGCTGGAGTTCATTCACAAACAGGGTTGCAGGTTTTCTCCTGTTTAAATGCTCAGTAATCAGATATGAGCCTGATGAAAACCGCGTTGCCGTGGAAACGGATCACTTAAACCTAAATAAGATCCCATTCAGGGTGATCGATGATCAGATTAAACTATGTGGATTTACTCTTACTCACTCCTGAACTGCAGCTTTACGACAAAGTCTCCAGAGTTGCCAGGTTTGCTTATTATGAGCGACTTTGGACTTCATTCAGCTTCAGGGACAAAGTTAAACCACATCCTGCTGCAGTCCAGATGTTTCAGGAGTCCAGCTGCTGCAGTCCAGATGTTTCAGGAGTCCGGCTGCTGGACTGACCTGCTGCAGTCCAGATGTTTCAAGAGTCCAGCTGCTGCAGTCCAGATGTTTCAAGAGTCCGGCTGCTGCAGTCCAGATGTTTCAGGAGTCCGGCTGCTGCAGTCCAGATGTTTCAGGAGTCCGGCTGCTGGACTGACCTGCTGCAGTCCAGATGTTTCAAGAGTCCAGCTGCTGCAGTCCAGATGTTTCAGGAGTCCGGCTGCTGCTCTGACCTGCTGCAGTCCAGATGTTTCAGGAGTCCAGCTGCTGCTCTGGCCTGCTGCAGTCCAGATGTTTCAGGAGTCCAGCTGCTGCTCTGGCCTGCTGCAGTCCAGATGTTTCAAGAGTCCAGCTGCTGCTCTGGCCTGCTGCAGTCCAGATGTTTCAAGAGTCCGGCTGCTGCAGTCCAGATGTTTCAAGAGTCCAGCTGCTGCTCTGGCCTGCTGCAGTCCAGATGTTTCAGGAGTCCGGCTGCTGGACTGACCTGCTGCAGTCCAGATGTTTCAAGAGTCCAGCTGCTGCAGTCCAGATGTTTCAGGAGTCCAGCTGCTGCACTGACCTGCAGCTGTCCAGATGTTTCAGGAGTCCGGCTGCTGCAGTCCAGATGTTTCAGGAGTCCGGCTGCTGCAGTCCAGATGTTTCAGGAGTCCGGCTGCTGCAGTCCAGATGTTTCAAGAGTCCAGCTGCTGCAGTCCAGATGTATCAAGAGTCCAGCTGCTGCAGTCCAGATGTTTCAAGAGTCCGGCTGCTGCAGTCCAGATGTTTCAAGAGTCCGGCTGCTGCAGTCCAGATGTTTCAAGAGTCCGGCTGCTGCAGTACAGATGTTTCAAGAGTCCGGCTGCTGCAGTACAGATGTTTCAAGAGTCCGGCTGCTGCAGTCCAGATGTTTCAAGAGTCCAGCTGCTGCAGTCCAGATGTTTCAAGAGTCCAGCTGCTGCAGTCCAGATGTTTCAAGAGTCCGGCTGCTGCAGTCCAGATGTTTCAGGAGTCCGGCTGCTGCAGTCCAGATGTTTCAGGAGTCCAGCTGCTGCAGTCCAGATGTTTCAAGAGTCCAGCTGTTGCAATCCAGATGTTTCAGGAGTCCGGCTGCTGCAGTCCAGATGTTTCAGGAGTCCGGCTGCTGCAGTCCAGATGTTTCAGGAGTCCGGCTGCTGCAGTCCAGATGTTTCAAGAGTCCAGCTGCTGCTCTGGCCTGCTGCAGTCCAGATGTTTCAAGAGTCCGGCTGCTGCAGTCCAGATGTTTCAAGAGTCCAGCTGCTGCTCTGGCCTGCTGCAGTCCAGATGTTTCAAGAGTCCAGCTGCTGCTCTGGCCTGCTGCAGTCCAGATGTTTCAAGAGTCCGGCTGCTGCAGTCCAGATGTTTCAAGAGTCCAGCTGCTGCTCTGGCCTGCTGCAGTCCAGATGTTTCAAGAGTCCAGCTGCTGCTCTGGCCTGCTGCAGTCCAGATGTTTCAAGAGTCCAGCTGCTGCTCTGGCCTGCTGCAGTCCAGATGTTTCAGGAGTCCAGCTGCTGCTCTGGCCTGCTGCAGTCCAGATGTTTCAGGAGTCCAGCTGCTGCTCTGACCTGCTGCAGTCCAGATGTTTCAAGAGTCCGGCTGCTGCAGTCCAGATGTTTCAAGAGTCCGGCTGCTGCAGTCCAGATATTTCAGGAGTCCAGCTGCTGCTCTGACCTGCTGCAGTCCAGATATTTCAGGAGTCCAGCTGCTGCTCTGACCTGCTGCAGTCCAGATGTTTCAGGAGTCCAGCTGCTGCACTGACCTGCTGCAGTCCAGATGTTTTACCACCTGAAAACAACACAGCAAAGACCCAGGAATCCTCTCTCAGACAGGAAGGGGACAGCGTTCCTCTGCCAGAGGTCCAGCTGCTGCAGTCTCCTGAGCTCCAGATGTTTGCAGATGTTGTTAAAGGAAGAGGGGGTGCTGCACAGGGGGAACGTGTCCCAGCTTTTTAGATGGTGTTTCAGTAAAATGTCTCACTTTCCACATTTGAAAGGTTTTCCATGTTCTGATGAGGAGCTGGTTTACGAACATCTGCTTTTTCACCCAAAGCCTCCCAGCTTTTCTTTACTTTCCCACGTTCACACGCTGCACACGAAGCAGCTGTTCGTCAGCCTCGCTCACAGCTGCTGTTGCTTTAACATCCTCTGCATGGAGGGAATATTTCATGAGCCGTGTGACAGTTTGACACGGCCAGGCGGCTTTTTGCAGAGTCGGGTTTTGGCTGCTGGGCTTAGAGCCTGTCAGAGCTCCCATTCTGCCCTGAGAGCGGCTCAGCGAGGGCGTCTGCTGTCTGTTTGTGGTTAAAACACACGGCGGAGCAGTGAGGGAAAGCGCTGTTGTTCAAACAGCCTCAGACTCTGTACCTGACCAACTTTAACGTCCCTCTATCACTGTTTAAATCACTTCCCCCACAGAGCTGCAGGTCCAGCTGCGTTATTCTGTGCTGAAACGGCTGATTTTTATTCCCTGACCCGGGAACGAAGGTCAGGAGGCCAAAGTCTGGGAGCCAAAACTGGCTTCTGCTTTGCTTTGTTCGAGGCTCCAGTTTCACTGCGTGAGAAATGGGACGTGAGGTGGGAAAAGTGTCCCGACAGTGAGCTGCTCAGTCAGAGAATCTGTGAGGAAGGCTGATCTGAGAGGCCTGTTAACTGCTCACACACAAGTTTATCAGATCCGCTTTGCACTGGCTGCCCTCAGCTTAAAACGTCTCGGATCAGCCTAAAAGAACACGTCCGCCCTCCTAACTGGTCTCCTAACTGGTTTCCTAACTTCTCTCCTAACTTCTCTCCTAACTTCTCTCCTAACTGGTTTCCTAACTGGTTTCCTAACTTCTCTCCTAACTTCTCTCCTAACTGGTCTCCTAACTGGTCTCCTAACTGGTTTCCTAACTGGTTTCCTAACTGGTCTCCTAACTGGTTTCCTAACTTCTCTCCTAACTTCTCTCCTAACTTCTCTCCTAACTTCTCTCCTAACTGGTCTCCTAACTGGTTTCCTAACTGGTCTCCTAACTTCTCTCCTAACTGGTCTCCTAACTGCTCTCCTAACTGGTCTCCTAACTTCTCTCCTAACTGGTCTCCTAACTGCTCTCCTAACTGGTCTCCTAACTGGTCTCCTAACTGCTCTCCTAACTGGTCTCCTAACTTCTCTCCTAACTGGTCTCCTAACTGGTCTCCTAACTGGTTTCCTAACTGGTTTCCTAACTGGTCTCCTAACTGCTCTCCTAACTGCTCTCCTAACTGCTCTCCTAACTGGTTTCCTAACTGGTTTCCTAACTGGTCTCCTAACTGGTTTCCTAACTGGTCTCCTAACTGGTTTCCTAACTGCTCTCCTAACTGGTCTCCTAACTGGTCTCCAGCCTGTGAAACCTCTGCAGATGGTCCAGAACGCGGCGGTGCGTCTGGTCTTGGATCAGCCTAAAAGAACACGCCCCCCCTCTGTTCATTGAGCTCCTCTGGCTGCCCTTAGCCGCCCGCATCAGATCCAAGTCCCTGATGTTAGCTACAAAGAGCTTAATGGAACGGCTCCATCTACTTGAATGCTCTTGCAAAGGCTTCTGTCCCAACTGGGTCCCTCCGTTGGTCCCAGGATTGTCGTCTAGCAGCTCCTACACCACGCCTAAGACAATCCAAACTCTGTTCATGTGTCGTCCCACGATGGTGGAATGACCTACCGAGCGCTACCAGAACAGGGGCGTCCCTGTCTATCTTCAAGAAGCTCCTGAAAACCCAGCTCTTCAGAGAGCATCTCCTATCCCAGCACTTACCCTGTACTTCCCTCCCCCCTCTATCTCTGCACTTTATCTTTCTGCTCTTCCTTCTATGCCTGCACCCTATCTCTACTCTGTCCCCTCTGACAGAGTCGGACTCCTGGGTTCCTTCTATGGAGCTTATTGTTAGCTTTTTATAAAGCTGTTATATCTTCATTTGTAAGTCGCTTTGGATAAAAGCGTCTGATAAAAACAGAAAAGAAAAAGAAACGAAGAAACAAATACTTTGGTGTGCTCTCATTTCTGATGTTTTCCATATTGTGTCCCGCTACAACAGAAGTCCTCTCAGGGCATTCTTATGAAGAAATAAACCCACTTGGCACCAGCCTCGTGGTGACTGCGGTTAACCATGAACTCGTCTGAATCTCTCCATGAACTCGTCCGTCTTTTAGGGACCAAACTGTCAGCGATCCAGATCCAGTGCAGTATTAACTGCAGGGGAAAGGTGCACGAGTTTCCTGCAGCAGTGGCAGGAATTTAGCATTTTTAACATCCTGACTGAGCTTCTGCTCCAAATCCAGAAGGAACCAGAGGAGATTCCCTTTGGCTCTTTTTAGCAGAGACCAGATAAAGAATGCATTTTTCTCTTTTCTCTTTACTATTAAACGCAGAGTAGCGGCTCAATAAGCCGGGGATTTTACCGCTGATCGAAGCTGCAGATGAGGAAGCTCGGCGGCGGTTTGAGCGCACAGCTCTGCCTCTTCGCCCTGTTTCGGGGTCAGTGTGGCTTCAGAGAGAAGAGCAGAGGCGCAGGCTTTGTTGTGACCCTGCAGGCCTCCTCGTTGGTATGCAGCCTTCATCTCCAACACTGCAGCTCTGTCTTTTAAGTGTGTCTGCTCTCCTTTCATCTGACCTTTTGTTCTCCTCACAGCGCAGAAACCATGACACTGTTTGGATGATTTCTCCTGATAACAGTTTGCTTTCAGCCAAATTGAGCAGAGAAGCAGTAAGTGAAGTCAGCTGTCATAAATAAATCAGTTTCCTGCTGTAAGTTATTCTTATGAGGCCTGAATATTTCACCTTCACTTCACTGTTATTCTGTGTCCAGCTGCTGAACATCAGCAGAAGCGTGCACGTTGTTCAGCTGTGTGCACACTTTCTAAATCACTGAGAAACTGCAGGTGTAGCAGCATCAGAGTGAATCTTACCGTCAGATTGTTATCTAGATGCTGAGATTACTGTGAGAGCTTTGCTTCAAATGCTAAAAGGACTCGTGCTGTTAGGACTTTTCTCCATTATCCATTATCTGAGGTGGGCAACAGGTCCAGGCAGGAAACCCTGTCCAGCTCCTCCTGGGGGATCCTGAGGTGTTCCCAGGCCTGATGAGATGTATAATCCCTCCTGTGGGTTCTGGTTCTGACCCGGTTCCTCCTCCCAGGAGGCATCCTAACCAGATGAACCAGCTCAGCTGACTCCTTTCTGTGTGGAGGAGGAGCTCCTCCCCCTGGATGTTGGAGCTCCTCCCCCCGGATGGTGGAGCTCCTCCCCCCCGGATGATGGAGCTCCTCCCCCCGGATGTTGAAGCTCCTCCCCCTGTATGGTGGAGCCCCTCCCCCTAGATGATAGAGCTCCCCCCCCCGGATGTTGGAGCTCCTCCCCCTAGATGATAGAGCTCCTCCCCCCCGGATGTTGGAGCCCCTCCCCCCGGATGGTGGAGCTCCTCCCCCCGGATGTTGGAGCTCCTCCCCCCGGATGTTGGAGCTCCTCCCCCCCGGATGATGGAGCTCCTCCCCCCGGATGGTGGAGCTCCTCCCCCTATCTCTAAGGCTGAGCCCCGCCCCCCTCTGAAGGAAACTCCTTTCAGCCGCTTGTATCCAGGACCTCCTTCTTTGGGTCAGAACCCAGATCTGTGAGCTCAGGTGAGGGTTGGAACAAAGATGGAGCAGGAACCTGAAAGCTTCTCAGCTTCTACAAGCGTCTCTCATGTCGGCTTTAGTCGTCTCAGTTTCAACTTCTGTAGAAACTGTTCAGTTTCATAATGATTCTTCTAACAGAAATAAGGTCGGGTTCAATCATTCCCCTGAAATAACCAGCACAGAGTATTTTTCCTCAGATTTTGGGGTCAGATCAGAAGTTCTAGGGGTACCAACCCTCTTCTCCACTCCAAACCAAAGCCCTCTCTGCTCTGATTGGCCTGAACAGACCCCGCCTCCTTCATATCACTGAGTTTACGCCTCAAATTTAAATCTTTGTGGGTCAGATGAGCTTCACAAAGTTGTTTCCAGTCCACCGAATGAGCACCAAGTCTTCTTTGCAATCAATTTTTTAGTTTATACAGTTTCCATGAACCTCTTCTGATTCACGTCTTCCAGATAAATACCATAAACAGCAGCAGGAACCCGGCTAATGAGACAAGACACTGGTGGAAATCAGTGGAATAAAACAGAATCAGCAGCTTCATCTGCAGCATGTTAAACTGAGCTTCAGGATCCCGGCAGCAGCTGAAGTCACCAGAGGCTAAAACCCGCCTGAGGAGCAGAGCTGATTAAACTGCTAACTGAAGGTTAAACAGTCATTTTCTGCTCGACTCTGAGCTCTAACAGCTGCTAACAGAACAGAGGAGCTTTACATCAGCTGCTGCTTTAATTATCCTGTAAAAGGCTGATGGAGAGGAACGGGCTGCAGATATTACACTGATCGAAGCCGCTCTAATTAAACGTATGAAATGTAGCCGTGATGAATGTGTCTGGGAACGTATAACTGGATGTGTCCCACCTCATTACTCCCCTCCCCCTGCAGCCTGCTGTGAAACGCAACCTTAAATAAATTCTCAACCCTTCTTTGGAGGTTTTCTGACACGAAGATGTATTAAAAAGTCAGTTTTCATGCTGAAGGACCCCGGCCTCCACTGAAGGTTCTGCCCATGCTGACGGTCTGACTCCATGTTAATTTGTAAATGTAATTTATTTATACAGTCCATTTCGGTACCAAAGTGCTTTAAAGCAGATAATAAATAAAGAAAAGAATAAGTAAAAAACAATAAAACAACAGTAAACGCAATAAAATACAGCAAAAATTGAATAAGATAATATAAAAGTGTCTCCATACTACTGGGTATTAAAAGCCATCTGAAATAAGTAGGTTTTAGCCCAGATTTAAAGAGGTCAGAGGTCAGAAATAAGCTGCATCTCGGGGGGGAGCTTATTCCAGAGCCTGGGGGCACCCCAGGGCTTGTATTTGGACCTGAACACTTCCAGCTAAAGTTGATTTGTTGACCTCAGAGCTCTGCCAGGGTTACAGTTAAAAGCTCAGATAAATACGACGGGGTGAGGCCGTTAAGAGCTTTAAAAACAAACTTTAAAAGTTTAAAATCAGTTCTATGAAGGACAGGAAGCCAATGAAGGGAGTTAAGAACAGGAGTGATGTGCACAGGTCTGTTAGTGTTGGTTAAAGACGGGCAGCAGCAGCATTTTGCACCAGCTGAAGGCGACTGAGAGAAGTCTGGGAGACGCCGACATAAAGTCCATCGCAGTAGTTTAACCTTGAACTTATCAGGGCAGGGAGGCTTAAAAACATTTAACTTTGGCCAGGAGACGCAGCTGGAAAAAACTAGTCCCGAAAACATTGTTAATTTGTTTGTCAAACTTCTGATGACTGTCAAAGGTCAAAGGTCACTCCCAGATTCCTGACGGTTGAGCTGAGCTTTGAAGATGCTAAAGTCACAGTTTCCCCAAACACGATACGTTCAGTTTTGTCTGTCTGTAATGCAGCAGATGTGTGAAAACAGTTTGCATCTGACCCCCGATCATTGATTTTTAAAGTGAAACATTTCAGGATTTGGCTCCAGGAGAGTTGACCTGCCAACTTTCCATCTTATTTAATTCTAAAAGCATTAAATTTGCAGCTCTGTTCCGTCCTTTTTCAGAGATGCATCTCTCTCCAGATCGATAAAAAGGTTTGATTCCATCTGCTGCTGAAGGACTCTGTGTCTTTTGGCTCTGGGGCCATGTTTGGGCCTCGTTTTCCAAAATCAGCTCATTATTTTGTGATGGATCATTGGTTTCCGTTCATTTTGCAGCAGAACATTTAACATTTCCAACACAACTAAAGGCTGAACAGCTGCGTTTCGCTCTGAATTTCTCGTCTAAAGTTGGAGGAAGTTACCTGCTGTCAGATTCATCCATTAAAGGCTGCTCGTGTCCATCTTTAGCTGCCAGTCAGAGCACAGACTGAACCTTTTCCTGCAGATCTGCTGCAGTAAATCCAGGATTTACCTGAGATTCATGCTCCCGTGCATTTATCTCTTTATTTATCTGACTTTAACATCTGAGAGGAACTGTTCCCACATAACTTTACTAACCTGCAGCTGTGTGGATGAGGTGTGTTTCCAACCCAACAAAAGGTCCTCTCCTCACTCTCAGAGGTCTCTACAAACACCCGGATCACTGGAGGATTCTTTCCTGCTGCCTCAGAGGTAGAAACGTATGAAAATGAAGGATTTCCACAGTTTTTTCTGTATTCTGGGGCAGTGCAGCAGAAGCTGCATCACAATTATCACTGCTGTCAGGACCTGATTCACTGACTCGTCTCATACTGCCGAAACGCTTTGATTAGCTTCAATTTCCAACGGTTTCCCTTAATTCAGGGTTTCGTTTCCCCTTTAAGGGGATGAACAAATAGCCTGAGAGTTCGTAGGGATGCAGGGAGGTGGCACGGTGTCATAAACGTCCCGTTTTCATTCTGACATCGACTCAGAGGAAGCACAGAGACACAGACTGAATCCCCAGATAAGGAGCAAACCAGGCTGCATTAAAGCAGCGGTCGGCCATAAAAACGTTGCATCGGGCCTTAAATAGGCAGAAGAACAAATACCAGCCACAAGCAGGGACAAGTTTAGAGCATGCAGCAGATCGGCATGAAGGCTATAAATAGTCCGAGCATCACCAGAAACGTACAGATTTCTCCCTGAACACAAACCATGTGTGCAGAGCTGCAGAAACACAAAGTCCACAGAAACGCCACAGAGCAGGAAACAGGAGCTGATGTGGATGGACGAGAGGCATCAGCTGTGCTACGAGAACCTACAGGTGAATGGGGTAACATTTTAAAATAATAGATGTCACCATCAAACTTCCTCTGTTGATTACTTACACGAGTATGAAGAAAAAATGTATTACAAGTTTTTTAAATTTGTATGTTTGAATATGCAAATTAGGCATTATCTCATTAAATAAGCGCAAATTTGCATATATTTCCAGTAGATAGATCAGAACATATGATAAAGCCAGGTGCAAAATTCCTTTTTCATTTTGTTTACATACCAGATGAAAAAAAAAATACAGAAGGATTTTAGGATATCTGCTTTCATTACCTAGAAAATCAAAATATACTGTTAATAGCCTTAAAAAAATTGATTTTCGCCATATTTTTTGATTATAATGTCACATAAATCTGGCCAGGAATGATTTATTAAGAAATCCTTCAGTAAATATCTTCAGAATACTGCTAAGTGTAGAACTGGAAAGTTTGGTGTGAATAGGTCTGGAAAAATACAAAAAACTGATTTTGAGAAAACGGCATTTAAAGATTTAAATAGGGGAATTTATAACATTTGTATCGGAAACAATTGCTCAAAAACAGAATAAATGCTCAGACCATTAGTAATAATGATATAGAATAATAGAACAATATTGCTATAGAATACAAGCTCATATAAATGGATTATTTAATAACTACGGTTAGCTGTTTATTGGCTGTCAGATATCGCATTCATCAGGACACGTTAAGCGTCAGAATGATCAGAACTCTAGTCTCCACTGAAGAATTTAGGCCTTTTCACTTCAACTCTGTACCTTTTATCTGATATTATTGCACGCTGGAAACGTCGCATCATGTCCACCATATTTACAGACTGGTTCCAAACTTTAGGTTTTCGGAACAGGTTTTTTTGGATCAGTCAAACGCTTTTTGAGAGACCGTTTTTATCCAAAATGGCTCCATCACAGCTCCTGTAGTGAAGGAATCTGTACCACCAGACCGTGGAGATCTAGATCTCAGCAGTTTTTAATGGTTTTGGGACAGTAGGGACCTTTATTTGGCAGTAGGAGGACAGGAACCGGGGTCATAAGTAGGGGACGGCATGCAGAAAAGGACCCAGGATGGGGCTGGAGCCCCGGCCGGCTGCATCCAGCCGTGCATTCGCCTCCTCCCTGACCGGTTGAGCTCAGAGTGGCGTTTTCAGGTTGTTACCCACCGTCCGTAGAGCCAGAGCTTTTCAGGCAGTTCAGGATGCTGAGCAGGTGTCAGATCAGGTGTTAAAGCCTTCTAACTATCCAGAGTAGCTGGAGAATCCAGGATTTTCACACAGCTGCAGAGGGCGGGTCCTGGCTCACAGCTGGACCCGGTGGAGCTGTTTCTTCCACCCAGCAGCTGGTGAAGTGAGATCCAGCAGCACTTTTCTCAGTGCATCAAAATCTTCGACAAATGGAGCCATTTTTGTCAGGAGGACGGTGGAGTTTAATCTTATCATGACTTATCTAACCTGGCTGCCTACGTTTGTTAACTGATGAGCAGAAGCTCATTAACAAACAAGTCAAACAGCTGTGGCTAAATGCTGTTTGCATATCTGATTTTCTCAGTCTATAAAGATTTCTGCAACTTTCTGCTCCAACTGGTGACAATAAACATCTTTTTAAACTGTTATTGAATAATTTGGCCTCATAAGAGATTCTAAAGTCAACAGTCAGAGCTCAAAATAGCATTTTTTTGTCCTTCAGAACTAATTCAAGACGTCCTCATTTGGATTTGAGGGAACGGAGAAGATAATGATAGCGAAAGGTTTGTTTTATTAGTTAGCTCAGCTGGACCTCCAGCTGCAGGAAGGACTATCAAGTTATTTCTGATTCAGCACATAATCTGTCTTTGGAAACAATGCAGTCCACCTTATGCTTTAGATTTCTGCTTCAACCACATCTGTCTGTCAGAAACCTGACATGAATGAAACATCTGCAGGATTCAGACGGACTTGGAAGGGAATTTTACATGAAGACTCTGTTTGATGCTGTGACATCAGGGCAGAGGGGGAAGGATCCTGTTTGATGTGTGTTTCCCAATAAAGACAAAAGCTAGTTCTGCAGCAGGGTGTGTGGAGAAGGAAAGGTGTGTTTGAGATAAAACGGATCATATATGCACTCCTTTCTCTGCTGGATTCATTTAAAAGTATGGGCAGGAATCCCAGAGAGTCATCATCTATTTCCAAAGCGAAATGACTTCATGATGGGAGGCTCATCTCTGCAGAATTTGTTTTCATATTGAAACCTCACATTCTCAGCCAAGATTGAATGTCTCAGAGACAGATGAGCTCCGATGGGAGTTTCCCAAGAGTGTATTTGTGTCGTTGTCCCATGAAATCCGTCCTACACACAGTGGAAAGCGACCCAGCTGCTGGTGGCTCAAATAAACACAGTTTAAGGCTGTTTTTAACGATCAATATGCTCAAATTTATCCAGTCACATCCATCAGTGTAACTGAGACACAAAGCTGCTGATCTTCAGCATCTTTATGTTTAATCTAAATGTTGTTCCAGATGTTGTAGCCAGAACCGGATCCAGAACATGAGCAGCAGGACGTCTCTGTTTGGTCAGTAGCTGCCTCTGTGGGTAACTCTGAGTTTCTGTAGAAGCAGCAGATGGACCAGCAGCCCCTCAGCTGCCTTTTCACATCACAACACAGACATTTAAAACAGTTTCTCTCACAGTTTGAGGTTCAGACTCGTGTCCTTTTAGTGTCGGAACAGCCTCGACTTTCAGCTTCAGCCTCCCAGCAAAGAGAGCGTCGTGCTGGTTCTTCTTCAGAAAGCTGCCGTCCATGAAGTGTAGCGAACACATCCAAACCTTTTCCACTGATCGTGCACTGATCCAAGATAGCAGGGTCTTTGGAGGGTCCTCACAACCAGAAACACATGTTCTTTAAGACAAAGTAGCTGCTCTGACAAGCACCGGCGGATCACCTTTTCCCTGCAGTGCGTTGACTTCGGCTTTAAGTGCAATACAATATCACCATAAAAGGAACTCCTGAAAGTTTGAAACTGTTTGTTGAAACAAGTTTTATCTGCATAATTATGCTAAATTGCGCGTATTCCTCTTTTTTGAGCTTTTGATGACATTTAAGGTGGTAATACATATTTTTAAACTCTACAGACATGTGGAGAAGAACGAAATGGGACCTTTTGAATAAAATATATCCACACATGTCATTTTAAATGGGTTTTATTGTTTAATATCTCTGATAAATTAAAGGAAATACGCAATTTATCGAGCAGTAACCTATGAATTTTAGTGAAAATTAACTTTGTACCAACACTCCTCATCTGTTGTGGATCAGTTAGATTAATGGAGGGAAATGGCTAAAACTGGAGGAAAAGGTGCTTCAAAAAGACAGGATTCAGGTTGTTTTCCCCTTCAGAAGTTGCAGTGATTTTACAAGTTTCTGTACTTTTCTGTAGAAAAGACTTTTGTAGTTTGAGGTTCAGACTCGTGTCCTTTTAGTGTCGGAACAGCCTCGACTTTCAGCTTCAGCCTCCCAGCAAAGAGAGCGTCGTGCTGGTTCTTCTTCATAAAGCTGCCGTCCATGAAGTGTAGCGAACGCATCCAAATCTTTTCCACTGATCGTGCACTGATCCAAGATAGCTGGGTCTTTGGAGGGTCCTCACAACCAGAAACACATGTTCTTTAAGACAAAGTACCTGCTCTGACAAGCACCGGCGGATCACCTTTTCCCTGCAGTGCGTTGACTTCGGCTTTAAGTGCAATACAATATCACCATAAAAGGAACTCCTGAAAGTTTGAAACTGTTTGTTGAAACAAGTTTTATCTGCATAATTATGCTAAATTGCGCGTATTCCTCTTTTTTGAGCTTTTGATGACATTTAAGGTGGTAATACATATTTTTAAACTCTACAGACATGTGGAGAAGAACGAAATGGGACCTTTTTAATAAAATATATCCACACATGTCATTTTAAATGGGTTTTATTGTTTAATATCTCTGATAAATTAAAGGAAATACGCAATTTATCGAGCAGTAACCTATGAATTTGTCAAACTTTCAGTAAAAATGAACTTTGTACCAACAGAAAATGGCTAAAACTGGAGGAAAAGGTGCTTCAAAAAGACAGGATTCAGGTTGTTTTCCCCTTCAGAAGTTGCAGTGATTTTACAAGTTTCTGTACTTTTCTGTAGAAAAGACTTTTGTAGTTTGAGGTTCAGACTCGTGTCCTTTTAGTGTCGGAACAGCCTCGACTTTCAGCTTCAGCCTCCCAGCAAAGAGAGCGTCGTGCTGGTTCTTCTTCATAAAGCTGCCGTCCATGAAGTGTAGCGAACACATCCAAACCTTTTCCACTGATCGTGCACTGATCCAAGATAGCTGGGTCTTTGGAGGGTCCTCACAACCAGAAACACATGTTCTTTAAGACAAAGTACCTGCTCTGAAAAGCACCGGCGGATCACTTGTTCCATGCAGTGCGTTGACTTCTGCTTTAAGTGCAATACAATATCACCATAAAAGGAAATCCTGAAAGTTTGAAACTGTTTGTTGAAACAGGTTTTATCTGCATAAATATGCTAAATTGTGCGTATTCCTCTTTTTTGAGCTTTTGATGACATTTAAGGTGGTAATACATATTTTTAAACTCTACAGACATGTGGAGAAGAATGAAATGGGACCTTTTTAATAAAATGTATCCACACATGTCATTTTAAATGGGTTTTATTGTTTAATATCTCTGATAAATTAAAGGAAATACGCAATTTATCGAGCAGTAACCTATGAATTTCAGTGAAAATGAACTTTGTACCAACACTCCTCATCTGTTGTGGATCAGTTAGATTAATGGAGGAAAATGGCTAAAAGTGGAGGAAAAGGTGCTTCAAAAAGACAGTATTCAGGTTGTTTTCCCCTTCAGAAGTTGCAGTGATTTTACAAGTTTCTGTACTTTTCTGTAGAAAAGACTTTTGTAGTTTGAGGTTCAGACTCGTGTCCTTTTAGTGTCGGAACAGCCTCGACTTTCAGCTTCAGCCTCCCAGCAAAGAGAGCGTCGTGCTGGTTCTTCTTCATAAATATATCCACACATGTCATTTTAAATAGGTTTTATTGTTTAATATCTCTGATAAATTAAAGGAAATACGCAATTTATCGAGCAGTAACCTATGAATTTGTCAAACTTTCAGTAAAAATTAACTTTGTACCAACAGAAAATGGCTAAAACTGGAGGAAAAGGTGCTTCAAAAAGACAGGATTCAGGTTGTTTTCCCCTTCAGAAGTTGCAGTGATTTTACAAGTTTCTGTACTTTTCTGTAGAAAAGACTTTTGTAGTTTGAGGTTCAGACTCGTGTCCTTTTAGTGTCGGAACAGCCTCGACTTTCAGCTTCAGCCTCCCAGCAAAGAGAGCGTCGTGCTGGTTCTTCTTCATAAAGCTGCCGTCCATGAAGTGTAGCGAACACATCCAAACCTTTTCCACTGATCGTGCACTGATCCAAGATAGCTGGGTCTTTGGAGGGTCCTCACAACCAGAAACACATGTTCTTTATGTAGCCAGGTGGGAAATAAAGAACGGTTACACCACTAGATGGCGCTGTCTCAATTAAGGAGTCCCACCATGGGCTGTATTTGTTTTACAGCCCCGAAGAAGAACCGGATGTTGAGACGCCATATTGATTAGAACAACATGTGGCTTTGGTTCTGGATGGAGTGAGCTGTTGTTTAAGGTAAAATAGGTTTCTAAGTACAACAAGTGGCATGAAATAATAGCTGTTGGCCAGTTAGAAATAACTCATGACCACGTTTTTGTAAAGTATTGTGTACTGATGTCTCTGTATTTCGGTGATGCATAGCGGATTCACGGGTCTGTTTCCCATAATGGGGGAGAGCCATAACACCCTGTTGGTGTTACAGAGATCAGCCGTTATAGTTATTTTTTCACTCTTTTTATATTTTGTTTGTACTTTTATACTGACTTCTGTTGCCAGAACTTGCGATCAATCACCAGTTAAGTGTTGATGAAACCTTTTGCTTTGCCAAAGAGCAAATATATAGCGGAGAGTCCTCTGAAAGTAATTTATTTTGTTTTCTGTGGTAAGGATTATACCAGATATTATTGAGTTATTTTATTCTTTTTTATGTAAAGTGAACACCAATTTTTCTGCTCAGAATAAAGACCCCAAAATAATATTTCTGTGTCCTGAGCCCATGTAGCCAGGCTACATTTAAGACAAAGTACCTGCTCTGAAAAGCACCGGCGGATCACTGTAAAAGTGCAGATGTGGCGCACTGGAACAGTGATTTCATGTGTGTTACGGTTGGAGTGTGGAGTCGGTTTGCTTTGGATGTGTTGCAGTTAATTCAATTGGTGGTTATTGTTTCAGGGTGGAAGGTTGTTTGCCTGAATCTCTGCGTATGTTGAGGATTGGCTGCGTTTGTGCTGATCCTTTGGAGGGTTAGGGTACTGTCTAAGGGTATTGGAGGGGGTACTGTCTCTTTAAGAGGACCAGTAAAGTGGGCTGGAAATGATGCAACATGCAAATGATCGTTTTGGATGATTTAAAGTTAAAGTTAAAAACAAAGATGGACGTGGTTGTTGGCTGTTCATTTTGAGGGTGCAACATATAACGTGCACGCTCTAACTCACGTGGACGCACTGACTAACAGGAAATTCTGTCTCATGAGTTAAAACTTCAGGATGAAATGAGTCCCTTGGAAATGTTTGTGGAGATAATTCATCATTTTAACACTGCAGATAAGACCGAAAAAACATGGAAAAGCATGAAAATAATCCTGCTACTGAAGGAAATACTGAAGGTCAAAGGTCACAAGTTTCCAAAAAGTTGGAAACCACTAACTTCTCAGATTTCACATGGAAGCTTTTACACTTGTTTGAGGTGTTTTGTGGCTTTTTAAAAACAGTCTCGGTGTGTAAGTGGAGCTGAAAATGCCTCCAGGAGAATAAACAGGGCCTGAACAGAGATAATCACAGCAGTTTCTGTGGTTTTCATCTCTTTTCATCTCTTTTCTCAACGTTTAATCTCGACACAACAAACCGTTGGGAATCCATACTTCTGATTGTTAAACTTGTTCTGGTTTGGCTCTTCTCCCTCAAAGTGATTTAAAAACCTTGCTTTGGCCACAGGTTCGTGCGTATTAAACCTGCAGCTCTCTCTAAGAGGTGCTTTTGGCTTGCTACCCCACTGCTAATGTTTCTCTCCAGATAATTACTTTTCTTTTGGAAAGAAATGTATTTATAAGCCTCCTTTAGATTCTAACTTCTCAGCTCGAATTTCTCTTTTGCCCGAAGCATTTTCCACCGTTTTTCTCTCCGTTGCATGCCAGTGCAAACACAAAGTGAAACCTTCAGTAACACCCACAATATGAATGTACCGCAGAGCTTTAACCACCCAACTGAAAAAGGCTTTGAACACAACTCGCTGCTTTAAATGCTGCTGGAGAGGTTTGAAGGGAGGGATGAGCCTACAGGAAGAAAAAGAGACTTTTCTTCAGGTTACCACCTGAAGCAGAGCAGACAAGCCAGAACTGATCCAGCAGGATTACTGAGTCACTGAACATAACCTGTGGTTTTGCAGCTAAATCGCGGCGTTGTAAAGCAGAGCTGCATCTGTCCTACATTACTGCTGTCCGAGGAGCCAAACGGGCCCCAGGAAACTTGAAACCTCTCGCTGCTCTTAGACGGCGGGTTACTGGAGACCTTCATTAAAACGAGGGCAGAGAGGAGGACATTTTAAACCACATGATGGATGGAGTTAAAGTGCAGCTGCGGTTCAAACATGCACTATTTGTTGAGTTTGGATGGCTGTTTATTTGGGATTTCATCAGTTTCCTTTTTGGATCTCTAAGGGGGGGGGGTGACGTCACGAAATGGATTTCTCCTTGAAACTCAGCGTTATTAAATTAAACCGTTAGTGGAGTTTACATGTTGTAAGGCTTCATCACAGCACTGCTGGGGGCGGATAGAAGCTGACCGGACTACAGGAACTGAGAAGTTTGAGGTTTATACTCGGAGAAATCAGAGAGATGCAACACAACTGCAGCAACTGTGAAAGATTGTTGGTGCAGTGACTCTGTGGATGTGAGCCTTCAAACATAATCACAGCTTTTACACTGCGATGGAAGCTAAATGCAGTTATTGTGTCAGTTCTGCTAAAACTCGACTTTTAAGATCCTTTCAAACATGTTAGTCCAACACTGACAGATAATGCAGCTGGAAGTTTGGTTGCTCCTGCAATGAGGAGTAATGTTCTGTAGATTGGACCGTTGGGTCAGTAACTTCAACAACCTCAAAGTGTGAAAAGAAGACTTAGAAGAAACTTCTTACTCCTCCTTAAGTACCAAAGAGTCCGGCTGCTACAGTCTGCGGTACTGAACAACAGGAGAATCAATAGCAACGAATACCAGGACTTTCACCTGGGAGACTGGGGTCTGAGCCCGGCTGCTACAGTCTGCAGTACTGAACAACAGGAGAATCAATAGCAACGAATACCAGGACTTTCACCCGGGAGACTGGGGTCTGAGTCCGGCTGCTACAGTCTGCGGTACTGAACAACAGGAGAATCAATAGCAACGAATACCAGGACTTTCACCCGGGAGACTGGGGTCTGAGTCCGGCTGCTACAGTCTGCAGTACTGAACAACAGGAGAATCAATAGCAACGAATACCAGGACTTTCACCCGGGAGACTGGGGTCTGAGCCCGGCTGCTACAGTCTGCAGTACTGAACAACAGGAGAATCAATAGCAACGAATACCAGGACTTTCACCTGGGAGACTGGGGTCTGAGCCCGGCTGCTACAGTCTGCAGTACTGAACAACAGGAGAATCAATAGCAACGAATACCAGGACTTTCACCCGGGAGACTGGGGTCTGAGTCCGGCTGCTACAGTCTGCAGTACTGAACAACAGGAGAATCAATAGCAACTAATACCAGGACTTTCACCTGGGAGACTGGGGTCTGAGTCCGGCTGCTACAGTCTGCAGTACTGAACAACAGGAGAATCAATAGCAACTAATACCAGGACTTTCACCTGGGAGACTGGGGTCTGAGCCCGGCTGCTACAGTCTGCAGTACTGAACAACAGGAGAATCAATAGCAACGAATACCAGGACTTTCACCTGGGAGACTGGGGTCTGAGTCCGGCTGCTACAGTCTGCAGTACTGAACAACAGGAGAATCAATAGCAACGAATACCAGGACTTTCACCGGGGAGACTGGGGTCTGAGTCCGGCTGCTACAGTCTGCGGTACTGAACAACAGGAGAATCAATAGCAACGAATACCAGGACTTTCACCCGGGAAACTGGGGTCTGAGTCCGGCTGCTACAGTCTGCAGTACTGAACAACAGGAGAATCAATAGCAACGAATACCAGGACTTTCACCTGGGAGACTGGGGTCTGAGTCCGGCTGCTACAGTCTGCAGTACTGAACAACACCAGAGAATCAATAGCAACGAATACCAGGACTTTCACCTGGGAGACTGGGGTCTGAGCCCGGCTGCTACAGTCTGCAGTACTGAACAACAGGAGAATCAATAGCAACGAATACCAGGACTTTCACCCAGGAGACTGGGGTCTGAGTCCGGCTGCTACAGTCTGCAGTACTGAACAACAGGAGAATCAACAGCAACGAATACCAGGACTTTCACCTGGGAGACTGGGGTCTGAGTCCGGCTGCTACAGTCTGCAGTACTGAACAACAGGAGAATCAATAGCAACGAATACCAGGACTTTCACCTGGGAGACTGGGGTCTGAGTCCGGCTGCTACAGTCTGCAGTACTGAACAACAGGAGAATCAATAGCAACGAATACCAGGACTTTCACCTGGGAGACTGGGGTCTGAGTCCGGCTGCTACAGTCTGCGGTACTGAACAACAGGAGAATCAATAGCAACGAATACCAGGACTTTCACCTGGGAGACTGGGGTCTGAGCCCGGCTGCTACAGTCTGCAGTACTGAACAACACGAGAATCAGAATTTTAGGCACCAGGGTTGGTGGGAAATATGCACTTTCTACTGTTCATTCTTTGAGTTTAAACGTGATATTCTGTGAATCCGGGAAGGTTAAACTTGGCTGTCGTGCCTTTAGGCTGCAGCTGGTCTTAATCTGCTGACATAGTGTCTAAAACCAGGGTAACTGTGGCCTAACTGGGGCCGAATAGATAACCCAGTCTGATGTTGTTGGAATACTCCAGATGGTAAGTGTTGGAGTTTCCAGTCTCTCTGTATGATAAATTTGTGAAATGTTCTGTTTCTGCATAATTAGCCTGTCACAAAGATAAATGAATGATAAAAATCATGGACTTGACTCAGGCATCATTCCTCAGGCTTTGTTTGCAGAAGCTTTCTGTAAAAACCTGAAATAAAAGTTAAACTTTCTGATTTTTATTGGAAATGACCAGTTTTTATTTGTTTTTCTAATTTAATTGTAATAGTTCTGAACGTGTCGGTTGGTCCAGGCGCGACGGATATAAGATATAACGGGTTTAACATCCTGTTATTTTCTCTGCTTACAGATGAGGTCACGAGTTAATCCTCAGAGCTGTGTTGGAGTGTCCTGTGTCGAAGGATGTGGCTCAGACTTTAAGAAAAACAGCAGAACTGAATGTCTTTGGATATGAGCTGTGCTAACTGTTACTGTAACATATTTAACTTACCATAACTGTTACTGTAACATGTTTAACTTACCATAACTGTTACTGTAACATATTTAACTTACCATAACTGTTACTGTAACATATTTAACTTAGCATAACTGTTACTGTAACATATTTAACTTACCATAACTGTTACTGTAACATATTTAACTTACCATAACTGTTACTGTAACATATTTAACTTACCATAACTGTTACTGTAACATATTTAACTTACCATAACTGTTACTGTAACATATTTAACTTACCATAACTGTTACTGTAACATATTTAACTTAGCATAACTGTTACTGTAACATATTTAACTTACCATAACTGTTACTGTAACATATTTAACTTACCATAACTGTTACTGTAACATATTTAACTTACCATAACTGTTACTGTAACATATTTAACTTACCATAACTGTAACATATTTAACTTACCATAACTGTTACTGTAACATATTTAACTTTCCATAACTGTTACTGTAACATATTTAACTTAGCATAACTGTTACTGTAACATATTTAACTTAGCATAACTGTTACTGTAACATATTTAACTTACCATAACTGTTACTGTAACATATTTAACTTACCATAACTGTTACTGTAACATATTTAACTTACCATAACTGTTACTGTAACATATTTAACTTACCATAACTGTAACATATTTAACTTACCATAACTGTTACTGTAACATATTTAACTTTCCATAACTGTTACTGTAACATATTTAACTTTCCATAACTGTTACTGTAACATATTTAACTTACCATAACTGTTACTGTAACATATTTAACTTACCATAACTGTAACATATTTAACTTAGCATAACTGTTACTGTAACATATTTAACTTACCATAACTGTTACTGTAACATGTTTAACTTACCATAACTGTTACTGTAACATATTTAACTTACCATAACTGTTACTGTAACATATTTAACTTAGCATAACTGTTACTGTAACATATTTAACTTACCATAACTGTTACTGTAACATATTTAACTTACCATAACTGTTACTGTAACATGTTTAACTTACCATAACTGTTACTGTAACATATTTAACTTACCATAACTGTTACTGTAACATATTTAACTTAGCATAACTGTTACTGTAACATATTTAACTTACCATAACTGTTACTGTAACATATTTAACTTTCCATAACTGTTACTGTAACATATTTAACTTACCATAACTGTTACTGTAACATATTTAACTTACCATAACTGTTACTGTAACATATTTAACTTAGCATAACTGTAACATATTTAACTTAACATAACTGTTACTGTAACATATTTAACTTACCATAACTGTTACTGTAACATATTTAACTTACCATAACTGTAACATATTTAACTTACCATAACTGTAACATATTTAACTTACCATAACTATAACATATTTAACTTACCATAACTGTTACTGTAACATATTTAACTTACCATAACTGTTACTGTAACATATTTAACTTACCATAACTGTTACTGTAACATATTTAACTTACCATAACTGTTACTGTAACATATTTAACTTACCATAACTGTTACTGTAACATATTTAACTTAGCATAAATGTTACTGTAACATATTTAACTTACCATAACTGTTACTGTAACATATTTAACTTACCATAACTGTAACATATTTAACTTACCATAACTGTAACATATTTAACTTACCATAACTATAACATATTTAACTTACCATAACTGTTACTGTAACATATTTAACTTACCATAACTGTTACTGTAACATATTTAACTTACCATAACTGTTACTGTAACATATTTAACTTACCATAACTGTTACTGTAACATATTTAACTTACCATAACTGTTACTGTAACATATTTAACTTAACATAACTGTTACTGTAACATATTTAACTTACCATAACTGTTACTGTAACATATTTAACTTACCATAACTGTAACATATTTAACTTACCATAACTGTAACATATTTAACTTACCATAACTATAACATATTTAACTTACCATAAATGTTACTGTAACATATTTACCTTACCATAACTGTTACTGTAACATATTTAACTTACCATAACTGTTACTGTAACATATTTAACTTAACATAACTGTTACTGTAACATGTTTAACTTAACATAACTGTTACTGTAACATGTTTAACTTACCATAACTGTTACTGTAACATATTTAACTTACCATAACTATTACCAGTTTCAAACCCCAAATCTCACAGCAAAACATGAAATACGACCCAAAGCATTACATCTCTGCCTGGTTCCCGTCACCCAGTAATATTTGATGCATTACTTTGTGACAGTATGTGTTTTAATGCAATCCAAGATGCTTTCCCAACTTGATTCATGTAGTTTTTTATTGCGTAAACCCTGCCAAACAAACACAAGTGGTTTAAATGAGAATGAAAGTCATCTCCAAGGCTTGGTAATGAGGTCTGAGCTCCACAACCAAAGCCCTCATTCCTCCAGATGTGGACTTGTTCATGTGATAAATGTGATAAAGGTCCTTTCACAGCAGTATAGATAAAAGTTTCAGTTAAAATCTACTTCTACCAGAGCTCTAAACCTCCCAAAATGAGCCCCATGAGTCTCTCTGACCGGATACCCTGCATCAAAAGTTCATGTTAGTCTTTTAAAACTTCTGTTACGCTTCGGGAAAGATGGTCTCAGCCAAAGAAACAACTGCTGACTGTCGAGTAACAAACAGAAAGCTCCCACATCAAAGTCCTCCTCCTTCCTGTGGAGCAGCTGCTGGAGAACAACACTCACATTTCTCACAGCTACAAGAGGAGAATACAAACGTTCTCTGTGTTTAAGCATTAAACGAAACACTTTATGTTCCTCCTCCAGCCACTAACACTTTGACAGGGATCAGATGAGACCTCGCAGGGTGGAAATCATAACAAGGGGTGAAGATCAAAGAAACCTGAGCCTAAAACAACTGATGAAGATGAGAAGCAGGAAAGGAAGAAGAGGATAAGATGAGAGGAGTGCTCAGGAGTGTCCAAAGACCGAGGAGAAGGCCAAGGAGGATTAAAATGCAGCGCACTGAGTGTCCGAGCTGCCCGGCGGAGGCAGCAAAGCCAGCAGGTTGTTATCAGTGTTTACAGCGCAGCGGCAGATGCTCCATCGGATAAAGCAGCAGCCATTAAGAGCGACTGAACCCTGGCCGTTTATCTCCACCTGACTGACTGTTACTGGAACATCTGACGGATGTTTGTCCTCCAGACTGAACCTACTGAGACCAAGAGAACAGCTGAAATACACCGAAATAAAAGCTCTGCAGGCGCCGAAATAAAAGCTCCGCAGGCACCGAAATAAAAGCTCCGCGGGCACCGAAATAAAAGCTCTGCAGGCACCGAAATAAAAGCCCTGCTGACACCGAAATAAAAGCTCTGCGGGCACCGAAATAAAAGCTCTGCGGGCACCGAAATAAAAGCTCCGCAGACACCCAAATAAAAGCTCCGCAGACACCGAAATAAAAGCTCCGCAGGCACCGAAATAAAAGCTCAGCAGGCACCGAAATAAAAGCTCTGCAGACACCGAAATAAAAGCTCTGCAGGCACAGAAATAAAAGCTCCGCCGGCACCGAAATAAAAGCTCTGCAGACACCGAAATAAAAGCTCCGCGGGCACCGAAATAAAAGCTCCGCAGGCACCAAAATAAAAGCTCCGCAGACACCGAAATAAAAGCTCCGCAGACACCGAAATAAAAGCTCCGCGGGCACCGAAATAAAAGCTCCGCAGGCACCAAAATAAAAGCTCCGCAGACACCGAAATAAAAGCTCCGCAGACACCGAAATAAAAGCTCTGCGGGCACCGAAATAAAAGCTCTGCGGGCACCGAAATAAAAGCTCCGCAGGCACCGAAGTAAAAGCTCTGCAGGCACAGAAATAAAAGCTCTGCAGACACCGAAATAAAAGCTCCGCGGGCACCGAAATAAAAGCCCCGCAGGCACCGAAATAAAAGCTCTGCAGGCACTGAAATAACTTCCTTCCAGTTGTGGCTCATTCCTGCAGAAAGTCCAGCTTTCTTCCAGCTGCTCTCAGCTCACTTCTCAGGTACTCTGGCTGAAGCGTCCTGAGAAACCTCATTGTTCTAAGTTAGCCTGTGTTAGGTGTTAGGCCTGTGCTGTTGAATCTAACACGGTTATGCAGCCTCTGAGCATGGAAACAGGCATAAATGTAGTGATTTATACAGGTTAGCTGCTGGGATTAATGATTACAAACACACTGAATCTCATAATGTCTTGTTTTGTATGAAAGGAGACAGAAACCAGCATTAAATACCAGAAAAACGATTAAGAGCAGCTTCATTTGCTTAATGCAAAACAGTCAGGCCCAAACTGGAGTTGGAGGAACACCAGCATCCGTTACGCACTAGTCCTGCAGCCCGATAAGACCCCAGCACACTTTAAAGTCTATAAATAACACATAAAGCCAGTCAGGGTCATGGAAGCATATACGATCTCTGCAGATGGACGCCTCCATTAAACGCTGCACATTTCCTTCTCCAACCCCTTAAAATACTTCAGTGTTACGATGCATTTAAAATCATGGGAAAGGGTCACATTTATGCACATTTAGTTTCATCTCAGTGTTTCCAGGAGTCTGCAGGAGTCTGCAGGACTTCACCATCTGAAACTGACCTTTCCTCACTTTGCTCTCTTTTCCTCCTGTTTAATTTCTCAAATGACTTTATGTCCATGTGACATTATTGTGGTTATTAACTTGTGTTTCCCTGTTCCAGCAGGTATCCTTTGAATGGTGTTATGGTGTTTTTCCCCCCTCTTTTCCCTCTTCTCTGTCTTCTCAAACCCCAGCTGGTCGAGGCGGATGGCCACCCTTCCTGGTTCTGGTTCTGCCAGAGGTTTCTTCCTGGTTCTGCCAGAGGTTTCTTCCTGGTTCTGGTTCTGCCAGAGGTTTCTTCCTGGTTCTGGTTCTGCCAGAGGTTTCTTCCTGGTTCTGCCAGAGGTTTCTTCCTGGTTCTGCCAGAGGTTTCTTCCTGGTTCTGGTTCTGCCAGAGGTTTCTTCCTGGTTCTGCCAGAGGTTTCTTCCTGGTTCTGGTTCTGCCAGAGGTTTCTTCCTGGTTCTGGTTCTGCCAGAGGTTTCTTCCTGTTAAAGGGAGTCGTTCCTTTCCACAGTCCCTCAGGCTCAGGACGGGAGATTGGACTGAAGACAAGTTTCGGTCCAATCTGTTGGTTTCCTTAGCTCGGATATTATTTTTGAATTAGCTCTATATGAATTAATTGGATTATGATTACAATGAATTGAATTCCAATTGGCTTGAATTGGACTTTATTACTTAAGGGCCTTGAGATGACAATTGTTGTAATCTGGCGCTTTATAAATAAAATTGAATTGAATTGAATTGCAGGACTTCACCACCTGAAACTTCCCACCGTGGTTCTAAAGTCGTATATATATATATATTAAGGCGACGCGCTCATCATCTTCATCAGTTTAGCAACAACTCAGCTGCAGAAGTTGCCTGAGATTCTTCTCGGTGGTTTGGTTTATCCAGTGAGCGAAGAAAGAGTCGCTTATTTCCGGAGGAGCCGTGCCTCGCTGACATTTTAAAAAGCCAAACGGATCAGAACATGTCACCAGGAAGCAGAGAAACTCCAACAAAACCACAGAGACGTGAGAGAATTCTGCCAAACTTACAGATTTCACTGATCTCAGTTAGAGTTAAAGCGTCAGCTGCAGTTCACACACACCAACCTCCAGCTCAGCTAATAAAAGGAGGATGATTGGTTGTGCTCTGCAGCATTAAACCGCTTCAGGTCTGACCCCAAAGAGTCTGAACCACACAAACTGAGACCAACTCATTAACTAACAGACGTAACGCGAGGTTGGATGAAACCAAGGTTCACTTCAGCCGACATTACAAATAAAACCAGCTCTGCCTTTTATCCAGGGCGACCTGCATCTGTGGCACAGGCTCAGAGGCTGTTTTAAACGACTCAAGCAGCAATAAGGAAGGTATAAACCCACTAATCCACAGGTCAGAGCTCTTCTTCAGGCTTTCAAAGCTCAGAAACACACCCAAACCGAGCAAAAAGAGTCCTGATGTGATGCTCTTTGAACCTGGATTCTGTTCAGGGTGAACATGTCACAGAACATATTAAAACAGGGATGTGTGAAAGGAAAAGCTCCCGAGAGCTTCTCCCTGACTCACCAGCCGCTGCAGGATCCTCTTGCTCTTGTCATCGGTGCAGAAGTCAGACAGGATGCTTCTGTGGACCAGAACCAGACCGTTCAGGAACAGCCAGGACCCGAACCAGAGCAGAGCGAAGACCAGGGTCCCCCGGCGGGACCACAGCCTTAGGCCCAGCCACCTGAGCAGGCCCAGCCCGCCGCCGCGGCCCCCGACACCGGGCGCCAGTCCTCCAGGGAGCATGGCGGTGGATGCTGAACACACAAGATCCTCTGTTCAGCTACACAGACGAGTGGAGCTCCAGGTTCTGGAGGGTTTTCAGCTGCAAAAGGAGTTGGTTCCAGTTTTAAAATACCAAATAATCTCTTTAAGAATGAAAGAAAGGTCAGAGGAGCTCCGATTAAAGGAGTTGCATCATCTGCATATTCTGCTCCAGCAGTGAAGAACCACGTCTCCCATGATGCTTTGCTGTCAGTCGGGCTACAGCTGATGGATCATTGAGTAATCCACGGAAATATTCTTCCAGTTCAGGCTTGTAAAACAGCAGCTTGGCCTTGAGAAAGTCCAGTTAATTAAAGCAAAAACACCAGAAGAAGAGGAGTGGCGTCCACGGTGATCGAGTTTCATATCCACTTCTTCGATTTATTTTCCTCAAAAACTGCAGAGCAACAGGAAACAGGTCCGTCGCCATCAAACTCTTCCCCGTTTTCTGTGAAAACTCACTCCAGAGGACGCTCACAGACCTCAAGTTCTGATCAGATTGTCACTGAAAATCATCTCCAGAGAGCAAACTTCCAAACATCCAGCAGAAGAAAACTGGAAAATCCTCCAGAGCAGGAGCTCCAAGATGCTGGAGAGCGTCCGGATGTCAGAAACAGCACCTGGGAACAAAAGCATGGATTTATTCAGCATAAAGATGGGTTCCTACTGCTTTCATTTCTAAATAAGTCGTTCTGATTGTGTAGCTGCTCCACTGTGACAGCAAATCAACTCACATAAGGATGGAAAACACAGACAAAATGAAAGAATAACCAGTCCTGAATGCTGGAATGTGTGAAAGACTGTCAGCTCTTTAGATATCTTTGTAAAAATTGGGTGATTTGACCCTAATGAGTCTGGCTCACAGAGCTGCTCTGAGGTTTCACTGAAAAACTCATTTTCCTCCAGGTTTGCAGGGTCATTTCAGGGCTCCTCAAAGTGGGTTTCAAGCTTGTAAAAGTAAGACCAAGCTTCTCAGTTTCTTGTAAGAAACTGTGTCTAAAGAGAAAAGCTCATTCAGAACCAGCTGCCGTTCGGCCTGTTTTCTGTACAGCTCTCCATCCACTCGGTTATTTAGCTCCCTGATGACTCCCTGATGTGGTTGTGGTTGCTTTCACTGAAGCATCCAAACCATTAAGGGGGAAACACTCACAGGCCGGGCTCAGGGAGACTCCTCTGGGGTCCGGTGGAGCTGGAGCGGCTCATCACCTGCTCCTTGGGAGGTGGAGGCACGACAGCTGCTCCCAAACGGCCCTCTGGAGGTAAAGACCGACATCAGCTGCTGTTTATACCGTGGCACGCCTCCCAGAACTTTGAATAGTTTCCGTGGTGAAACGGACCTGCAGGACGTTGCTAAAGCCAGCGGAGCAGAACCGATCCGACAGCATTAAGCAGACTGTGATTGTTCTGCTTCACGGTCGTCATTCAGAGTTTAAACGGATCGCAGAAAGTTGGACTTTCGTTGACCTAATCGGTATTTTTGGTAGTTTCCGTGGTGATGTCACCCGTTCTAAACTGTTTTAAACTCTTCTCTGTGTACGATTTAAACATCAAAACGTGGACTTTTTTGTCTTTTCCACACAGGAAGAACGCAGACTGCATCCACCCAAACTCTGAGTATTCAGCCCTTTTCTCTGAAAGCCCAAAATAAGATGCAATCAACTGCCTTCAGAAGCCAGCTAATTAGAGTTTGCACTTTAATCTGCGTATAAATGCAGCTGCTCTGTGAAGGCCTCAGCGGTCCGTTAGGGAACAAACGGCATCATGAAGACCAAAGAACGCGCCCAACAGGTCACAGTTAGTGTAAAGCAGGGTTTGAACAGCTCAGAGCACCGTTCAGTCCTTCAAAATGGAAAGAGAAACACACCAAGATACGGCCGGCGAGGAGAGCATTAACCAGGGAAGCAGGTCGGTGGTAACTCTGGAGGAGCTGCAGAGATCCACAGCTTCAACCTGAACACACCATCCCTGCTGTGAACTGTGGTGGCAGCATCATGCTGTGGGGGGGCTGTTCTCCAGCAGGGGCAGGGAAGCTGGCCCACTGTAGGAACCTTCTGCAGCTCCTAGAACCTTCTCAGGAATAGGGACGTTGTTTCGTGCATTTGGACATATAGGATCTAGGGACCACGGCCCTCGGGAACTAGGGACCACGGCCCTCAGGAACTAGAGACCACGACCTTCAGGAACTAGGGACCACGGCCCTCAGGAACTAGAGACCACGACCTTCAGGAACTAGGGACCACGGCCCTCAGGAACTAGAGACCACGGCCCTCAGGAACTAGAGACCACGGCCCTCAGGAACTAGAGACCACGGCCCTCAGGAACTAAGGACCACGGCCCTCAGGAACTAGAGACCACGGCCCTCAGGAACTAGGGACCGGCCCTCAGGAACCAGGGACCACGGCCCTCAGGAACCAGGGACCACGGCCCTCAGGAACTAGAGACCACGGCCCTCAGGAACTAGAGACCACGGCCCTCAGGAACTAGGGACCACGACCCTCAGGAACTAGGGACCACGACCTTCAGGAACCAGGGACCACGGCCCTCAGGAACTAGAGACCACGGCCCTCAGGAACTAGAGACCACGGCCCTCAGGAACTAGAGACCACGGCCCTCAGGAACTAGGGACCGACCCTCAGGAACTAGAGACCACGGCCCTCAGGAACTAGGGACCACGACCCTCAGGAACTAGAGACCACGGCCCTCAGGAACTAGGGACCACGACCTTCAGGAACTAGGGACCACGGCCCTCAGGAACTAGAGAACACGACCTTCAGGAACTAGGGATCACGGCCCTCAGGAACTAGAGACCACGGCCCTCAGGAACTAGGGACCACGGCCCTCAGGAACTAGAGACCACGGCCCTCAGGAACTAGAGACCACGGCCCTCAGGAACTAGGGACCACGACCTTCAGGAACTAGGGACCACGGCCCTCAGGAACTAGAGACCACGACCTTCAGGAACTAAGGACCACGACCCTCAGTAACTAGGGACCCCGACCCTCAGGAACTAGGGACCACGGCCCTTAGTTCCTGGAACCATTTCAGCTCCTTCAGGGTCTTTCCTGGGCTCCACAGGAACATGACGGAGGTGTTTGGTGGCTGTAGCTCCGCCCCTTGTCTGAAATGTTTACTCATACGACACGGACCCAACCGGCGCCTGTTTAATAAGTTAAACTTCGTCTCCTTTGTCTGCGGCGCTCTGCTCTCCTTCTTTCCTCCATGAAACGAAGAAGTATCGCCCGCTGCTGGATTCTCCGTCTCCTGACTCTCGCTGTGCGCTCTTCCAGCCTCCATCTTAGACGCCTGATGTGATCGTCCATGATTAATATCACCGCCATGCAGACCGTGAACACGGTGGCCTCCTCGCTCTCCATGTTAGCTTCTTGGTGCTGTTGTTTTCTTCTCTCCTTACTTTTCCCGGGTTCTGTTTTGTTGCTGAGTGGCGCTAAAGTAACACGTCTGTCGCAGACGGCTGCGTCCCATCAGTCCCTGTCGAGGTCCCAGACTCATGTGGGAATGCAAAATTAAACAGTTCCTCTGGGGAAGGACAGGTTTTAGAGCTAAATTTGAGGTGAACAGTTCTTAGAACTGCGTTCTTAGCACGTCTCTATCCGAATGCGGCTATGGTTTCAGCCTGATTACTTTTCTAAGATCTCCATAAAGTCCATAAAGACTGGATGTCAGACACATTTCTTCAGCTGAACTCAGATAAAACAGGTTCTGGATGTTCTGTCTTCTTCAGTGCAGGTTTTAGAGCTTAATTTGAGGTGAACAGTTCTTAGAACTGCGTTCGAATGCGGCTATGGTTACACAGATGAGGTTCAGCTGTATGGTTTCAGCCTGATGACTTTTCTAAGATCTCCATAAAGTCCATAAAGACTGGATGTCAGACACATTTCTTCAGCTGAACTCAGATAAAACAGGTTCTGGATGTTCTGTCTTAGAACTAAATTCGAGGTGGTCTTAGAACTCTGTCCGAATGATGGAAGATGGACGGAGCTAAGGACAATCCTGGAACCTGGAATGGTTCAGATCAAAGCATTTTCATGTGTTAGAGGCCTGGAGTCCAGACCTAAATCCTGTTGAGGATCTTTGGCAGGATGTGGGAATGACTGTGTCCTTCCTCATCCAGCCTGACTGAGCTGGAGCTGTTCTGCAAAGGAGAAAAAGTTGCATTCTCTCGATGTGCAAAGCTGGTAGAGATGTAGACCTAAAGATGCAACGATGCAGATGTATCTGCAGCTAAAGGTGCTTCAACTCAGGCCGTGGCTGAAAACAAATGCACGGTGGGTCACTTTCCTTCCACTTCTTTGTGTCGCTTCAACACATGAAATCCCAGTAGAATACAGTCAGGTTTGCGGCTTTAATGTGAGAAAACGCGAAGAAGGTCAGGGGGTGTGAATACTTTCTCAGAGCACTGTAAGTCTCAGTTGGATCACAGATAAACCGCTGATAAACCGCGACTTAAATGAAGGTTTTTCTGCGTAATTCATGCAGTTTAACAGGGAAATAAATGATGAAATAAAGAAAAAAACTAGAATGAAACTGTTCAACTCAGATGCAACAGGTGTGAAAATCCTTCATCTAAGACATGAAGCAGATCTTAGTTTCCCTTGAGTTTGTCGTGGCTTGTGACACACATTATGTACATTATTTAACTCCATAATGTGAGCTTCTGCCGTTAAACCTTAGAGCTCGTAGACGACTCGTCTGAAACACAGAAAACCGGGACTCTGAGTCACAGCAGAACAGCTGCAGCCACCTCGCAGTCTCTGGGGCTGATGGCGTTTTTAGAGGGCGCCTCACAGGATGCTGGAGACACCGAAGGGTTAAACTACTATTCTTAGAGGTTGGAAAAATGGAGTCAATTTCTGAAATTCAGCCACCGACGGTTCTGCTTCTGCACCATGAGTTTAACTCCTCATCAGCCAAAGGTTGGAGCTAAATTCATGAACTTTTCTGTTAATGCTTCCTCCCTGAAGCAGTAATAAGAAGACTTAAAAAGAATATAAAGATCAGCTCACCTTTTTTAACTCGTGGTGACACTTCTGCCTCCGTGAAACCACGAAGACACGGAAAATGTGCCGCTCTGGATGTTCTTGTTAGAATAAGAGAAAAGAAAAAGCAGCAGTGGCGACTCTACAGACCCTGGAATAAGCTGCAGGGCTGTCAGACCACATCATATCTCCTCCTCCTCCTCTGAGAAGAAGAAACAACAGAACTTTTAAACTCAAACTCCAGATTTAGGGTAAACTTTGTTCATTAAGGCAGCAGCTGCGAGCCGTCAGCTCCAGAATCACTCATCAGGTTGTGGGTTCCCATTGGAAGAAACCAGGATTCAACTCTCAGGTTGCAAACTTTTTGGTCCTCTTGATCCTTCTCATTTGTCTTGAAGCTGATGGACTGAAGGATTCCCCTCAGGCGACACAGGAGTGGTCAGACTGTAAATCCTGCTGGTCTGTCCTCATCCGGTCTGAGCTGAATCTTCCCGTGGCAGCAGCTGGAGGAGCAGGTCTCAGCTCACAGAGATGCTTCTGGGAATAAACGGACTTTTCCACCAGAAGATGGTCCAACTGTGGGGCTCGGTGTGAACCCTGATTCTGGACTGGCAGGCGGCCGTCTGGTGTTTCAGAGGCTTCTCCTCACGCTGCTGCCACCTCGCTCCTCTCTCCCGGTCTGACGCTCCACACCGCCCGGCTGCAAAAGAGAGTGTGTGAGAGGTGTGTGTGTTTGTGGGAGGGAGAGTGTGTGTCGCGCTCAGGCTTGTTCATGCAGCCTCATTCTTCTTCCCTCCTTCTTCGTCTTTCCCTTTGCTTTCCTGCTCTCTCTCTCTTATTCATATCACGGGGACACAAACCCATCTGAGCTCTCACACTTCGAGGAATTCACTCTCTTCTGAGGACAAGTCTCCATTTAGCCTTAATGTCAATGAAAGTTTGCAAGAAATTAATTCCAGAAAACACCCCTTCATCCTCCCCTGAGCAACTCCTCCTCCTTTTACCCCGTTACCACGGCAGCAGGTCTCAGTTCGGGTTCAGTGCCCACATGCAGCCTTGCTGAGTCAAACAGAAAAGTCTTGACACACATAACGTGCACTTCAGCGTGCACTTCAGTAACAGCTCGGAGGCTTTGGCATGTCAGTAACTGCTCTGTTTGTAAAAAAATTCCAATAAAGTTGTGCAAACATCAGGGTGCGGTTTGCACAACAGCAGCTTCTGCACAAACCGCTCCATGTGCCGTTTGATGCCTTCAGGGGTGAAAAACGCTGCAGGGGCTTAAATCTAAGCTGAACCGATGAGTGAGCGTGACACACATCAGACAGATAGCGTAGTCTACGTCTAATTTAAAAGAATAACTGTCGTCTAGGCCTCAAAATGGCCCCCAACACCCTGGTTGAAGCACCAGATGACGGCTAACTGATCCCCAAAAGGAAAAGGATGCCTTCCATCTGGAAAATGAAAGGTTTGGACCAAGGAGAGCTCAGGATGGTGCTGTTGGAGGTCCTGAAGATGTGCGACATCATGTTTTAGTGCATCTAACAAACTCTCCATGAGGACAGAATCAGTTCAGCGCTGCCTGATTAATCCTTCCTGAGAAAACTCTCTCACTCAGATACCCACAACCTGCCTAATTTGAACAAATCCTCAAAGAGATAAGTCCAGAGAGAAAGGGGGAAAGCCACAGAGCTGGGTAGTGACTGCAGGACAGTAAGAACAGCAGCTGCAGCCTTGCTGTCCTTTAATTGCCAATTAAACCCTTAGCTGTGCAGCAGAGTCTCTGCAGGACTCTCATGAACATTATCCGCTCATCTGAGCCACCGTGTCACATTTATCACAGCCTCCTCGTTAGCTTGCAGCCAATTATCTGAGCTGGCTCCTCAGAGGCAGCAGCTTTTCTCGCAGATATGTTTAGTCATGAACGTGCTGAGCCAGCATCTTCTCAGAGCATGTTTTAGCCGTTTGTGTGCATTAGATTTACAGGAGAGCTGCTTAATTCAGAGTAAAAAGATGCACAACTCCTCGCTCCGTGGGAACCCCATTTAAATAATGCACTCCCTCACCTTTAAACCTCATTTTAATCTTCTAAGAGCCTCGTGGGGAGCTGCGATGGGACGAGAGACGCAGATGTTGTGTTGCTGCGCCTCCTGGTGGTAAATGCTGACAGTTACAGGAGAGGAGCTGGAGGAGGGGTGACCAAAAGGATTTCACATGTCAGCTGATGCGTTAGCCCCCCCCCGCTGGCGCTCTGCTGCTTTTAGCAACTCAGGAAGCAGAATTTCTACAGAGAGAAATGGACTCATCTGAAGGTTTCTCAGGCCAAACTGCCACAGTTTGTGTAATTTCCCAGAAAAGTTTGCTTTAATACATCAGACAAAGTGATGAAGGTCTGATGATCCGACCCAAGAACTCGTCCGAGTTAAAAACAACTTCAGGAAGAGTTCATGTTGTTTCCATTTGGGCCACTAGAGGTCCTCACTTTCACGCTTTTTCCTGCTTTTCTGCATTAACTGACCTGTAATTCTTACTTTTCTCCTGCTTGCTGTTAATCTGGACTCAGGCAGCTTCGGACCTCAGCACTTTTGAATGATTACGAGCCCTTTTCTTTTGTTGGTTCTCACCTTTATTAGTTTTCTCGTTTACATTTAATTCCACAAACGTAAAAATATCATGAAGAATCACAGAAAAAAACGTCCTGCTGCAGAGCCTCCATCTTCAGCTGAGTGGGCTGAGATTGTCCTCCTGCTCTCTGATTGGCTCGTCAAATCGCTGCTCTGCATCCCAGCTCCTGTTGGACGAACAGCAACGGTGAGTTTAACTTAAACAGGTGATCATCACCTCCAAGCTGAGAAACCATCTTTTAAGCAAAGGACCCGGAGGCCCAGAAGCTTCCTGGTGAAGCAGCATCCAGAGGACGAGCTGCTGAGGAGACTGTGCTGTTTACCGTTTGACCAGCATCAGAACAAACTCCTTCTTTCATATAAAGTGTTTGAACAGTTCATCTCTGGTCTGAACCCACAGCAGCTCATTGTGATGAGTCTCTGAGACTTTGACTGTTAACCGAAAGGTTAACAGAGTAGGTTTACCAACAGATTGTTGAGAACTCAGACATACTGCTGCCATGTCTTCAGAACCCGGTCCCCACATGTCCTTCTTAAGGCTGCATCCTTCACAACCACATTAAACATTTTATGGACTGGATAGTGTAGTGGTAAGATTGCCACCTTTTATGTGGGAACTCTGGGTTCAAATCCCCTGCATCACATATGTCAAACTCCGGTCCTGGAGGGCCGCTGTCCTGCAGGTTTTAGATGTTTCCCTGCTTCAACTCACCTGATTCAGATGAAATTGATCTCTTTGAAAGATTGTTAAGTTCTGCACAAGTCTGCTAATGATGCATTGATCTGATTCAGGTGTGTTGAAGCAGGGAAACATCTAAAAACTGCAGGACAGCGGCCCTCGAGGACCAGAGTTTGACATCCCTGCCCTACATGAAAGGTATTACCTCCAGTAGGGGTCCTTAGGCAAGACCCCCTTACCCTCTGCCTATCTGTAAGTTGGATAAAAGCGTCTGTTAAATGCAGAAACATAAACATAAAATCTGCTGTAAATCATCTTCACACTACTATGAAATGTTCTGGCCCAGTTCCTTCCAGGCAGAGGTTATAATGCCCCCCTGCAGGACTACGGTTTCAGCTCCTCCTCCTCTGAAACTGTGAGACCAGAAACAACTGAAGCAAGAGTTTGACATCCCTGCCCTACATGAAAGGTACTGTCTCCAGTAGGGGTCCTTAGGCAAGACCCCCTTACCCTCTGCCTACCTGTAAGTTGGATAAAAGCGTCTGCTAAATGCATAAACTCTGCTGTAAATGGAGCACATCATCTTCATGCTACTATGAAATGTTCTGGCCCAGTTCCTTCCAGGCAGAGGTTATAATGCAGGACCAAGGTTCAGCTCTTCCTCCTCTGAAACTGTGAGACCAGAAACAACTGAAGGACGTCAGTCTCTGATTTTCAGATATTTTCCTGGTCTGAATGAACCAAACTTTGGAAGAGTTCTGGGGGCAGAAGCTGAGTGATGAGCAGGCTGCTGCTGCTCCTGGAGGAGGCTGCTGCCTTTATAAGGAGTCAGAGCAACAGCTTCACAGTGTTTTAACACAGCCAGGCAGCCTCGGTCGGTGTTAAACAGACGCTGCTGAACGCTGCTGAACGCAGAGACAAAGGGCCACAGATGGAGAATAGATCCACAGACATGAGCCAAGCGGTTTTATGGTTTTAGCCACGGCTGCTGCTGCTCTGCATGTAATCCACCACACAAACAGAAGTGCTGGGAAATCAACTCTCACACAGGAGGCTGCAGATTAACAGGCTGAATGTGTCGTACAGTCAGGTGACTTAAACAATTACGCTGACTCGATGCTTTTAAAACGACATCTTTCTAAACTTCAGAAAGAATCGCTGTTCAGGTTGGCCTCAACTCAAGAGTTTGTGTAAAAAACAAGAAGAAAAATCAATAAAACCTTCGGAAATGAGAAAAATCAAACATGTTAACCTTAACAGGGGTTTAAAATATCCACAAAGAACAACTAACAGGAAGGAGTTCAGTGCCTCGTCTCACTTTGAGCTTTTTAAGAAAAAGAAATGAGTATAAAAAGGTCAAACCAACATGTTCATGTCCAGGTGAGAGCTTCGGTCGGTCAGGACGCTTTGGAGGGTTAGAGCCAATAAAGAAACCATTAATCTTTAGTCTGGGGCTGAAATCCAACACAAAGATGCTCCGAGTTCTCCGATTCAACATGTCAAATGACACAAATCCTCCTTTGGATGAAGGACAAGAAAACTAGATCCTGTGTCAACCAAATCATTTACCCCTTCATCCCAGAGTTATAAATCAAAGGTTAATCATCAACATTCAGGAAGAATCATCCGCTGGGAGCAGAAATATCTGCTAAAAAAGAAAATAAATCTGTAACTGTTCAACAAAACCGCTCAGAGTTCATGAAACTGACAAAAAACAACAGCGAAGAGTTCATATTCTGCACCTCTGACCTAATTTAGTTCCATAAAACTGTTCAACATGTGAAAAGGTCAAGCCGACATGAACCAGCTTTAGCAAATCTTTAAGATAATTAAACAGCAGCAGCTCAGATTCAGAGAGACAGAACATAAAGTTTGGACTGCAAAGACACAGAAAGACAAAACAGTTTAAGCCTTGAACAGAGTTTTTATTTCAACCTCCGGTCGGCCTGTAAAGACGTGCTCACAAGTACAAAAATCACAACGAACACACAAACGGAATACAAAAAGTGCTGATATGGAGCCGTTAGAGGGAAAAAGCAAATGTGCCGTTTTATTTCAGCCTACAGAGAACCGGCTTTGTTAAAGGAGAACTGACTGAATTCTGCAGGGGGCAGAAATACTCCTGCAACCTTCAGCCAACCAGGAAACAGCAGGAAGCTCAAGGAAATACAAGGAAACAACAGGAAATACAAGGAAACAGCAGGAAACACCTAGGAAACAGCAGGAAACAGCAGGAAGCACAAGGAAATACAAGGAAGCACCTAGGAAACAGCAGGAAACAGCAGGAAGCACAAGGAAATACAAGGAAGCACCTAGGAAACAGCAGGAAGCACAAGGAAATACAAGGAAGCACCTAGGAAACAGCAGGAAGCACAAGGAAATACAAGGAAGCACCTAGGAAACAGCAGGAAACAGCAGGAAGCACAAGGAAATACAAGGAAGCACCTAGGAAACACCTAGGAAACAGCAGGAAATACAAGGAGACAGCAGGTAGGTCAAGGAAATACAAGGAAACAGCAGGAAGCACAAGGAAATACAAGGAAGCACCTAGGAAACAGCAGGAAGCACAAGGAGACAGCAGGAAGCACAAGGAAACAGCAGGAAGCTCAAGGAAATACTAGGAAACAGCAGGAAGCACAAGGAGACAGCAGGAAACACAAGGAAATACAAAGGAACAGCAGGAAGCACAAGGAAACAGCAGGAAATACAAGGAAACAGCAGGAAGCTAAAGGAAACAGCAGGAAACACCTAGGAGACAGCAGGAAACACCAGGAAGCACAAGGAAATACAAGGAGACAGCGGGAAACATCTAGGAAACAGCAGGAAATACAAGGAGACAGCAGGAATCACAAGGAAATACAAGGAGACAGCGGGAAACATCTAGGAAACATCTAGGAAACAGCAGGAAGCTCAAGGATCAGACTGCTGCAGTTCTCAAGGTAGAAAAAGTCTTTAATTCAGTATCTGGGTTCTGAAACCAAGCTGTAGTAACTTTCATCCTGATTTCATCACACATGGTTCAGGTGGATTTAGAAGAAGTTGTCAGGTTAATGTTTAAGAACATACTGAGAATTTGATAATTTACCAGAAAAATGTGTCGAATGTAAAGAACTCAGTTTGTCTTATTTTCTTTAAATTAATTTTAAATAATGAAAATGATATAAATTCCCCATAAACAACCCTGAAAGTATCCATTTTAGGGAAACTACACCACTCCAGTATACTCTACCCGTGCTCTCAGAAGTATACCGGCGGGTGTTCGCTCTCCTTACTCGTTGATCTCATCCTCTTCGTCCTCAAAGTTCTCATCGCCGTCGCTGGCCGTGGCCTCCTGGTACTGCTGGTACTCGGACACCAGGTCGTTCATGTTGCTCTCCGCCTCCGTGAACTCCATCTCATCCATGCCCTCGCCTGTGAACCAGTGCAGGAAAGCCTTACGTCGGAACATGGCCGAGAACTGCTCCGAGATCCGCTTGAACAGCTCCTGGATGGCGGTGCTGTTGCCGATGAAGGTGGCGGCCATCTTGAGCCCGCGGGGTGCAATATCGCAGACCGCCACCTTCACGTTGTTGGGGATCCACTCCACAAAGTAGCTGCTGTTCTTGTTCTGGATGTTCAGCATCTGCTCATCCACCTCCTTCATGGACATCGGCCCGCGGAAGACTGTGGCGACTGTCAGGTAGCGACCGTGGCGAGGGTCACAGGCCGCCATCATGTTCTTGGCGTCGAACATCTGCTGAGTAAGCTCGGGAACGGTGAGTGCCCGGTACTGCTGGCTGCCCCTCGCCGTTAGGGGGGCGAACCCTGGCATGAAGAAGTGGAGCCTAGGGAACGGCACCATATTGACGGCCAGTTTGCGGAGGTCTGCGTTGAGCTGTCCCGGGAAACGCAGCGAGGTCGTCACGCCGCTCATCGTGGCGGACACCAGGTGGTTGAGGTCCCCATAGGTGGGTGTTGTGAGTTTGAGGGTCCGGAAGCAGATGTCGTAAAGGGCCTCGTTGTCGATGCAGTAGGTCTCATCTGTGTTTTCGACCAGCTGGTGCACCGACAGGGTGGCGTTGTACGGCTCCACCACCGTGTCCGACACCTGAAGGTCAAACAACATTAGGGATGAAGAGACGTCAAGCTGTCCTGAAACAGAGGCCAAGCAGAGCCGAACGGACGCAGTACCTTTGGCGAGGGCATGACGCTGAAGGTGTTCATGATGCGGTCGGGGTACTCCTCCCGGATCTTGCTGATCAGCAGGGTTCCCATTCCCGAGCCGGTGCCCCCTCCCAGAGAGTGGGTCAGCTGGAAGCCCTGCAGGCAGAATGACAGCAGGCTGACGAGGAGACCATCACAGAGCTTTCCTCTCAGATATTTATCTACCTGACCCAACATGCCCCCCGGCTCCTGGTGCAGGCCATGGTCATCTCCTGCAAAGCTCTCCTAACTGGTCTCCTAACTGCTCTCCTAACTGGTTTCCTAACTGGTCTCCTAACTGGTCTCCTAACTGGTTTCCTAACTGGTCTCCTAACTGGTCTCCTAACTGGTCTCCTAACTGGTCTCCAGCCTGTGAAACCTCTGCAGATGGTCCAGAACGCGGCGGTGCGTCTGGTCTTGGATCAGCCTAAAAGAACACGTCCCCCCTCTGTTCATTGAGCTCCTCTGGCTGCCCTTAGCATCAGGTTCAAGTCCCTGATGTTAGCTACAAAGAGCTTAATGGAACGGCTCCATCTACTTGAATGCTCTTGCAAAGGCTTCTGTCCCAACTGGGTCCCTCCGTTGGTCCCAGGATTGTCGTCTAGCAGCTCCTACACCACGCCTAAGACAATCCAAACTCTGTTCATGTGTCGTCCCACGATGGTGGAATGACCTACCGAGCGCTACCAGAACAGGGGCGTCCCTGTCTATCTTCAAGAAGCTCCTGAAAACCCAGCTCTTCAGAGAGCATCTCCTATCCCAGCACTTACCTTGTACTTCCCTCCCCCCTCTATCTCTGCACTTTATCTTTCTGCACTTCCTTCTATGCCTGCACCCTATCTCTACTCTGTCCCCTCTGACAGAGTCGGACTCCTGGGTTCCTTCTATGGAGCTTATTGTTAGCTTTTTATAAAGCTGTTATATCTTCATTTGTAAGTCGCTTTGGATAAAAGCGTCTGATAAATACAGAAACATCTACTGTATTTATGCTGCATTGTCAGTAAGATGTTTTTCAGACACAGATGATGAATATTGGGCTTTCGGTCTGAAACGAAACAGGAAGAGTTCCAGGTTAGTTTAGCTCGTTCACACGGAACAACATTTCAGTTCCAGACCTCAGGAAAAAAGATCCTCTGGGGTCGTGGCTCAACATACCGGCCTCCTGCTTATTGAGTTCTTTAGCACAATAAGTTTCAGGGTCACAGAGAACACCTCAGCTCCGATGTTTGTTGCTTTAAAAGGGGAAGTTCGCTTAAAATACGTTCATCTGCTCACCGAGAACAGTTTGGTGAAAGTCGGCGTCCTTCGGAAGATATTTAGATAACTGGAGATCCATATAACGGAGTGAACGGGGCTTAGAGGATGCAGCCTCTAAATAAGGCATTATCTGTCTTTATTTCACCAATACTTTAAGAAGAATGAATGAATGAACGTGTGCTATAGCTCTGTTAGCTCATAGCTCTGTTAGCTCATAGCTGCTGTTAGCTCATAGCTGCTGTTAGCTCATAGCTGCTGTTAGCTCATAGCTGCTGTTAGCTCATAGCTGCCGTGTTGTTGTTATTGGGGGCTATCGGGGGGGCTTTCTACATCGGGGCGTTTACTGGGATGATGTCATCGACGCGTAATGAGGACAACAAGAGGTTCAGTATCTTTCCTCAGGAGGCAGTTGGGAATTGAACCTTTGACCTTCAGGTTAAGTGAAATTTGTGAACCTAAAAACTTTGTGCCTCTGACTCGGACCGAAGCACATTTCCGGGCCTGAAACTGTCCTCGAACCTCTTTGGTTTCCAGCCCTGCACCACAACGTTCTTACGGTCACTCGGCATTTTTGTGGGCGTCTGACGGTGTCTTTGTGGCCTCTGCAGGGTTAATGCTGAGCTCTGTTGTATTACATCACAACTGCAGGGGGAGCCGAAGAGTTCGCCACGTTTTCCTTTAGCTTTAGCTCTGAGGCTGTTTCTGCAAATAAAACATGTCCGATGACTAAAAGACAAAAGAAAATAATGCATTTCCTCACCTGCAGACAGTCGCAGTGCTCACACTCCTTCCTCACTACATCCAGGACTGAGTCCACTAGCTCCGCCCCCTCTGTGTAGTGACCTTTGGCCCAGTTGTTCCCAGCACCTGTCTGACCTGCAGAGTAAATCCATGTGAAATGTGAACCGATCAGGGCGACAGATGCAGCCCATGACCCGCTTCTCAGGCTGTGGGCAGGAGGAGGATCAGTGAAACCTTCCTTTCTCTGTCTTCTCCAACCACACAAACCTCCACAGCAGCATCTGAATCAACCCTCAGTTTGTTCCTAACAAAGAAAGAAATAAATAAATCACACTTTACCAAAGATGAAGTTATCTGGTCTGAAGAGCTGTCCGAAGGCTCCGGACCGAACGCTGTCCATGGTTCCTGGTTCCAGGTCAACCAACACGGCCCGGGGGACGTATTTATGCGCTGCACAAACAGAAGAGTCATCAGGTTTTATCTAAATCAGCCCATCGGGAGATGCCAGAGACGCCCTTTCAGGCGCTGTGCTTACAGGAAGCTTCATTGTAGTAGACGTTGATCCTGTCCAGCTGGAGAGGCGAGTCGCCCACATAGTTTCCTGCAGCGTCGATGCCGTGCTCGTCACTGATCACTTCCCAGAACTGAACGAGCAAAAGAAAAGACAAGAAAAGAGCTCTTGAATGCCTGCCCACACGGTGCATTCACTGCCTCACATCTGAGGTTTAACTAAGACTGTAGTCATAGAAGACATCATCAGCTTGTGTTGCCTCGGTCTCAGACGTTCAAATCAAACACAATCTTAAAGAAAAGCCACATCAGACATGTTTAGCTTTGTGAAATACTGCTTTTTTGCTCATTTTTCTGTTGTGGACAGTGTTTAAAAGCACGATTCTTACATTTTCTTTGACTTTTTATTTCATGTCAGACCGTAACAAACAAAACAAAGTTAGTAAGACGCTTCATGCAAAGTGGAAAAGATGTGGCCTTGAAGGCAGCATATGTTGCTGTAAAATCTCAGAGAGCTTTTCTGCATTAATGCTGCCGTCACAGAAGTGGAAATGAGCTTTGCCCCCTGATCCAACCCCATACCATCACAGAGCCTGGCTGCAGGGACTGGCTGCTGACAGCAGGCTGGATGCTGCTTTTGCTCTTTGCTCCATTTCTTCCAGCAAAGATGTGGAATACTGATGGGTCTGACCACAGCACACGTTTCCACCGTGTGACGGTCCATCCCAGACGCCTCCGAGCCCAGAGAAGTGGACGAGGTTAACATCAGGCTTCTTTCCTGCACAGTAAAGCCTGTGAATGGAACTCTGTATTGTGGTGCTGGACAAAGGTTTCCACAGTAATCCCTTGTCCATGTGCTTCTATCAGCTGCTGATGAATGACGGTTCTTGATGCAGCGTCTGAGGGGTCAGAGGTCACGGGGTCCAGCTTAGGCTCGCTCCCTCGTCCTTTACACTGAAACTCCTCCAGGTTCCCTGAATGCTTTAATGATATTCTGCTCTGCAGAGGCAGAAATATGCAGATCCCTTCCAGTCTTTCTCTGAGGAACATTGTTTTTAACACAAACTGGAGCTCCTCTGAACATCTTTGCTGCTCATGGAGGCTGCTTCAGGACCAGATCATGTGTTTAAAATACCTGGTAAATATCTTTAACTAAACCGAAGGTGTTGCAGCCTGAAATGCCACAAAATTAATGTATATTAACTATTTAAATTGAGCTAACGAGCTAAAACATGACAGATTTGTCCATTTTAGGCTTGCTCCCAGAAATATGCAGATCCCTTCCAGTCTTTCTCTGAGTTTTAAACACATTTGTGGACAAACTGGAGCTCCTCTGAGCTTCTTTGCTGCCCAGAGACTGAGTCATGGAGGCTGCTTTAGGACCAGATCATGGTTCCCATAAACCCTGCCACCTTTTTCTAATTTGGGATTGTGGATTAGCTGCTGCAGGCTGTAATCTGTGGGTTTCATGTGTGGACATACCGGAGTTTTCGTGTAGAAGAGCCTCGGAGCTCCGGGTTTGACAGCTTTACAGCAGAGATAAAGCCCTGTTCAGGGAGTTCATCTATCAGTCAGAGTCCATCCCTCAGCATGAGGATCAGGGAGGTTTGAAAGCTCCTTAAATGACCTCTGAACCGGGACGGTTTCTGAGTCTCGCGGCTGGAAACTCGGGTGAAGATGGACTCGGATTCCTCGACAGGCTTTACACCACTCAGTCTATTAATGTGCACTGACCCTTTACCGGGTCCTGATCAGACTGCAAACAGCGGCGGGTTTTAACCCGAACCTCTCGCTGTCCCGTGCTGCAACTCAGCAGAGTTAAAAAATGAGTTGAATACGTTTGATTCCCAAGCTTTTTCCCACCCGCTGTCCCTCCTGCTCCGGGCTCGGTCTCATGTTTCACTCTCTTGAGTCTGAAGTCGACAGCCCAGAGAAGCCACAGCGCAGATTCCTGACATAGTCTGTCGGTGGCTCAGAGTTCACGCCGCTCCCCCTCAGACTGCCCTCAGATCGCACTTTAGATTTGGATATTTTGAGCTGCGAGTTTCAGTTTAAGATTCTAACATTAAAACTTAATTAAACATAAATCTGCCGGGCCTGCTCAGGTCCATGTGAATAACTGTAATTATGAGTATCAGGTAATTAAAACCATCTCCAAAAAGAGCTTTTAACTCACAGGTTCTTCTGATGGGACATTAAACTCTAAATACTTCCTTCTACGTTTGATAAACATGTTAAAAGTAGGATTTCCGGTTAAATCTGTATGTGAAAGGAGAAGTTAACGTCAGATTTATCTGCAAACATTAGCAGCTGCTTTGGAAAAGTTCTGCAATGGTTCAGAACTCTGCGGTACCGCAGAGCTGATTCTGTCATTTCAATCAGCTGTGATGGAGAACCGTCCGAACAGGAAGGACTGAGCATCAGAGAAGTTCAGGGGAGTCAAAAGTTCTGGATGAGCCGGTCCGTACCTTGGTTCCGATCTGGTTCCCGCACTGTCCCGCCTGGATGTGAACTATTTCCCTCATTGTTCCTCCTGTCGGTTCTGCTCTCGTTGCTCCGCCGCTGGATGCCGGTGTGCGTCTGCGGAGCGCGAGCGCGCAGCCGGTTTAATCTCCAAAAACCACGCGCGTTCACGCGACTACGCCCTGAGTTGGGGGGGCACCCACAGGATTCCACTTCCACATATCTCCATATTTTTTAGGCTGTCAGCAGAAACTCTCGCGATAATACGCAACCTAAAACGGACTGTTCAGCGGTTATAGTCCAGGAAAAGTCCAGGAAAAGTGAGACTAAGACTAATTCTAAAAGATTTTTTCAGCTTAGATCATTTCTAAAATGTGTCCAGAACAATTTACTAAAAGTCCTGAGAAATCCTAGTTGAGGAAATATGTTGAATTCTCATTAATCCGAGATTTGTGCCAATGCGCCCCAATGGGACTATTTTTTTCCCTTTACTCCTATCAAAATTAAACTTTATACAGTGAAAGTACCCATGAAAAGTAACTTTTTGAAACTAAATTAATTCAAATTAATTTCAAAAGAAACTTGTAATACAAAAAAAGTTACTTTTCATGAATACTTTTACTTTGTAAAGGTTTATTGTGGTAGGAATAAAGGAAAAAATTAAGCCTATTTGGGTGTATTTTGGGCATTTTAGATTAGTGTATCGCTCATTTCCGTATTCAGATTCATTTTCAAAGAAACTTGTAATACAAAAAAAGTTACTTTTCATGGGTAATTTCACTGTATAAAGTTTTATTTTGATAGGAGTAAAGGAAAAAATAGTCCCATTGGGGCGTATTGGCACATCTCGGATTAATTATATGTTAAAATGTTCTCAATGAGAATTCAACATATTTCCTCAACTAGGATTTCTCAGGACCTTTAGTAAGTTGTTCTGGACACATCTTAGAAATGGTCTAAGCTGAAAAAATGAGCTCCTTTGCCTGGACTATCAGTGAAATAAGGAGATGAACAGATCAAGTTACAGGATCAAAGAGCTGGATTTCAGGAAATATCACAAGATGAAACATTCTGGACATATTCAGAGATTTGAGTTCTGATCTTTGACTTTTTTTGAGCCGTTTCTGTTTGCAGAAGCTTCATTTTGAATTAAATAAGCTTTCCACAGCTCTTCTGGATTTATCTGAATTACTATATTTAGTTGAAGGGAGGTCCAAATGTTTCTGAGGAAAGCTTTCAAAGTATTTCAAAGTTTGTGCCCCTGCAGATCAAACAGATGCCCCCCACTGATGATGAGGAGGAGGAAGCCTGGGTCAGCTGCTGCTGCATCACTTTACGCCACATCGGGGCAGTAAAGCAGAGGTTTGTCTGCAGGTCTGAACGAATGCTTTCATCCTGAAGTCAACATTTTCTTCTCTGGGAACAGATTCATGACAAGAATAAAGACCCTGAACTCAGAAAAGCTTTAGAAAAATCAACTTTTATTCACATGTTTGATCTACAGTCACACAAAGATCATTTTTACCATCAAAACCTAAAGTGGAAACAGATCAAATCAAAATTAGAGGTCAACATAAAAACAGAGTTTCCTTAAAGTCTATAAAACAAACCGATGACATCATCGTGTTCAAACACGCTAGAAGTCGTTGTTTCCGGTGAACTGCAGCAGCGATGATGACGTGCAGAGCAGCAGCTGTCCGGTGACTCTGGTCAGACAGGTGAGGCAGCGCAGCACCGACCTGAAAGTTCATGTTAATTAAGCTTTTTCTGCTCAAAGGATTCATGAAACAACAGCAAACAGGTTTCTGTCGACTCATTTCTACCCACTGACAAAGAAAAGAGGTTTAGCTCTGAGCTCCTTTATCCTCCAACACAGCCTGAACCCTCTGAGACAAGCTTTCTGTCATTTCTTTAAGGAGTCTTCAGGAATAGTTCTCCAGGCTTCTTGAAGGACATCCCAAAGCTCTTCTTTGGATGTGGGCTGCCTTTTGTTCCGTTCTCTGTCAGATGATCCCACACTGCTTCAATAATGTTGAGGTCCGGGCTCTGGGGAGGATTCATCCCTCCATAAGACCTGTTGCCACTGATTTTCAGTCCACTTCTTGTGTCATTTGGCACAGCTCAGCCTTTTCTCCCTGTTTCCCTTCCTTAAGAATGGCTTCTTGACAGCCACCCTTCCATGGAGACCATTTCTGATGAGGCTTGGGCCAACAGTAGATGGATCAGCTGAAGGTCCAGATGCATCTCTCAGGTCCTGTCAGGTCACAGCTGGATTTTTTCCTCTTTCTTAAGGACATCACTTTCAGATCCTGTTCATCTGCTGGAGATAGTTTTTTAGGCCTGACACTTCTTCTTTTGTCCTCCACTTGTCCAGTTTCCTCAAATGTTTTAAGGACACACTGCACACCATGCTGAGATATGCCAAGTTTTCAGCTAATAGCTCTTTGGGAATCACCTTGTTGCTGCAGAAATCCTATTTTCTGTCTGTCAAACTGTGTTTTCTTTGCTGTTTCTCATAGATGCAGCTAAAGAAATGGGAACAAATGATGTGTCTTTGTGACAGGCTGCTGGTAACAAAGTGCCTAAAGATCCAGTTTAAAACGGCTTCTTTGCTAAGTTGTCTGTTCTGTGTCGACACAACACTGGTTCATCCCTTGAGTTAGGAGCCTTTTTTCTGCCTGAATGCTTCATAGCTCAGAGTTAAGTGGCTGAACAAAGAAAAAACACTGAAAATGCTCAGGAACAAGGACTGAAGATGAGGGAAAAAGCAGAAAATGTCCAAAGAAAAACTGAAAGAGCTTCAGAAAGCTGCAGAACTGTTGATCAGGACACTTTATGTCTTTATGCTCCAGTGGAGTTTGACCTACCTGAGGAGGTGTTTAATCCTGGTGCATTTGAAGTCGTAGGACAGCGTGTACATCTCATACAGAGTTGCCCTGACAACAAGGCAACACAGGAAGTCCTTTGGATGCACCTTGTACAGGTCAAAGGTCAGTTTGGCGATTCCAGTTTTCTTTGGCTCACGGAAGCTCGGAAGGACCTGAAACATGCAGAAAACAAAATATTCCAAATCCAGTGCATATCCATACAATGCAGTATGGTCACTCAAATAAACATTTGCTGCCATCTGCTGGAAGGACGAGAAGAAGCAACTTTCTGTTGTTCAACATGAAAATCAAAACTTTTTATACACTAAGTCACGATAAAAAGAAAGTCCAACCTTATCTAATGTTTTAGGAATCAGAAAATAATGAAAATAAGCAGTGAGTGAGAAAAATGTACAGAAGTTAATCTGTTACAAACATAGCAAGTAGAAAGTTACTCATAGACCATATGCTGCTTCAGCTCATTGAGGTTTGCAGCTTTGGTTTCTGCACAGCTCTCTTAAGGTCCCACCACAGCATTTCAGTCAGGCTGAGGTCTGGACTCTGACTGGACCATTGCAACACCTTGATTCTGTTCTTTTTCCCACATTCTGCTGTAGATCTGCTGCTGTGTTTGGGATCTTTGTCCTGCTGATGAGCCAGTTTCAGCCCAGCTTTAGCTGTGGGACAGATGGCCTCACATCTGACTCTAGAATACTTTGGTATCCAGAGGAGTTCATGGTGGACTCAATGCCTGCAAGGTGCCCAGGTCCTGTGGCTGCAGAACCAGCCCAGATCATCAGCCCTCCACCACCGTGCTTGACAGCTGGTATGAGGTGTTTGTGCTGATATGCTGTGTTTGGTTTCCTCCAAACGTGCTGCTGTGCATTAGGACCAAACATCTCCACTTTGCTCTGGTCTGTCCAAAGGACATTGTTCCAGAAGTCTTGAGCTTTGTTCAGATGCAGCTTTGCAAACCTAAGCTGTGCTGCCATGTTCTTTTTAGAGAGAAGAGGCTTTCTCCTGCAGCCCTTCCAAACAAGCTATCCTTGTTCAGTCTTTTTCTAACTGTGCTGTCATGACCTTTAACCTTTAACATGCTAACTGAGGCCTGTAGAGTCTGAGATGTAGCTCTGGGCTTCTTCACCTTGGGGTGACCTTTAACCTTTAGCATGCTAACTGAGGCCTGTAGAGTCTGAGATGTAGCTCTGGGCTTTTTCACCTTGGGATGACCTTTAACCTTTAACATGCTAACTGAGGCCTGTAGAGTCTGAGATGTAGCTCTGGGCTTCTTCACCTTGGGGTGACCTTTAACCTTTAGCATGCTAACTGAGGCCTGTAGAGTCTGAGATGTAGCTCTGGGCTTCTTCACCTTGGGGTGACCTTTAACCTTTAGCATGCTAACTGAGGCCTGTAGAGTCTGAGATGTAGCTCTGGGCTTCTTCACCTTGGGGTGACCTTTAACCTTTAGCATGCTAACTGAGGCCTGTAGAGTCTGAGATGTAGCTCTGGGCTTTTTCACCTTGGGGTGACCTTTAACCTTTAACATGCTAACTGAGGCCTGTAGAGTCTGAGATGTAGCTCTGGGCTTCTGTAAATACTGACAGTGCAACATGCCATCTGAGGCTGGAGTTTTGCATAAATACAGTAACCGTCACCTTGCTCTGTGTCCACATCTCTCCTTTGTCGAGCACCATCAGCGGTGTGTTGCTGGGCAACGACTGGAAAAAGTCTTCCGAGTCGACCACGGTGCCGTCCTCCTCCAGGACCAGAGTCAGGAAGTTGCAGCAGGACATCATGAACACCCTGGTCGCCTGAGACAGAACAGAACAGTTCTAGCCGAGCAGAGAGGGTGAATGTTAGCTGGTGTAGCATCAGTGTGACCTCCTGTCTGCACCTGCTCCAGCAGCTCGTCTAGCGAAGACGCCACCAGGCCTCTGCGGCGCCCCCGGCTGTGGGTGCAGACTCTGTAACAGCGAGGCTGAGAGGAGGGCAGGATGTGGCGGGAGAGGGTGGTCTGAACCGTCGACACCGACCTGGATCATCACCAAGAGACGATTAAATGAGCTGAGCTTTGTCTGCATGTGTAAGATTTAGATATTCTGGGATAATTTAAAACATTTTCTGACAGAAAACAGTCGCTTATATTACATTACAGACAGTGAACAGTGAGCTGCAGCCTCATGGAAGCTTAAATGAGCTCAGAATTACAGCCGAAGCGTCTGGAACGTTTCACACATGCTGCAGCCAGAGTTTCTCAACCGGTTTCCTGGCTGATCTCAGAGGTTTTAACCAGCTTGTTAACTGAAAAGCTGCTTTCACGGCTTTACTTTACGGTTTATGAAACGTCTCATAATGCAGTGAACTTTGGGAGGTCAGGGATGCTCGAAGGGTTTTTCTCTGCTGTAGCTCATGTCTGAGGGCTGGAAACCTGCAGCAGCTCAGAGTTTTTACAGAGAACTGTTCAGAAACTGAGAAACGCTCGGAAACAGCGACTGAGTGACGCCGAAAGTGATTAATTCAAATAAAATTAAAGGATTTTACATGTTAAACACAAGCTAACTGCTCCTCATTACATCTGAACAACACAAACTTCCACAATAACGTTCATATTAATCTGGTGCTGATCAGGTCTGTGGAGCCTCACGAGTCGCTGTGGTTTTAGGGAGAACATCTGGATCTTTCTGAGTTCAGGCCTGATTATTTGGACCTGTGCAGAGCTCCATGACAACAGCTTATAGAGCAGCTAATGGCTTCAGCTCACTTTATTATTCCTTTAGGAACCAGTTTCCTGTATCTGTCCCTTTAATGGATCAAAGACTTTATCCAACACTGAACAGAGAAAACTCATTAAATCATATTGCTGCAGTATTCATTAGGATTAAAGATATTTTATTACAGACAGAAAACAAATTAAATGGTTAAAGCGTCGCAGAGGGGAAGGTGTGGGAGGAATCCTCAGAGCTCCATGCATGCTGTCATTTTAGGTTCATTTTCATCTGAAAGTTAACTTTTACAGCTCTGTTTTCAGTTTCATTGCACAGAATCCGATGCTTTCTTTCACTGCGGTGTCACAGAAGACGAAACAGCCGAGTGGCAGCAGCACTGGTGGTTGGAAAGGAGACGACGTCCTCTGCAGGGTTAAAGGCGCTTTGACTCCATCATCTGCCACCAGGAGGAGACGAGCCTCGCCGTCCGGTCTGAATCCGCCTCTGAGACTCTGCGTCAGGGCTTTACTCCACTCCTCAGTCATGTTCTGGCGCCATATTCCAACTCCAGAGTATTAACGGTTACCAAACAGATTTGCTTCAGGGATTATTTTAGTGGTTCAGTCTAAAGTCTAAAGGTGAACATCCTGAGCAGAACAACAGTGACATTACTGCGATTATCTTATGCAAGTTTAACTCTACTATCACACAGTTTATCGAAGATTTACAAAGAATAACTGGAAACAGCTCCAGACTTTCAGGCTGCACAACTAAGCTCATTGAACACGAGCCCTCATGGCGCAGCGCAACATGGCGGCCGTCAGGCGTTGGCGTGAAGGAGTGACCGCGCGGCTTTCTGCACCCCCTCAGAATAAGTTCAAGTCTCAGACTCTGCGGATGGTTCCGTTTCAGATTGAAATATACAGTAAAGCCACAGCGATGGACACTCGGACGGTTTCTTTTTAAATCTGAGAACATTTCGCTCCTTTTTCAGAACTCATGCTTTAGATCAGAGATGTCCTGGAGGGCCGCTGTCCTGCAGGTTTTAGATGTTTCCCTACTTCAACACACCCGATTCAGATGAAATGGATCTCTTCGAAAGATTGTTAAGTTCTGCACAAACCAGCTAATGAGGCATTGATCTGAATCAGGTGTTTTGGAGCAGGAAACGGCTAAAACCTGCAGGGAAACATCTGAAACCTGCAGCAAACATCTGAAACCTGCAGGAAAACATCTGAAACCTGCAGGAAAACATCTGAAACCTGCAGGAAAACATCTGAAACCTGCAGGAAAACATCTGAAACCTGCAGGAAAACATCTGAAACCTGCAGGAAAACATCTGAAACCTGCAGGAAAACATCTGAAACCTGCAGGAAAACATCTGAAACCTGCAGGAAACATCTGAAACCTGCAGGAAAACATCTGAAACCTGCAGGAAAACATCTGAAACCTGCAGGAAAACATCTGAAACCTGCAGGAAAACATCTGAAACCTGCAGCAAACATCTGAAACCTGCAGCAAACATCTGAAACCTGCAGGAAAACATCTGAAACCTGCAGGAAAACATCTGAAACCTGCAGGAAAACATCTGAAACCTGCAGGAAAACATCTGAAACCTGCAGGAAAACATCTGAAACCTGCAGGAAAACATCTGAAACCTGCAGGAAAACATCTGAAACCTGCAGGAAAACATCTGAAACCTGCAGGAAAACAGCTAAAACCTGCAGGAAAACATCTAAAACCTGCAGGACAGCGGCCCTCCAGGACCGGAGTTTGACATCCCTGCTTTAGATGATGAAAACACCAACCGATTAGACAGCTGAGCCACGTGCACACCTGAAGAAGTCAGAGTGGTGAACAGGTCACTAGGAACACAGGAAGGTCACGTCTGCGTGTTTAAACTCAGCAGAGAGAACTTTAACAGAACACCTGCATCCATTATTTCTCACTAAACAACTGCTTTTCTCAGAGTCTGGGACTAAATTTAAGGAGTCAGATCTGCAGGAGCCGCTCAGCTGCTTCCAATCAAGCTCCTTACATTTAATTTCTTCCTCAAACCGTCTGTTCTTCTACTCATTTCTGTTGGAGTTTCGGTTTTCTGGCCCTGTGACAGACCGGCAGCCTGTCCAGGTGTGCCGCATCCAGCTGGGATCGACTCCAGCCTCCTGTGACCGTGAAACGGACACAGCGGTATAGAAAATAGTTTTCACCCACTTTAACTCATCCATCCAGTCCTCCTCACCAAGTTTGATGTAGAGCTTGTTGAATTACACGTGTATGAAAAACTTTCTACCAGTTTATTCATTGCATTTTGAATAATAAACAGATTCCAGATTTTTCCCCCTTTGACATGATAAAATACACAAAAGACACACATTAGTGTCTAAAGCTGTGATTTAAGTGGCTGGAGTCCTGAAAGCAGCCTTTAACTCTGCAGATGCTTGGGATGAAACTCTTCCCACAGACTGCAGCTTCCTTTACCTCCGGAGGGAAATTCCGCTTTTTACGCACAGCTGGTTTAAGGAAAAAATTTGCGCCAAGTGACGCAATCACGCACCAAATCTGTTCAATCTTCAGATTTCAAGAAAATAAATGAAAAAGAAAGAAAGAACAGCCTCCATTAGGCGCGTGGAGACTTGGCATTAACGGGAAATAACAACGTCCCACCCCCTCTCACCTCATCAGAGTCTCCGGCAGCAGCGTTTTGGCGTAATTCACTCCGGACTGGATGGACAGCGGCGCCATTGTGATGTCAGAAAGATGAAGTAAAATCCCGCTGCGATCTGAACTCTCTGGGTTACTTGTGAGGTTGCTGCACCTGTGACAGCTGAGCGGAACAAACCAACGTTTTATGAAGAACAACGGCCTGTGATTGGTCAGTGAGCAGAGCAGAAACCCAATGGGAGGAAGAAACCTGCCTCCAAAGGTGAACTCTCAGAACGGACACGAAGCACGTCGGCGAATGCACCTCAGTGAATGCAGTGAATGCAGTGAATAATACACAGTTAATGCAGTGGATAATTCAATACGCAGTGATTGCAGTGAATAATACACAGTGAATGCAGTGAATAATATAAAGTGAATAATACACAGTTAATGCAGTAAATAATACCCAGTGAATGCAGTGAATAATATAAAGTGAATAATACCCAGTGAATGCAGTGAATAATTCACAGTGAATGCAGTGAATAATACACAGTGAATGCAGTGAATAATACACAGTGAATGTAGTGAATAATACAAAGTCAATGTAGTGAATAATACACAATAAATGCAGTGAATAATACACAGTGAATGCAGTGAATAATACACAGTGAATGCAGTGGATAATACAAAGTCAATGTAGTGAATAATACACAATAAATGCAGTGAATAATACAAAGTGAATGCAGTGAATAATACACAGTGAATGCAGTGAATAATACAAAGTGAACGCAGTGAATAATACACAGTGAATGCAGTGGATAATACAAAGTGAATGCAGTGAATAATACACAGTGAATGCAGTGGATAATACAAAGTGAACGCAGTGAATAATACACAGTGAATGCAGTGAATAATACACAGTGAATGCAGTGAATAATACACAGTGAATGCAGTGAATAATACACAGTGAATGCAGTGAATAATACAAAGTGAATGCAGTGAATAATACACAATAAATGCAGTGAATAATACAAAGTGAATGCAGTGAATAATATACAGTGAATGCAGTGAATAATACACAGTGAATGCAGTGAATAATACACAGTGAATGCAGTGAATAATACACAATGAATGCAGTGAATAATACACAGTGAATGCAGTGGATAATACAAAGTGAATGCAGTGAATAATACACAATAAATGCAGTGAATAATACAAAGTGAATGCAGTGAATAATACACAGTGAATGCAGTGAATAATACACAGTGAATGCAGTGAATAATACACAGTGAATGCAGTGAATAATACACAGTGAATGCAGTGAATAATACACAGTGAATGCAGTGAATAATATACAGTGAATGCAGTGAATAATACACAGTGAATGCAGTGAATAATACACAGTGAATGCAGTGGATAATACACAGTGAATGCAGTGAATAATACACAGTGAATGCAGTGAATAATATACAGTGAATGCAGTGAATAATACACAGTGAATGCAGTGAATAATACACAGTGAATGCAGTGAATAATACACAGTGAATGCAGTGAATAATATACAGTGAATGCAGTGAATAATACACAGTGAATGCAGTGAATAATACACAGTGAATGCAGTGAATAATACACAGTGAATGCAGTGAATAATATACAGTGAATGCAGTGAATAATACAAAGTGAATGCAGTGAATAATATACAGTGAATGCAGTGAATAATACACAGTGAATGCAGTGGATAATACACAGTGAATGCAGTGAATAATACACAATAAATGCAGTGAATAATACACAATAAATGCAGTGAATAATACAAAGTGAATGCAGTGAATAATACACAGTGAATGCAGTGAATAATATACAGTGAATGCAGTGAATAATACACAATGAATGCAGTGAATAATACAAAGTGAATGCAGTGAATAATATACAGTGAATGCAGTGAATAATACACAGTGAATGCAGTGGATAATACACAGTGAATGCAGTGAATAATACACAATAAATGCAGTGAATAATACACAATAAATGCAGTGAATAATACAAAGTGAATGCAGTGAATAATACACAGTGAATGCAGTGAATAATATACAGTGAATGCAGTGAATAATATACAGTGAATGCAGTGAATAATACAAAGTGAATGCAGTGAATAATACACAGTGAATGCAGTGAATAATATACAGTGAATGCAGTGAATAATACACAATAAATGCAGTGAATAATACAAAGTGAATGCAGTGAATAATACACAGTGAATGCAGTGGATAATATACAGTGTTGAAGTGTATTTATTGTACTTTTGTGTGTTAAAGTGAAACAGTTTAGAGCAAACTGGCTGCATAGGAACTCATTTGCACCTTTTATTTGTTACTTTGTTTTATAAGAACATTAAGATTTAATGCAAACTAATGTTAACACTAATATTAACACAGTATGTCACTAATATGTTCTTATTTCATTAATAGCATGCTCAGTCATACTTTTCAAACATTTCCATGAATATAAATTAGTATTTAATAGCAACTCAACAATACATTTTGTTTCTATGCTAAACTTTTATGGGATTAAAGTATATATTTGAAAAATAAAGAGAAAACTCCCACTCAAGTGTTACATTAATCACCTGTGGCTACGTTCAGCTCTGCCTCTGATGTAAGAAACCTTTAAATGGACTCTGGTCAAGATATTTAAAGAGCTTACAGAGGAATCCAGCTGGTATTCTTTTGTTTCAGAGTAAATGAGCTCAGGGATTAGAGGGAAAACACTTGAAAGGCCAAAAATAATCAAGGCTTTATGCGTAAAACTGCAGAAAGAAACAACATACAAACATAGGTTTCCAGCTGGTTGCCATTAGTTCTGTTTAATAAAAAGACACAAAGAATGTATTAGTACAAGGTACATTATTGATATTTGATTCAGTCAGAGGTGATGCAAAAGCTTTTATACTGCACCATTAAAGTCTGAGAATAAAAGGTACAGTGTGGTGAAAGTTTCTGGTGGTGGGCCGGAAAGTCTTCAGTCTTGATTCAAAAGAAGAATTGACTCAGACCTGCAGTCATCTGGGAGATTGTTCGGTCCATAAAAGCTGAAAGCAGCTTCTCCATGTTTGGTTCTAACTCTGGGGACAGAAAGCAAACCTGTTCCTGAGGACCTGAGATGTCTTGATGCTTTAAAAACATACCAGAATAGCTGAGATCAAACCATTTAAAGCTTTAATTAACCAACAGCAGTATTTTAAATTGGCCTGGCTTTATCAGATGATACCCGGACCTAAAATAAACTCTTTCATGAACAAAGTATTCAGGTTGGACAGCATTTTTTTTTCTGACAAAATACAGAAATAACCTTTTTAAGTTGCATTAAGTAACTGGTAACGTTTCAAAGTACTCGGACCCAACCCGTTTCGCGTATTAAACAGACTTTATATGTTGATAGGAACCTTTCTCAGTTTGTCTCAGGCTGCTGTTGCGCTCGGACCTTAGAGGCGAACGGACCTAACAAAGCTGAGCGCTTGGAAGCTCTCCCGCCTGAAGCTGGAACAGAGGATCTGACCGTCACAGTAACTTCAGTTTTCCATCAGATTCAACATGAAGTTTCGAGGGAAAATCATAGACATCGCCTGTTTGAACCACTTCACCCGTGAGTCCTTCAAACCGCTGCTAACATGTTAGCTTCATCAAGTAGCCACAGCCGGAAACTTCACTTCCGGTGCGCAGAACCAAAAACAAGATGAAAAACCGATAAATGGAATTTAATTCAGACTTTTTGTGCCATTTTTGACAGAAAAAATAAATCAGAAGTTAGTCATCTTAACGTGAAGTCGATTGTTTTCATTTTAATTAAATTATTTGGCAATATTTTAAGGTAAAGTCGTTTCTATACAGTTCAAATGTATTAAACTCGTCTAGTTTTTGGTGTTTGAGTTTGTATTTTCTTGCTTGAATTTTGGCTTCTTTTTTGACCAAATCTTTGACACACACATGCCATCCTGGGGTCCCTGGAGTTATGGTTAATGTAGGTGTTTTAAACGTTTTTTAGAGACTCAAAAAGCACCCTGGGACTGAGATATTTTATATTTCACAAGGTAAAATCTCTTTTTACTGAGGTGTTTGCAGAGACTGTCCATGACTTTCTTCCTGTGCGCCCCCCTCAGGTGTGGTCACCACCATCTCAAAGCTGACGAAGGTGTGCGTCCTGCGGCTGACTCCAGACAATCTGTTCTTTGTTCTGTCCGGCAAAGTGGCCAACGGGGGGGTCAGCATGTGGTGTGAGCTGTCGCAGGTGAGCAGAGGAGGCCGGCAGGAGGCCGGCAGGAGGCCGGCAGGTAACCGGCAGGAGGCCGGCGGGTCACTGACGAGGCTCCAGAAGTGGCCTGCGTTTAAAACCTGATTAAAATAGAAACATTTAAGACTCCCTGATGGCTCTGACAGCCCATCAGGGCACGTTTAGGAGCATGTGTGAGTGCACGACGCTTTGAATCAGAAGAGAAGAGGTGCTGAGCCTTTCTGCCTCTGTCCTTCCTCGCTGCAGGCCAACTTCTTCGATGAGTTCCAGATGGAGGGCGTCTCCTCTGAGGACAACGAGATTTGTCTGGAAGTGAGCCCAGAGAACCTGTCCAGAGCCCTGAAGACGGTCCAGAGCGCCAAGTCTGTGAAAGTCAAACTGACCAAGAAGCACTGCCCGTGCCTCACCGTCGCAGCTGAGCTGGTGAGAAAGTCCCACCTGAGAAGCTCTTCCTGCTGTGAATATTCAGCCTTTATTCCAGTTTCAGGCAGCTGAGGTGTGTCTGAACAGAACGTTTAAACCTTTGCCTCCTCCCTGTAGCAGGAGGCAGCTCTGAAAGCTTCTGTTTACCTCCTGCATTTAGCCTGAAAGCTCTCCTGCTGCTGTAAGGAGCTTTATGTGAGAAACCTGACCTTTATGTGAGAAAACTGACCTTTATGTGAGAAACCTGACCTTTATGTGAGAAAACTGACCTTTATGTGAGAAACCTGACCTTTATGTGAGAAAACTGACCTTTATGTGAGAAACCTGACCTTTATGTGAGAAAACTGACCTTTATGTGAGAAAACTGACCTTTATGTGAGAAAACTGACCTTTATGTGAGAAAACTGACCTTTATGTGAGAAACCTGACCTTTATGTGAGAACCCTGACCTCCTTCTGTCCCGCCCAGCCCACCCTGTCCAGCATCAGTCGAGTGGTCACCCACGACGTCCCGGTGGAGGTCATCCCCCGCAGACTCTGGCACGAGTTCAAAGAGCCAAACATGCCAGACTTTGATGTAAGACTTTGATTGTTTCTCTGACCTCTGACCTCTGCTCCTCCTTCATGAGGGAAGTGATGAAACCTCCCCTCAGCTGAGACTTGGTGTGTCTGCAGGTGAGCATCTACCTGCCTCCTCTGAAGACCATAAAGAACGTCGTGGACAGGATGAAGAACCTGTCCAACTTCCTGGTAGGAACCTTTCCTTGTACCTCTGAAACGGGCCGTGTTCTGCAGCCGTGTTTAAGCAGCTTGCTGCTCTGGAGGTGCTTTAGCTTCCAGTAGTTTCTTCTTACCTTTACAGTGAGCAGGATGCTGAGGTCTCTCATCCTGCTGTTACCTCAGACCGCCTGTAGGTGGCAGCGCTGCGCTGCAGAGGTCACCTGGTTGATCACAGCTGGGTTAAAATGTGCAGAGAAACAAACAATAATCAGCTGATAAGTGTCGACATTAAGATGAAATGTTGGATTCCTGTCGTGCAGCAGATGACTCGGGAAGTTGGGGATTAAATCTGCCGCCTTCTGGCTGAAAGACGGCCGTTTTCTCTGCTTTAATGTGTCAAACCTTCGTAGAGTTTGTTTGAAACTGATTGAATGAAATGGTTTAATGCTCCAAGCTGACGACTCCAGTTTCAGAGCAGATTTCAGCAGGTTTCCACATCTGTTCTGCTGAGTTACTGCTGATCTGTGACTGATTATTTATCCTGTAAACGGAGCTCTCAGTCCCTCAGCCGGCTGCAGCTCAGAGGGATCACGGTTAAAATGTCACTTTGGGGGATTAAAGCAGCGTTTGTGTGTGTTTTCATCAGGTTATCGAGGCCAACCTGAACGGAGAGATGAACCTGAAGATTGAGACAGATCTGGTTTCTGTCACCACCCACTTCAAAGACCTGGGAAACCCGCCGTGGGGTAAGAACAGCTCCTGGAGGGAAACATCTGTGTGTGAGGACAGATGTTCCCGTTCACCCAGCTCACTGTGAAACATGGCTTTGAATTTACGGCTCTAAGTGGAGCCGCCAGTAGCTGCAACCTCTTCGGACTGAGGGCCTTTGTTTCTGTGGAGCACAGCGGGAACGTCGTCAAAGACGAGCCACCGGTCCGATTTCAACCAGTTTGTACCGATTTAATCCTGTATCTTTTACACTGTGAGGAGCGTATTCATCTGCAGGTAAAAGGTGCTTAAAAGCCTCTTTCTGAGCTGGTGGAGGAGCCCCAGGGTGGTCCAGGGTGTCCCAGGGTGTCCCAGGGTGTCCCAGGGTAGCCCAGGGTAGCCCAGGGTGTCCCAGGGTGTCCCAGGGTAGCCCAGGGTGTCCCAGGGTAGCCCAGGGTAGCCCAGGGTGTCCCAGAGTGTCCCAGAGTGTCCCAGAGTGTCCCAGAGTGTCCCAGGGTGTCCCAGGGTGTCCCAGGGTGTCCCAGGGTAGCCCAGGGTGTCCCAGGGTGTCCCAGGGTAGCCCAGGGTGTCCCAGAGTGTCCCAGAGTGTCCCAGAGTGTCCCAGAGTGTCCCAGAGTGTCCCAGAGTGTCCCAGGGTGTCCCAGGGTGTCCCAGAGTGTCCCAGGGTAGCCCAGGGTGTCCCAGAGTGTCCCAGAGTGTCCCAGAGTGTCCCAGAGTGTCCCAGGGTGTCCCAGGGTGTCCCAGGGTGTCCCAGGGTGTCCCAGGGTAGCCCAGGGTGTCCCAGGGTGTCCCAGGGTAGCCCAGGGTGTCCCAGAGTGTCCCAGAGTGTCCCAGAGTGTCCCAGGGTGTCCCAGGGTGTCCCAGGGTGTCCCAGGGTAGCCCAGGGTAGCCCAGGGTGTCCCAGGGTGTCCCAGGGTGTCCCAGAGTGTCCCAGAGTGTCCCAGAGTGTCCCAGAGTGTCCCAGGGTGTCCCAGGGTGTCCCAGGGTAGCCCAGGGTAGCCCAGGGTGTCCCAGGGTGTCCCAGGGTAGCCCAGGGTAGCCCAGGGTAGCCCAGGGTGTCCCAGGGTGTCCCAGGGTAGCCCAGGGTGTCCCAGAGTGTCCCAGAGTGTCCCAGAGTGTCCCAGAGTGTCCCAGAGTGTCCCAGAGTGTCCCAGGGTGTCCCAGGGTAGCCCAGGGTAGCCCAGGGTGTCCCAGGGTAGCCCAGGGTGTCCCAGAGTGTCCCAGAGTGTCCCAGAGTGTCCCAGAGTGTCCCAGGGTGTCCCAGGGTGTCCCAGGGTGTCCCAGGGTAGCCCAGGGTAGCCCAGGGTGTCCCAGGGTGTCCCAGGGTAGCCCAGGGTGTCCCAGAGTGTCCCAGAGTGTCCCAGAGTGTCCCAGAGTGTCCCAGGGTGTCCCAGGGTGTCCCAGGGTGTCCCAGAGTGTCCCAGGGTAGCCCAGGGTGTCCCAGAGTGTCCCAGAGTGTCCCAGAGTGTCCCAGAGTGTCCCAGAGTGTCCCAGGGTGTCCCAGGGTGTCCCAGGGTGTCCCAGGGTGTCCCAGGGTAGCCCAGGGTGTCCCAGGGTGTCCCAGGGTAGCCCAGGGTGTCCCAGAGTGTCCCAGAGTGTCCCAGAGTGTCCCAGGGTGTCCCAGGGTGTCCCAGGGTGTCCCAGGGTGTCCCAGGGTGTCCCAGGGTGTCCCAGGGTGTCCCAGGGTAGCCCAGGGTAGCCCAGGGTAGCCCAGGGTGTCCCAGGGTGTCCCAGAGTGTCCCAGAGTGTCCCAGGGTGTCCCAGGGTGTCCCAGGGTAGCCCAGGGTAGCCCAGGGTGTCCCAGGGTGTCCCAGGGTGTCCCAGGGTGTCCCACGGTGTCCCAGGGTGTCCCAGGGTGTCCCAGGGTATCCCAGGGTGTCCCAGGGTATCCCAGGGTGTCCCAGGGTGTCCCAGGGTGTCCCAGAGTGTCCCAGGGTAGCCCAGGGTATCCCAGGGTATCCCAGGGTGTCCCAGAGTGTCCCAGGGTGTCCCAGGGTGTCCCAGGGTGTCCCAGGGTGTCCCAGGGTAGCCCAGGGTAGCCCAGGGTGTCCCAGAGTGTCCCAGGGTGTCCCAGGGTGTCCCAGGGTGTCCCAGGGTGTCCCAGGGTGTCCCAGGGTAGCCCAGGGTGTCCCAGGGTGTCCCAGGGTAGCCCAGGGTGTCCCAGGGTAGCCCAGGGTAGCCCAGGGTAGCCCAGGGTGTCCCAGAGTGTCCCAGGGTGTCCCAGGGTGTCCCAGGGTGTCCCAGGGTGTCCCAGGGTGTCCCAGGGTAGCCCAGGGTAGCCCAGAGTGTCCCAGAGTGTCCCAGAGTGTCCCAGGGTAGCCCAGGGTAGCCCAGGGTGTCCCAGGGTAGCCCAGGGTGTCCCAGGGTGTCCCAGGGTGTCCCAGGGTGTCCCAGAGTGTCCCAGAGTGTCCCAGGGTGTCCCAGGGTAGCCCAGGGTAGCCCAGGGTGTCCCAGGGTGTCCCAGGGTAGCCCAGGGTGTCCCAGGGTGTCCCAGGGTAGCCCAGGGTGTCCCAGAGTGTCCCAGAGTGTCCCAGGGTAGCCCAGGGTGTCCCAGGGTAGCCCAGGGTGTCCCAGGGTGTCCCAGGGTGTCCCAGGGTGTCCCACGGTGTCCCAGGGTGTCCCAGGGTATCCCAGGGTGTCCCAGGGTGTCCCAGGGTGTCCCAGGGTGTCCCAGGGTGTCCCAGAGTGTCCCAGGGTAGCCCAGGGTAGCCCAGGGTATCCCAGGGTATCCCAGGGTGTCCCAGAGTGTCCCAGGGTGTCCCAGGGTGTCCCAGGGTGTCCCAGAGTGTCCCACGGTGTCCCACGGTGTCCCAGGGTGTCCCACGGTGTCCCAGGGTGTCCCAGGGTGTCCCAGGGTGTCCCAGGGTGGCCCAGGGTGGCCCAGGGTGGCCCACGGTGTCCCACGGTGTCCCAGGGTGTCCCAGGGTGTCCCAGGGTGTCCCAGAGTGTCCCAGGGTGTCCCAGAGTGTCCCAGAGTGTCCCAGAGTGTCCCAGGGTGTCCCAGGGTGTCCCAGGGTGTCCCAGGGTGTCCCAGGGTGTCCCAGAGTGTCCCAGAGTGTCCCAGAGTGTCCCAGGGTGTCCCAGGGTGTCCCAGGGTGTCCCAGGGTGTCCCAGGGTAGCCCAGGGTAGCCCAGGGTAGCCCAGGGTGTCCCAGAGTGTCCCAGGGTGTCCCAGGGTGGCCCACGGTGGCCCAGGGTGTCCCAGGGTATCCCAGAGTGTCCCAGGGTGTCCCAGGGTGTCCCAGGGTATCCCAGGGTATCCCAGGGTGGCCCAGGGTGGCCCAGGGTGGCCCAGGGTGGCCCAGGGTGGTCGGTGTGCTCTCCTTTAATCCCAGACTCCTCTTCCTCCGCCCCCAGGCGATGACGCCTCCCAGGATGGAGGCCCGTCTCAGAGCCGGGACCCAGAGGTCATGGTGGAGGCCCGGGTGGACGTCAGGAAGCTGCAGCAGTTCCTCATGGGGCAGCAGGTCAACCCCAGCAAGGCCATGTGCAGTAAGTGAGCAGGAGCCCCGTCTTTTTGAAGTTTTTCTGTCATAGCTGGAAGGTTCCTTTGAAGACTGTTCACTGATGTCTCCTCAGATATCGTCCATCAGAGTGTCGTCCACCTGATTCTGCTGCATGAAGACGTGTCGCTGCAGTATTTTATCCCCGCTGTGGCCTAAACTGTCCCAGGAGCTCTGGCTGTTTCTCTGAGGAAAAGGAACCTCCGGGACCTGCATTTTAAAGCCGAGGAGGACCTGAACTCTGCTGCTGTAAAGCCGTGAAGAAGAGCCGAGGAGGACCTGAACTCTGCTGCTGTAAAGCCGTGAAGAAGAGCCGAGGAGGACCTGAACTCTGCTGCTGTAAAGCCGTGAAGAAGAGCAGAGCAGGACCTGAACTCTGCTGCTGTAAAGCCGTGAAGAAGAGCCGAGGAGGACCTGAACTCTGCTGCTGTAAAGCCGTGAAGAAGAGCCGAGGAGACGTTTGGACTGAATCCATCTGCATTAAAAGTGTTAAAGTCAGAGGAAACCATTCTCTTTAAAATTCAAATCGCTCAGAAAAGGTGTTTTCAGCAGTTTCAGAAAAGCTCCTCGAAGAAGAGCTCCTCGTTTCAGCTCCACCTCCTCGACCTCCTCCAGTTCCTCCTCCACCTCCACCACCTCCTCGACCTCCTCCAACTCCTCCAGTTCCTCCTCCACCTCCACCACCTCCTCGAGTTCCTCGACCTCCTCCAGTTCCTCCTCCACCTCCACCACCTCCTCGAGTTCCTCGACCTCCTCCAGTTCCTCCTCCACCTCCACCACCTCCTCGAGTTCCTCCACCTCCTCCAGTTCCTCCTCCAGCTCCTCCACCTCCTCGACCTCCTCCAGCTCCTCCACCTCCTCCAGTTCCTCCACCTCCTCGAGCTCCTCGACCTCCTCCAGTTCCTCCACCTCCTCGAGTTCCTCGACCTCCTCCAGTTCCTCCTCCAGCTCCTCCACCTCCTCGAGTTCCTCCACCTCCACCACCTCCTCGACCTCCTCCAGCTCCTCCACCTCCTCCAGTTCCTCCACCTCCTCGAGCTCCTCGACCTCCTCCAGTTCCTCCACCTCCTCGAGCTCCTCGACCTCCTCCAGTTCCTCCTCCACCTCCACCACCTCCTCGAGTTCCTCGACCTCCTCCAGTTCCTCCTCCAGCTCCTCCACCTCCTCGAGTTCCTCCACCTCCACCACCTCCTCGACCTCCTCCAGCTCTTCCAGTTCCTCGACCTCCTCCAGTTCCTCCTCGACCTCCACCACCTCCTCGACCTCCTCCAGCTCCTCGACCTCCTCCAGCTCTTCCAGTTCCTCGAGCTCCACCTCCTCCAGCTCCTGCTCCTCCACCCAGCAGGCAGAGCAGCGTCATGTAAAGGTTCAGCAGGTTGAGTCTGGTCTAAGCAGCTGTTTATTTGGGACATTTCTGAAGTCGTTTGTTCCGGTTTGAACTGGTTTGAACGGGTTTGAACTGGTTTGAATCGGTTAAATTTCACCGTCTGTTGCCTTCTTTTCTTTTTGTTTTAGTGGATTAAACATCTCTGCACTCTTGAGTGGTTTTCTTTAAGTTTTAATCTGTACTCGTGGGGAATGTCGGTGATTTGACTTCGCTGTGCTGCCCCATGTGACGGATCCATTCAGCATCGCCATGGCAACGAGAAGGAAACAAAACGCAGCTTTCAGAGGCTGAAAGCCTTAAACACACTCAGTCCAGGTGTAGAAACAGGAGCTGGCGTTCAGCCGCTGTTCCTCCAGTGTCTGAAACACATGAAATGAGTAAAGCTAAAACCGCCTCAGGCTCATGGCGGCCACAGCCTGGGCGCCACGCTTAGAGGAGATGTCCCCACAAAGATACATAAACACCTCTGGCATTATCAAAATGTTACATTATTAACAGTTTTTCTCTCTGAAAGAAGCGGCTCGACTCTGATTTCTGATCTTCTGACCGATCATCTGAACTGAAGCTGAGGCGCGTTCTGCGGTAAATAACGAAGACTTAAAGCTGGAAGCTTTAAATGTGGAGAAGAAACTGTTTTCTGCTGCTGTTCTTTCACTTTTCCAGCTGCTGAAACAGATTTCTTTCCTTCTTTTAATCTTTCTGCTTTATGTGACGTCAGGAGGCGAAACTAGTTAAAAACCATTTAAAAACTAGTTAAAAACCATTTAAAAACTAGTTAAAAAACCAGTTTAAAACCTAGTTAAAAACTACTTAAAAACCAGTTTAAAAACCAGTTAAAAACAGTTTAAAACCAGTTAAAAAAAACAGTTAAAAAAAGAGTTTAAAACCAGTTAAAAACTAGTTTAAAACCAGTTAAAAACTAGTTTAAAACCATTTAAAACCTAGTTAAAAACTACTTAAAAAACAGTTTAAAAACTAGTTAAAAACAGTTAAAAACAGTTTAAAAACTAGTTATAAAACTAGTTAAAAACTACTTTAAAACTAGTTAACCGGTTTATCTCTCGCTGTGAGCGACTTCAACACTAAACCTGAGTTCAACGCTGCATTTGGTGGCAGCTTTGTTGTGGATTTCGTCTCCAAGTCACGGTTCAGAGAGACGGTCTCCATGGCAACAGTAAAACTTCTCACAGCTCCCTGATTTCAGTGCAGACGGACGGTCGGCCTCACCTGACCGCAGCAGGTGAGTTTCTGTCCGAATGCACTGGTTTATCCTCCAGAGTTTCCTGCTGGAGGAGTTTTACCGACTGCTTTTTATCATAAAATACAGTTTTTCTAACAGCTTTTTATCATAAATACAGTTTTTCTAACAGCTTTTTATCATAAAATACAGTTTTCTGACAGCTTTTTATCATAAAATACAGTTTTTCTGACAGCTTTTTATCATAAATACAGTTTTTCTAACAGCTTTTTATCATAAAATACAGTTTTTCTGACTGCTTTTTATCATAAAATACAGTTTTTCTGACTGCTTTTTATCATAAAATACAGTTTTTCTGACTGCTTTTTATCATAAAATACAGTTTTTCTGACTGCTTTTATCATAAAATACAGTTTTTCTGACAGCTTTTTATCATAAAATACAGTTTTCTGACGGCTTTTTATCATAAAATACAGTTTTTCTGGATCTTTGGATGCGATCTACGAGATTCTTCTTCATTTGTGACCAGGTGATACAAAGAATTTATCTAGTTTTTTTGCTTAAAACTGAATAATTCACGTGTGTTTTATCATTTTTAGAAAGATTTGTGTTTTCATTTGAGAAACTTTTTTGTTTTATTTGAATATTGTTAAATTCTGAAGAGATTAAACTGCAGTTTTTCCAACAATAAAAGGCTTTTTGGACATCAGACGGAGTAGTTCTATGGAGCAGAAGTATGTTGTGTTTGTTGCCCTGTAAACCATCTCAAACCCATAATGTCACCTGGCGTTGCCATGGTGACGTCCCATCATTTAGGTCCGGCTCAAGTTGCATCTCTTTGCGAGGAGCTGAGTCCAGTCCACTCGCAATAAACCCACTTTGTCGTAGCTTTTCCTGTCTTTGTTGCCTGAAGTGTGGCCCTCAGATGGCAGGAAGACCTCAGGCACCTCCAGCCGCCCCCCCAGCCAGCGGCTCCGATGCTGGGCTGAACAGCTCGGCTCCTAACCTGGACTCAGAACCCCAGACAGGTGGAAAGGAAACCCAATCCTCCCCAGAACACTGCCTCGATCCTGGGCTGCAGAGCCGGGCTGGTCCAGAGGAGGAAACCCTGATGAAAGCCAGAGGTACTGAAACTAGAAGGGCTTTAGTCCCCAAAATAAGAAGGAAATGTCAACAGCATCTATTCTTATCCTCTGAACCAACAAAATAAGATTCATGAGGGCAGAAGAGCGGCTTTAGATGCAAAGTGAGACTTCATTAAGGTAAACTTTAAAGAACTCCTTTGTTCCAGATCAGCAGAGCAATAAAAAAGATGCTAATTGTTATATTTCATCTTTACAACAATAAGTGGAACTGATTCCAACAGTTATCGGTGATCAATCACCTTCTCGGGTTGGACCGAACGCGACAGATGAGCCGTTTCAGGTTCAGGTTCTGATGCTTTTCAGCTCTTTTCCCGGTAACTTTTATCCTGTGGTGATCAGAGACGGCCACGCTGGCTACCTGGTTGCTAAGCAACGGTATAAAACACAATAAGGAAGTGAAAACAGGCCGAGGTGACCTGTTCAGTCAAAGTTTGATCTGATCTGCAGATGTTGCGGGCGGAGGACACCGGCGAATAGGAGCCCGGAGCCTGGGAACATCTGCGGCCGCCGCTCCCTCCCCGGCCTCCGTGAGTAAAGAGCCGCGCCGCGAGGTTCTGCTGGGCTTAAAGTTCCAGTTTAAACGCATTTACAGCCAGAAACTGACCACAACTGTTTCAGTACGAAACATCAGCTTTAAATATATCAGAAGCTGAGGGGGTCGGCCATGTTGAGCCGACACAGAACCGGTTCTGCAGCACCGCTGCTTCTCCTGCAGCCGGCTGTAATCCTCTGAGTCAGCCTTTAAACTGGAGCTTTAATGGAAATATTCCCACGAGGTGGCCTTTGATTAGAGATAATTTGGAGTTAGACTGGAGGGATGCTGCCAAAAGTCCCGATTCTACCAGCTGAGGAGACCGAATAAATGAATTAAATCCTGGTTTAAGTGGTGATTCATCCCTGAAATCCGTGTCTTAGAAAGGCTCAGTCCTGCTTCTCTGGTGTCCAGGGGTCTGGCAGGATGCTGCTGTCCAATGAGGCGAGGCGGGAGATGGCCAAGCAGCTGAAGGCCGTGCGGGAGAAGCAGCGCGCGGCGCTGGATGCCCGCCATGGATACCTGATCAGCAGGCTGGCGGATGCTGTGGGCCTGGGGCAGCTGGAGGTGGAGGATGCCCTCCTCTCTGATGAGAAGGTAACCTCAGCTGGGTTTAAACTCTCAGGCATACGAGGTGATCTCCACTCTTTGAGTAATTCATGTCTGATTCTTTCAGTTCAGTCTGATTGATGATTTCTTTGTTGCAAACGGATCCAAGAAGCTCATCTTCTTCCATCAAGAGCAGGTAACTTTCACTCTTCTTCTTTAAATCTGGGCTAAAAACATACTTATTTCAGCTGGCTTTTAATACCCAGTACTATGGTGACACTTTTATATTATCTTATTCAATTTTGCTGTATTTTATTGCGTTTACTGTTATTTTATTGTTTTTTACTTATTCTTTTCTTTATTTATTATCTGCTGTAAAGCACTTTGGTACCGAAATGGATTGCTGTAAAGAGCTTTATAAATAAATTACATTTACATTTACATTATTTGGTGTAATTCGGTCATTATTTGGTATATTTTGATCATTATTTGGTATATTTTGATCATTATTTGGTATAATTTGGTCATTATTTGGTATATTTTGATCATTATTTGGTATATTTTGATCATTATTTGGTATATTTTGATCATTATTTGGTATAATTTGATCATTATTTGGTGTAATTTGGTCATTATTTGATATAATTCGGTCATTATTTGGTATATTCGGTCATTATTTGGTATATTCGGTCATTATTTGGTATATTTGGTCATTATTTGGTATATTTTGATCATTATTTGGTATATTTTGATCATTATTTGGTATATTTTGATCATTATTTGGTATAATTCGGTCATTATTTGGTGTAATTTGGTCATTATTTGGTATATTCGGTCATTATTTGGTATATTTGGTCATTATTTGGTATATTTTGATCATTATTTGGTATATTTTGATCATTATTTGGTATAATTCGGTCATTATTTGGTGTAATTCGGTCATTATTTGGTATATTTGGTCATTATTTGGTATATTTTGATCATTATTTGGTATATTTTGATCATTATTTGGTATATTTGGATCATTATTTGGTATATTTTGATCATTATTTGGTATAATTCGGTCATTATTTGGTATATTTTGATCATTATTTGGTATATTTGGTCATTATTTATAACATATTTTAACATACTTATTTCAGATGGCTTTTAATACCCAGTACTATGGTGACACTTTTATATTATCTTATTCAATTTTGCTGTATTTTATTGCTGTTATTTTATTGTTTTGTACTTATTCTTTTCTTTATTTATCATCTGCTGTAAAGCACTTTGGTACCATCTGCGTAACGTTACCAGAATAAACTAAAATAGCCTTTAAAAGCCTTCTTATGACCTTACATTTACATTCTTCCACTGCTCCCGGTCCATATCTTTTCAGCTTATTTTCTCTCCCTAGAATTTGTCCTGGTTGGTGGATGTTGGGACCTCGGCTCAAAAGAAGCTCTTTCTCACCACAGGAAGCTGTGAGGTAGGCAAATACAACCCGGGTTCTGCTTGTTCCAGCTCCTCACAGAGTTCCTCAGAAGCAGATAGCCTCAGGAAGAAGCTAAATCAGAGGTTTATGATGGATTGAGCTCCCTCTGCCTCACACTGGCCCCTCCTATCCGTGCACACTATTAAAACTTAGCTGTACTTCTGTACTTCTGAGGGCAGCAAACGGCTCAGATCTGTTCAGTCTGAGCTAACTCCTGCTCTGGTGGAGCCTGTGTTTGGCTAACTCCTGCTCTGGTGGAGCTTGTGTTTGGCTAACTCCTGCTCTGGTGGAGCCTGTGTTTGGCTAACTCCTGCTCTGGTGGAGCCTGTGTTTGGCTAACTCCTGCTCTGGTGGAGCCTGTGTTTGGCTAACTCCTGCTCTGGTGGAGCCTGTGTTTGGCTAACTCCTGCTCTGGTGGAGCCTGTGTTTGGCTAACTCCTGCTCTGGTGGAGCTTGTGTTTGGCTAACTCCTGCTCTGGTGGAGCCTGTGTTTGGCTAACTCCTGCTCTGGTGGAGCCTGTGTTTGGCTAACTCCTGCTCTGGTGGAGCCTGTGTTTGGCTAACTCCTGCTCTGGTGGAGCCTGTGTTTGGCTAACTCCTGCTCTGGTGGAGCCTGTGTTTGGCTAACTCCTGCTCTGGTGGAGCCTGTGTTTGGCTAACTCCTGCTCTGGTGGAGCCTGTGTTTGGCTAACTCCTGCTCTGGTGGAGCTTGTGTTTGGCTAACTCCTGCTCTGGTGGAGCCTGTGTTTGGCTAACTCCTGCTCTGGTGGAGCCTGTGTTTGGCTAACTCTTGCTCTGGTGGAGCCTGTGTTTGGCTAACTCCTGCTCTGGTGGAGCCTGTGTTTGGCTAACTCCTGCTCTGGTGGAGCCTGTGTTTGGCTAACTCCTGCTCTGGTGGAGCTTGTGTTTGGCTAACTCCTGCTCTGGTGGAGCCTGTGTTTGGCTAACTCCTGCTCTGGTGGAGCCTGTGTTTGGCTAACTCCTGCTCTGGTGGAGCCTGTGTTTGGCTAACTCTTGCTCTGGTGGAGCCTGTGTTTGGCTAACTCCTGCTCTGGTGGAGCCTGTGTTTGGCTAACTCCTGCTCTGGTGGAGCCTGTGTTTGGCTAACTCCTGCTCTGGTGGAGCCTGTGTTTGGCTAACTCCTGCTCTGGTGGAGCCTGTGTTTGGCTAACTCCTGCTCTGGTGGAGCCTGTGTTTGGCTAACTCCTGCTCTGGTGGAGCCTGTGTTTGGCTAACTCCTGCTCTGGTGGAGCCTGTGTTTGGCTAACTCCTGCTCTGGTGGAGCCTGTGTTTGGCTAACTCCTGCTCTGGTGGAGCCTGTGTTTGGCTAACTCCTGCTCTGGTGGAGCCTGTGTTTGGAGGTCAGGGAGGTGATTAGAAACAAACTGAGCGTTTGGAACATCATTCAGCCTGTTTTAACCGTCTCAGAGAGCCAGTATCAGCAAAGAGAAGCATGCATTGTGTCAGAAATGTGGCGATAAAGGGGTAAAACGTTCTTTTTCCTGGAGCTGCTGAATATAATCTGTTGGCTCCGGCCTTTTGGTCAGTGTTTGATGTGAGTTTAACCACCTAAATGAATCTTCTCCTGTTGTTTCCAGCCTTTATTTGGGAAATGTCTCTTCTTCCTGAGAACCACCAGCAAGCCCATCACCTCCGCTAATGTGCAGCAGGTCAGTATGAGGAGCGCTGGATGCTGGAAGCCGGGGCTGCAGCTGTAATCTGTGACGTCATGTTTCCAGGAGGTGAACTTCGGCGTGTTGGACTGCAGTGATGGAAGAATCCTGAGCGTTGTGGAGAATCTGCTGGCTCACGTCATGCTGCCGGCTCTCAGATCGCAGCAGGTGGCTAAAGGCTCTCATTTAAAGTGCAGAAACTGAACCTAAATCTCTTAACATTTACATAAAGACGTAAAGGATAAAACCTTTTAAAACGGGTGGTGTGAAAGAATTGAGACGGGTAAAAAGGCTGTGAAACCTGCAGGAAGCATGTGAGCACGAGCACTTCCACCTGATCCCAGGAGGCTGTGATGTCACCGGTAAAATGACCATGAGCTCCAGCGGTCGCAGCTCAACCTTCTGGGAACCGGAAGCGATATCGGCCGACTCGTTCTGTGCAGTTTGATATATTTAAATCAAACATTATGGGCTGGAAAAGTCCTCAGAAGGCCTGTGAAATCAGACAGAAGGATCCGTTTCTCCTGCTCGCTGTAATTTAAGCTCCACCCAGATGGAAAAAAGGTGGAGCTTGTTTGGTTTCTCCACCTGGAAAAAGGGCCCTGAGATAACTTCCTGTATGTTTGATGCATCCTTTGGGGGTTAAAGTAACAGTTGTCTTTGCTTTTTGGGTCCCGGGACTCCCTCCAGGTGTGGAGCTCGGTGCTGGACGGCGCCTCCTGTCCAGAAGTCCAGTCCTTTCTGTCCTCAGTGGAGCGGTTCATCAGCAATCTGAGCAGAACCAGAGGAAACCTGCAGAGAAAGTTTCAGCTGCAGAGCGTCGGGCTTCCTGAAGCCATCGGTCAGCTGAGCAGCCCGGCAGAATACAGGGCCGCAGGTAGGTCAGTACCACCTTTAACCGGGTCAGTACCACCTTTAACCGGGTCAGTACCACCTTTAACCGGGTCAGTACCACCTTTAACTGGGTCAGTACCACCTTTAACTGGGTCAGTACCACCTTTAACCGGGTCAGTACCACCTTTAACCGGGTCAGTACCACCTTTAACCGGGTCAGTACCACCTTTAACTGGGTCAGTACCACCTTTAACTGGGTCAGTACCACCTTTAACTGGGTCAGTACCACCTTTAACCGGGTCAGTACCACCTGTAACCGGGTCAGTACCACCTTTAACCGGGTCAGTACCACCTTTAACTGGGTCAGTACCACCTTTAACCGGGTCAGTACCACCTTTAACCGGGTCAGTACCACCTTTAACCGGGTCACAGTTTCACCTTTAACTGGGTCAGTACCACCTTTAACCGGGTCAGTACCACCTTTAACTGGGCCGCAGGTAGGTCAGTACCACCTGTAACCGGGTCAGTACCACCTGTAACCGGGTCAGTACCACCTTTAACTGGGTCAGTACCACCTTTAACCGGGTCAGTACCACCTTTAACTGGGTCAGTACCACCTGTAACCGGGTCAGTACCACCTTTAACTGGGTCAGTACCACCTTTAACTGGGTCAGTACCACCTTTAACCGGGTCAGTACCACCTTTAACTGGGTCACAGTTTCACCTTTAACTGGGTCAGTACCACCTTTAACCGGGTCAGTACCACCTTTAACTGGGTCAGTACCACCTTTAACTGGGTCAGTACCACCTTTAACCGGGTCAGTACCACCTTTAACCGGGTCAGTACCACCTTTAACCGGGTCACAGTTTCACCTTTAACTGGGTCAGTACCACCTTTAACCGGGTCAGTACCACCTTTAACTGGGCCGCAGGTAGGTCAGTACCACCTGTAACCGGGTCAGTACCACCTGTAACCGGGTCAGTACCACCTTTAACTGGGTCAGTACCACCTTTAACCGGGTCAGTACCACCTTTAACTGGGTCAGTACCACCTGTAACCGGGTCAGTACCACCTTTAACCGGGTCAGTACCACCTTTAACTGGGCCGCAGGTAGGTCAGTACCACCTTTAACCGGGTCAGTACCACCTTTAACTGGCTCAGTACCACCTTTAACTGGGTCAGTACCACCTGTAACCGGGTCAGTACCACCTTTAACTGGGTCAGTACCACCTTTAACCGGGTCAGTACCACCTTTAACTGGGTCAGTACCACCTTTAACCGGGTCAGTACCACCTTTAACCGGGTCAGTACCACCTTTAACTGGGTCACAGTTTCACCTTTAACCGGGTCAGTACCACCTTTAACTGGGTCAGTACCACCTTTAACCGGGTCACAGTTTCACCTTTAACCGGGTCAGTACCACCTGCCTCCTTTAACTGGGTCACAGTTTCACCTGTAACCGGGTCACAGTTTCACCTTTAACTGGGTCAGTACCACCTTTAACCGGGTCACAGTTTCACCTTTAAACGGGTCACAGTTTCACCTTTAACCGGGTCAGTACCACCTCACCTGCCTCCTTTAACTGGGTCAGTACCACCTGCCACCTTTAACTGGGTCAGTACCACCTGCCTCCTTTAACTGGGTCAGTACCACCTGCCACCTTTAACTGGGTCAGTACCACCTGCCTCCTTTAACTGGGTCAGTACCACCTGCGGGCCCCTTTAAAAGCCTTCAAAGCCCCTCCCCTCAGACGAGGGGATAATCGTTATTCAGAACAGCAGATTTCCTGTAAACACTTTGACTCACTGCTCAGCTCATATGAAAACCACAACATCTCAGATTAATCTCAGATTAATCTCGTTTGTGCTCTCAGCCAATAACAGCGAGCTGGTGGAGCTCCTGGAGGGCGTGGCCTCATCGTGGACCAATCAGATCAGGGATGTGCTGACGGAGAGCGAGCAGATGAGGAAGGAGGCCCGTGATGTTGGGCCCTCAGCTGAGCTGGAGTACTGGCAGAGACGCATGGTCACATTCAACAGGTAGAACGGTTCAAAGGTCACATTCAACAGGTAGAACGGTTTAAAGGTCACATTCAACAGGTAGAACGGTTTAAAGGTCACATTCAACAGGTAGAACGGTTTAAAGGTCACATTCAACAGGTAGAACAGTTTAAAGGTCACATTCAACAGGTAGAACAGTTTAAAGGTCACATTCATCAGGTAGAACGGTTTAAAGGTCACATTCAACAGGTAGAACGGTTTAAAGGTCACATTCAACAGGTAGAACGGTTTAAAGGTCACATTCAACAGGTAGAACGGTTTAAAGGTCACATTCAACAGGTAGAACGGTTTAAAGGTCACATTCAACAGGTAGAACGGTTTAAAGGTCACATTCAACAGGTAGAACGGTTTAAAGGTCACATTCAACAGGTAGAACGGTTTAAAGGTCACATTCAACAGGTAGAACGGTTTAAAAAGGTCACATTCAACAGGTAGAACTGTTTAAAGGTCACATTCAACAGGTAGAACGGTTTAAAGGTCACATTCAACAGGTAGAACAGTTTAAAGGTCACATTCAACAGGTAGAACGGTTTAAAGGTCACATTCAACAGGTAGAACGGTTTAAAGGTCACATTCAACAGGTAGAACGGTTTAAAGGTCACATTCAACAGGTAGAACGGTTTAAAGGTCACATTCAACAGGTAGAACGGTTTAAAGGTCACATTCAACAGGTAGAACGGTTTAAAGGTCACATTCAACAGGTAGAACGGTTTAAAGGTCACATTCAACAGGTAGAACGGTTTAAAGGTCACATTCAACAGGTAGAACGGTTTAAAGGTCACATTCAACAGGTAGAACGGTTTAAAGGTCACATTCAACAGGTAGAACGGTTTAAAGGTCACATTCAACAGGTAGAACGGTTTAAAGGTCACATTCAACAGGTAGAACGGTTTAAAGGTCACATTCAACAGGTAGAACGGTTTAATGGTCACATTCAACAGGTAGAACGGTTTAAAGGTCACATTCAACAGGTAGAACGGTTTAAAGGTCACATTCAACAGGTAGAACAGTTTAATGGTCACATTCAACAGGTAGAACGGTTTAAAGGTCACATTCAACAGGTAGAACGGTTTAAAGGTCACATTCAACAGGTAGAACTGTTTAAAGGTCACATTCAACAGGTAGAACGGTTTAAAGGTCACATTCAACAGGTAGAACTGTTTAAAGGTCACATTCAACAGGTAGAACGGTTTAAAGGTCACATTCAACAGGTAGAACGGTTTAAACACTTGGTTGTCATCGTCTCAGACACTCTGAGTTGATGCTTCCTTCAGTCTCACCAGGGTCAGTGTTTCAGGGGAAAAGAGGCAGCAGAGAGTCAAAAACTGACTTTAAAAACTCATCAAGTGAAGGAACCCAAAGTTCTGCAGAGCAGGGAACCCAGAGGAAGTAAAACAGAGGCTGAACAAACTGAGAATTAGGTGGTGAAACCACAGATATCTACATCTAATGAGCTCAACATGTCATCCGGAGCTCCTCTTTTCTCCTTCTGAACCTTTTCTTCTTCCTGTTAGACTCTGAAACCCATTAAAAGTCTCCTTCCTTCCGAACAGGTTTCACTCTGAGGACTTTTTTAAGGGTTCGGATCTATTATCAGAAACATTTCCAAGGGAAACACCCTCAAATAGAGGAAATTTCAGAGTTTCAGAACCACCAGGACTGTCTGCTTATATCTGTTTTTATATCTGACCTGTTGAATTAATTTAATATTTATATGTTATAATATGTTATATTTATATACTGTTATATAATGTTATAACATGTTATATTTATATACTGTTATAATATAATATAACATGTTATATTTATATAATGTTATAATATAATATAACATGTTATATTTATATACTGTTATAATATAATATAATATTTTATATTTATATACTGTTATAATATAATATAATATTTTATATTTATATACTGTTATAATATAATATAATATGTTATATTTATATACTGTTATAATATAATATAATATGTTATATTTATATACTGTTATAATATAATATAATATGTTATATTTATATACTGTTATAATATAATATAATATGTTATATTTATATACTGTTATAATATAATATAACATGTTATATTTATATACTGTTATAATATAATATAATATTTTATATTTATATACTGTTATGATATAATATAATATTTTATATTTATATACTGTTATGATATAATATAATATTTTATATTTATATACTGTTATAATATAATATAATATTTTATATTTATATACTGTTATAATATAATATAATATTTTATATTTATATACTGTTATAATATAATATAATATGTTATATTTATATACTGTTATAATATAATATAATATGTTATATTTATATACTGTTATAATATAATATAATATGTTATATTTATATACTGTTATAATATAATATAACATGTTATATTTATATACTGTTATAATATAATATAATATGTTATATTTATATACTGTTATAATATAATATAACATGTTATATTTATATACTGTTATAATATAATATAATATGTTATATTTATATACTGTTATAATATAATATAACATGTTATATTTATATACTGTTATAATATGTTATAACATGTTATATTTATATAATGTTATAATATAATATAATATGTTATATTTATATAATGTTATAATATAATATAATATGTTATATTTATATAATGTTATAATATAATATAATATGTTATATTTATATACTGTTATAATATAATATGTTGGAGCAGCCAGTTCAGCTGTTTCAGAATCTGAGGATAAATCCACCCTGAGCAGAAGAAATGTTTTACGGGGCGTTTTGGTCATAAATGTCGTCATAAATCAGACCAACTGTAAAGTTCTGATATGGCTTCCTAAGCGACTCAGATCCTCTCATGCTAAGTCTCGACCTTCCTTTGGTGTCAGCCTGACGGAGGAAGTGAGGCGTCCGGCGGTGAAAAGGATTCTGGGAGTTCTGCAGGTCGCCAAGTCTGGGACGCTGCGAGCCTGGAGGGAGCTGGTCAGCTTCTGCATTATCATTCAGTTTCTCTGAGTTTCATTCACTTTGTTTCTTTCTTGACTGATTGATTTATTGATTGATTTATTGATTGATTTATTGATTGATTTATTGATTGATTTATTGACGGGGAGGACGGGGACATCACTGCTGTGGCTAACGAGGCAAAGGACAACGTGAAGTATCTGAACACTCTGGACAAGTTCTTTGGGCCGCTGGGGAGAAGCAACCCGGTAAGAAAAGGAAGTTTTTACCTTAAACAAATGAATTATGTGCAGGTGGTGAGTTTGGATCATTATTATTGACATAATCTGATATAATTGATTTAATTTGGGATCTTTAAATGGTTTAATCCAGCTGTGGCTTTTCTTTGTTTTCTCACATTATTCACATTTCAAATCAATCGCAGCTGTAAGAAAATCCCGGTAATATTCTTCCTCTGTGTCTGAAAGTGAGTCAAACAGAGTATTGATACATCGGTCCTGAGCTTTAGGGTGAAAGATGAAGGATCTGAGGCCAGAACCAACCGCTCCGGCAGGGAAACCCATCCATCCTCTGCCCAGCGACCCTCTCCAGCTCCTCCTGGGATGAAAACATGTTTCTGTTTCTGCATTTAGCAGACGCTTTTATCCAAAGCTAACAAGCTAACAAGCTAACAATAAGCTACATGGAAGGAACCCAGGAGTCCGACTCTGTCAGAGGGGACAGAGTAGAGATAGGGTGCAGGCATAGAAGGAAGTGCAGAAAGATAAAGTGCAGAGATAGAGGGGGGAGGGAAGTACAAGGTAAGTGCTGGGATAGGAGATGCTCTCTGAAGAGCTGGGTTTTCAGGAGCTTCTTGAAGATAGACAGGGACGCCCCTGTTCTGGTAGCGCTCGGTAGGTCATTCCACCATCGTGGGACGACACATGAACAGAGTTTGGATCGTCTTAGGCGTGGTGTAGGAGCTGCTAGACGACAATCCTGGGACCAGCGGAGGGACCCAGTTGGGACAGAAGCCTTTGCAAGAGCCTTCAAGTAGATGGGAGCCGTTCCATTAAGCTCTTTGTAGCTAACATCAGGGACTTGGATCTGATGCAGGCGGCTAAGAAACCCTTTGGTGGTGCTCGAGTGGTCAAGGTCAAATGTTCTAATGTTTTGGGGGAATTATTGTGTTTTCCAGCCTTGGAACATACATGCAATTAACCTGTGGAGTCCCTCAAGGATCGATTCTGGGCCCTATCCTGTTCTCCCTGTATTTGCTGCTTGTATTATAATAAAAACACGACCGTTCTTTCACTTTTACGCTGATGATGTGCAGTTATATCTGCCGAAAGCTCCGCACTCACCAAGTTAGTGGACTGTCTAAATGACGTAAAGCAGTGGCGAGGAAAGAACTTCCTGCACCTTAAAGACAGCTAAACGCTGTCCAGCACTTTTATAAAAGATCACACATAAACACACATAAAAGATCTTGGTGAGATGTTCGACTGCAGGATAAAATTTGACAAACAGATTAGTTCTGTGGTCAGAACTAGCTTCTTCCAGCTCCGTCTCTTGGCCAAAGTGAACCAAATCGTTAACAATCAGGGCCAGAGCTGGATCACCACTGCAGAGGGGAGCTTAATATCTTTATCTGCTGCATCAGATTCAGTTCAGTGTTTCCTGACCGGTCATCCAAAGCCTTTAACCGGTTCCCTCTGCTCCAACAGACGGGTGTGATGGAGCACCTTCCCAGTGTGATGGCCTGTATCAGGATGATCCACACGGTCTCCCAGTACTACAACACCTCTGAGAGGATGACCTCGCTACTGCTGAAGGTCACCAACCAGATGATCAACACCTGCAGGAGCTACCTGCTGCAGGGCGTGAGCTGCATCTGGGACCACAGCAGGTACCGGCTTTCACCGACCTTAGAAGGGTGGAGGGTGGCTTTCAGCGACCTTAGAAGGGTGGAGGGTGGCTTTCAGCGACGTTAGAAGGGTGGAGGGTGGCTTTCACCGACCTTAGAAGGGTGAGGGTGGCTTTCACCGACCTTAGAAGGGTGGAGGGTGGCTTTCACCGACGTTAGAAGGGTGGAGGGTAGCTTTCACCGACCTTAGAAGGGTGGAGGGTGGCTTTCACCGACCTTAGAAGGGTGGAGGGTGGCTTTCAGCGACCTTAGAAGGGTGGAGGGTGGCTTTCACCGACCTTAGAAGGGTGGAGGGTGGCTTTCACCGACCTTAGAAGGGTGGAGGGTAGCTTTCACCGACCTTAGAAGGGTGGAGGGTGGCTTTCACCGACCTTAGAAGGGTGGAGGGTGGCTTTCACCGACGTTAGAAGGGTGGAGGGTAGCTTTCACCGACCTTAGAAGGGTGGAGGGTGGCTTTCACCGACCTTAGAAGGGTGGAGGGTGGCTTTCAGCGACCTTAGAAGGGTGGAGGGTGGCTTTCAGCGACCTTAGAAGGGTGGAGGGTAGCTTTCACCGACCTTAGAAGGGTGGAGGGTGGCTTTCACCGACCTTAGAAGGGTGGAGGGTGGCTTTCAGCGACCTTAGAAGGGTGGAGGGTGGCTTTCACCGACCTTAGAAGGGTGGAGGGTAGCTTTCACCGACCTTAGAAGGGTGGAGGGTGGCTTTCACCGACCTTAGAAGGGTGGAGGGTAGCTTTCACCGACCTTAGAAGGGTGGAGGGTGGCTTTCACCGACCTTAGAAGGGTGGAGGGTGGCTTTCACCGACGTTAGAAGGGTGGAGGGTAGCTTTCACCGACCTTAGAAGGGTGGAGGGTGGCTTTCACCGACCTTAGAAGGGTGGAGGGTGGCTTTCAGCGACCTTAGAAGGGTGGAGGGTGGCTTTCAGCGACCTTAGAAGGGTGGAGGGTAGCTTTCACCGACCTTAGAAGGGTGGAGGGTGGCTTTCACCGACCTTAGAAGGGTGGAGGGTGGCTTTCAGCGACCTTAGAAGGGTGGAGGGTAGCTTTCACCGACCTTAGAAGGGTGGAGGGTGGCTTTCACCGACCTTAGAAGGGTGGAGGGTGGCTTTCAGCGACCTTAGAAGGGTGGAGGGTGGCTTTCACCGACGTTAGAAGGGTGGAGGGTAGCTTTCACCGACCTTAGAAGGGTGGAGGGTGGCTTTCACCGACGTTAGAAGGGTGGAGGGTAGCTTTCACCGACCTTAGAAGGGTGGAGGGTGGCTTTCACCGACCTTAGAAGGGTGGAGGGTAGCTTTCACCGACCTTAGAAGGGTGGAGGGTGGCTTTCACCGACCTTAGAAGGGTGGAGGGTGGCTTTCAGCGACCTTAGAAGGGTGGAGGGTGGCTTTCACCGACCTTAGAAGGGTGGAGGGTAGCTTTCACCGACCTTAGAAGGGTGGAGGGTGGCTTTCACCGACCTTAGAAGGGTGGAGGGTAGCTTTCACCGACCTTAGAAGGGTGGAGGGTAGCTTTCACCGACCTTAGAAGGGTGGAGGGTAGCTTTCACCGACCTTAGAAGGGTGGAGGGTGGCTTTCACCGACCTTAGAAGGGTGGAGGGTGGCTTTTCACCGACCTTAGAAGGGTGGAGGGTAGCTTTCACTGACCTTAGAAGGGTGGAGGGTGGCTTTCACCGACCTTAGAAGGGTGGAGGGTAGCTTTCACCGACCTTAGAAGGGTGGAGGGTGGCTTTCACCGACCTTAGAAGGGTGGAGGGTAGCTTTCACCGACCTTAGAAGGGTGGAGGATAGCATTCAGGCACACTTTGGTTGTGGTGCGTTCAGGCACACTTTGGTTGTGGTGCGTTCAGGCACACTTTGGTGTGGTGCGTTCAGGGACACTTTGGTGTGGTGCGTTCAGGCACACTTTGGTGTGGTGCGTTCAGGGACACTTTGGTGTGGTGCGTTCAGGGACTCTTTGGTTGTGGTAAAGTGGGACTTTCACAGGATGCTGACACGTTAGTGGAAGGTTTCCAACGTGATCTGAGGCTGTTTGTGGGAAAGGGATTAAATAGTTTTAGTTTAAGCTAAAAAAACACTGAGAGGAGGAGGAGGAGGAGGAGGAGGAGGAGGAGGAGGAGGAGGAGGAGGAGGAGGAGGAGGAGGAGGAGGAGGATGAAGATGAAGAAGAGGAGGAGGAGGAGGATGAAGATGAAGAAGAAGAGGAGGAGGAGAGGAGGAAGGAAGGAAGAAGAAGAAGAAGAGGAGGGGGAGGATGAAGATGAAGAAGAGGAGGAGGAGGAGGAGGAAGGAGGAGGAGGAGGAGGAGGAGGAGGAGGAGGAGGAGGAGGAGGAGGAGGATGAAGATGAAGAAGAAGAGGAGGAGGAGGAGGAGGAGGAGGATGAAGATGAAGAAGAAGAGGAGGAGGAGGAGGAGGAGGAAGGAAGAAGAAGAAGAGGAGGAGGAGGAGGATGAAGATGAAGAAGAAGAGGAGGAGGAGCAGGAGGAGGAGGAGGAGGAGGAAGAGGAAGAGGAAGAGGAGGAGGAGGAGGAGGAGGAGGAGGAGGAGGAGGAGGAGGAGGAGGAGCAGCAAACAAAGGCAGAGGAGAGGAGATCAGTGATGGAGGGAGGAGAGTAAACTAATGAGCTCTGATGGCTTAAAGAACAGGTCCAGGATTAAACTGAGTGTGAGAATGTCCCGAGGCTTTAAAATCACATTCAAATCCTTAATGATGCTTTTGTTTTGACCTTTTTATCAAATGATTTCACTCTTTATTAAAGTTGTATTCATTCTATTTGTGATTAGATCGGTTCACTGTCTTGTTGTCTTTGCTGTTATCAGGATACAACTTTTAACGCCGGACTACAGCACAAACACTTGAGTATTTCTGCTGTTTTCCTCCTCTGTCGGGGCCTGTGAAGGATTCTGGGTTGGTCAAAGGGTGCGATGCAAAGACTTTGTTCCTGGGTTTATGGGCTGTGAGAGCAGGCTCAGACTGTGGAGCTGCAACATTTCCCCTGATGGCCACAGCCTGGTTCTTCTTTCTGTTCAGACACTTTAGTTTCATGGTATCTGTTGGAGCTTCTTCCTCTGGGCTCTCTGACAGGGAACCAGGCCTCAGCCCGGCTGATTAATCTGATAACAAACTGTTTCTCTGCGTGTTTTTCAGGCCGGTGCTGCTCCAACGGATCTCAGAGTGTTGTCATCTGAATGTGGAATATCAAAAGAGCTTCCAGCGTGTCCAAGACAAACTGAGAGAAAACCCTGAAAGCCGACAGTTTGATGTCAGGTAAACTGCGGCAGATTTGAATAAAGCTCAGTGACGTTTGGCAGGTTGGGACCACGTGACGTTTTGGTCTTCTTTGTTTTGCTTTCTGCTCAGTGAGAACTATATTTTTGGGAAGTTTAATGCTTTCTGCAGACGTCTGGAGAAGATCGCTGACATGACATCTGCACTGGAGAAGCTGGCTGCTCTGCAGAGCATAAAGGTGGCCTTTATAATACAAAAAATATTTACTCCATTCATTTATCAGAAGATTTATTTTACATTTATTTACTATATGTTTTTATTCTTTTTGCATTAATGATTAAAAGTCCTGATCAGCCGCATTTCTGAAACCTTTAAAGTGTCCTGATCAATAGTTCTGCAGCTTTCTGAAACCTTTAAAGTGTCCTGATCAATAGTTCTACAGCTTTCTGAAACCTTTAAAGTGTCCTGATCAATAGTTCTGCAGCTTTCTGAAACCTTTAAAGTGTCCTGATCAACAGTTCTGCAGCTTTCTGAAACCTTTAAAGTGTCCTGATCAATAGTTCTGCAGCTTTCTGAAACCTTTAAAGTGTCCTGATCAACAGTTCTGCAGCTTTCTGAAACCTTTAAAGTGTCCTGATCAACAGTTCTGCAGCTTTCTGAAGCTTTAAAGTGTCCTGATCAATAGTTCTGCAGCTTTCTGAAACCTTTAAAGTGTCCTGATCAATAGTTCTGCAGCTTTCTGAAACCTTTAAAGTGTCCTGATCAATAGTTCTGCAGCTTTCTGAAACCTTTAAAGTGTCCTGATCAACAGTTCTGCAGCTTTCTTTAACCTTTAAAGTGTCCTGATCAATAGTTCTGCAGCTTTCTGTAACCTTTAAAGTGTCCTGATCAATAGTTCTGCAGCTTTCTGTAACCTTTAAAGTGTCCTGATCAACAGTTCTGCAGCTTTCTGAAACCTTTAAAGTGTCCTGATCAATAGTTCTGCAGCTTTCTGAAACCTTTAAAGTGTCCTGATCAACAGTTCTGCAGCTTTCTGAAGCTTTAAAGTGTCCTGATCAATAGTTCTGCAGCTTTCTGAAACCTTTAAAGTGTCCTGATCAATAGTTCTGCAGCTTTCTGTAACCTTTAAAGTGTCCTGATCAATAGTTCTGCAGCTTTCTGTAACCTTTAAAGTGTCCTGATCAACAGTTCTGCAGCTTTCTGAAACCTTTAAAGTGTCCTGATCAACAGTTCTGCAGCTTTCTGAAACCTTTAAAGTGTCCTGATCAACAGTTCTGCAGCTTTCTGAAACCTTTAAAGTGTCCTGATCAACAGTTCTGCAGCTTTCTGAAACCTTTAAAGTGTCCTGATCAATAGTTCTGCAGCTTTCTTTGACCTTTAAAGTGTCCTGATCAATAGTTCTGCAGCTTTAAACCTTTAAAGTGTCCTGATCAATAGTTCTGCAGCTTTAAACCTTTAAAGTGTCCTGATCAATAGTTCTGCAGCTTTCTGTAACCTTTAAAGTGTCCTGATCAATAGTTCTGCAGCTTTCTGTAACCTTTAAAGTGTCCTGATCAACAGTTCTGCAGCTTTCTGAAACCTTTAAAGTGTCCTGATCAACAGTTCTGCAGCTTTCTGTAACCTTTAAAGTGTCCTGATCAATAGTTCTGCAGCTTTAAACCTTTAAAGTGTCCTGATCAACAGTTCTGCAGCTTTCTGAAACCTTTAAAGTGTCCTGATCAACAGTTCTGCAGCTTTCTGAAACCTTTAAAGTGTCCTGATCAACAGTTCTGCAGCTTTCTGTAACCTTTAAAGTGTCCTGATCAACAGTTCTGCAGCTTTCTGAAACCTTTAAAGTGTCCTGATCAACAGTTCTGCAGCTTTCTGAAACCTTTAAAGTGTCCTGATCAACAGTTCTGCAGCTTTCTGAAACCTTTAAAGTGTCCTGATCAATAGTTCTGCAGCTTTCTGTAACCTTTAAAGTGTCCTGATCAACAGTTCTGCAGCTTTCTGTAACCTTTAAAGTGTCCTGATCAACAGTTCTGCAGCTTTCTGAAACCTTTAAAGTGTCCTGATCAACAGTTCTGCAGCTTTCTGAAACCTTTAAAGTGTCCTGATCAACAGTTCTGCAGCTTTCTGAAACCTTTAAAGTGTCCTGATCAATAGTTCTGCAGCTTTCTGTAACCTTTGAAGTGTCCTGATCAACAGTTCTGCAGCTTTCTGTAACCTTTAAAGTGTCCTGATCAATAGTTGATCAATAGTTCTGCAGCTTTCTGAAACCTTTAAAGTGTCAGTTTGACATGTTTCAGTGAATCTCTGCAGCTGTTTCCTGTTTTTATTTGAATAAATAAAGAAATGAGGCTGATCAGGACTTTACTGCTGTATTTAACTACTTTACTTTTCTTAATGTAATTAGTTTAAGAGTTTAAGACTTTGAGGTAAATCAAGACATGAGTTTGTTGAGGTCTTAAACCAAACACCATAACGGAGACCTTCAGGTGTGTTCCAGGTGGAGGGCATTTCCAGTATTTCTGCTCAGTACCAGACCTTTGTCTCCGTGACCAAGTCCAAGACCTACGACTTCCTGGACCATCGTCAGCTGGAGGTTGGTTGATAAGAACCTTCTTCTGCTGACAGTGACTCTGAGGGAGAAAACATAAAAACAGCTCCGTGTGTGTCAGTTTGACAGTGACTACGCAGACTTCCAGCTCCAGGTCCGGGGTTTGTTCCAGTCTCTTCAGTCCCTGCTGGACTTCTGGTTCCGACGGTGTCCCACTGTGAGTTCAGCCGGATCCAGCTCTGAATACCATGGAAGACCCTCCCTCTGACTGAGTGTTTGTGCTGCAGACGGAGCGGATGCTGCAGCTGCTGTCGGTGTTTGAGTCGGGTCCGGCAGCTGGTCTGGACCTGAAACCGAACCATCTGCTGCTGCTGCAGCGGTACAGCAGAGAGCTGGAGCTGCTGTGGAAGACCTACCAAAAACAGCGAGACAACCCCCCCACTGGACGCCACCTGCCACCGGTACAAGCTTCTGGTTTGAAAGCATCATTAAGTCGTAAAGATGAGCTGAACCCTTACCTGCTGCTCTGTGTCCCCTGGTTCTGTGTCCCCTGGTTCTGTATCCCCTGGTTCTGTATCACCTGGTTCTGTGTCCCCTGGTTCTCTATCACCTGGTTCTGCATCACCTGGTTCTGTATCCCCTGGTTCTGTATCACCTGGTTCTGTATCCCCTGGTTCTGTATCCCCTGGTTCTATATCCCCTGGTTCTGCATCACCTGGTTCTGTATCACCTGGTTCTCTATCACCTGGTTCTCTATCACCTGGTTCTGTGTCCCCTGGTTCTGTATCCCCTGGTTCTGTATCACCTGATTCTGTGTCCCCTGGTTCTCTATCACCTGGTTCTGCATCACCTGGTTCTGTATCCCCTGGTTCTGTATCACCTGGTTCTGTATCACCTGGTTCTGTATCCCCTGGTTCTGTATCACCTGGTTCTGTGTCCCCTGGTTCTGTATCACCTGGTTCTGCATCACCTGGTTCTGTATCCCCTGGTTCTGTATCACCTGGTTCTGTATCACCTGGTTCTGTATCCCCTGGTTCTGTATCACCTGGTTCTCTATCACCTGGTTCTGTGTCCCCTGGTTCTGTATCACCTGGTTCTGTATCCCCTGGTTCTGTATCCCCTGGTTCTGTATCACCTGGTTCTGTATCACCTGGTTCTGCATCACCTGGTTCTGTATCCCCTGGTTCTGTATCACCTGGTTCTGTATCCCCTGGTTCTGTATCCCCTGGTTCTGTGTCCCCTGGTTCTGTATCACCTGGTTCTGCATCACCTGGTTCTGTATCACCTGGTTCTGTATCACCTGGTTCTCTATCACCTGGTTCTGTATCACCTGGTTCTCTATCACCTGGTTCTGTATCCCCTGGTTCTGTATCCCCTGGTTCTGTATCCCCTGGTTCTCTATCACCTGGTTCTGTATCCCCTGGTTCTCTATCCCCTGGTTCTCTATCACCTGGTTCTCTATCACCTGGTTCTGTGTCCCCTGGTTCTGTATCCCCTGGTTCTGTATCCCCTGGTTCTCTATCACCTGGTTCTGTATCCCCTGGTTCTGTATCCCCTGGTTCTGTATCCCCTGGTTCTCTATCACCTGGTTCTGTATCCCCTGGTTCTCTATCACCTGGTTCTCTATCACCTGGTTCTGCATCACCTGGTTCTCTATCACCTGGTTCTGTATCCCCTGGTTCTCTATAACCTGGTTCTGTATCACCTGGTTCTGTATCCCCTGGTTCTGTATCACCTGGTTCTGTATCCCCTGGTTCTGTATCCCCTGGTTCTCTATCACCTGGTTCTGTATCCCCTGGTTCTGCATCCCCTGGTTCTGTATCCCCTGGTTCTGCATCACCTGGTTCTCTATCACCTGGTTCTGTATCCCCTGGTTCTGTATCACCTGGTTCTCTATCACCTGGTTCTGTATCACCTGGTTCTCTATCACCTGGTTCTCTATCCCCTGGTTCTGTATCCCCTGGTTCTGTATCACCTGGTTCTGTATCCCCTGGTTCTGCATCCCCTGGTTCTGTATCCCCTGGTTCTGCATCACCTGGTTCTCTATCACCTGGTTCTGTATCCCCTGGTTCTGTATCACCTGGTTCTCTATCACCTGGTTCTGTATCACCTGGTTCTCTATCACCTGGTTCTGTATCCCCTGGTTCTGTATCCCCTGGTTCTGTATCCCCTGGTTCTCTATCACCTGGTTCTGTATCCCCTGGTTCAGTATCCCCTGGTTCTCTATCACCTGGTTCTCTATCACCTGGTTCTGTGTCCCCTGGTTCTGTATCCCCTGGTTCTGTATCCCCTGGTTCTGTATCCCCTGGTTCTGTATCCCCTGGTTCTGTATCCCCTGGTTCTCTATCACCTGGTTCTGTATCCCCTGGTTCTCTATCACCTGGTTCTGTGTCCCCTGGTTCTGTATCCCCTGGTTCTCTATCACCTGGTTCTCTATCACCTGGTTCTGTGTCCCCTGGTTCTGTGTCCCCTGGTTCTGTATCCCCTGGTTCTCTATCACCTGGTTCTGTATCCCCTGGTTCTCTATCACCTGGTTCTCTATCACCTGGTTCTGTGTCCCCTGGTTCTGTATCCCCTGGTTCTGTATCCCCTGGTTCTCTATCACCTGGTTCTGTATCCCCTGGTTCTGTATCCCCTGGTTCTGTATCCCCTGGTTCTCTATCACCTGGTTCTGTATCCCCTGGTTCTCTATCACCTGGTTCTGTATCACCTGGTTCTGTATCCCCTGGTTCTCTATCACCTGGTTCTGTATCACCTGGTTCTCTATCACCTGGTTCTGTATCCCCTGGTTCTGTATCACCTGGTTCTGTATCACCTGGTTCTCTATCACCTGGTTCTCTATCACCTGGTTCTATATCCCCTGGTTCTGTATCCCCTGGTTCTGTATCACCTGGTTCTCTATCACCTGGTTCTGTATCCCCTGGTTCTCTATCACCTGGTTCTGTATCCCCTGGTTCTCTATCACCTGGTTCTGTATCCCCTGGTTCTCTATCACCTGGTTCTCTATCACCTGGTTCTGCATCACCTGGTTCTCTATCACCTGGTTCTGTATCCCCTGGTTCTCTATCACCTGGTTCTCTATCACCTGGTTCTGTGTCCCCTGGTTCTGTATCCCCTGGTTCTGTATCCCCTGGTTCTCTATCACCTGGTTCTGTATCCCCTGGTTCTGTATCCCCTGGTTCTGTATCCCCTGGTTCTCTATCACCTGGTTCTGTATCCCCTGGTTCTCTATCACCTGGTTCTCTATCACCTGGTTCTGCATCACCTGGTTCTCTATCACCTGGTTCTGTATCCCCTGGTTCTCTATAACCTGGTTCTGTATCACCTGGTTCTGTATCCCCTGGTTCTGCATCACCTGGTTCTCTATCACCTGGTTCTGTATCCCCTGGTTCTCTATAACCTGGTTCTGTATCACCTGGTTCTGTATCCCCTGGTTCTGTATCACCTGGTTCTGTATCCCCTGGTTCTGTGTCCCCTGGTTCTCTATCCCCTGGTTCTGTATCCCCTGGTTCTCTATCACCTGGTTCTGTATCCCCTGGTTCTGCATCCCCTGGTTCTGTATCCCCTGGTTCTGCATCACCTGGTTCTCTATCACCTGGTTCTGTATCCCCTGGTTCTGTATCACCTGGTTCTCTATCACCTGGTTCTGTATCACCTGGTTCTCTATCACCTGGTTCTGTATCCCCTGGTTCTGTATCCCCTGGTTCTCTATCACCTGGTTCTGTATCCCCTGGTTCAGTATCCCCTGGTTCTCTATCACCTGGTTCTCTATCACCTGGTTCTGTGTCCCCTGGTTCTGTATCCCCTGGTTCTGTATCCCCTGGTTCTGTATCACCTGGTTCTGTATCCCCTGGTTCTGTATCCCCTGGTTCTGTATCCCCTGGTTCTCTATCACCTGGTTCTGTATCCCCTGGTTCTGTATCACCTGGTTCTGTATCCCCTGGTTCTCTATAACCTGGTTCTGTATCACCTGGTTCTGTATCCCCTGGTTCTGTATCCCCTGGTCTGTATCCCCTGGTTCTGTATCACCTGGTTCTGTATCACCTGGTTCTGTATCCCCTGGTTCTGTATCCCCTGGTCTGTATCCCCTGGTTCTGTATCCCCTGGTTCTGTATCACCTGGTTCTGTATCACCTGGTTCTGTATCACATCTCTGATGCCACGACTTCCTTAAAGGCTCCACCGCTGAATATTTCCGTTGATCAACAGTTCAAAGATCATAAAAACTAGAATGAATCCACTGCTCATCTCAAGCTCCTGTGGAGTCCCTCAAGGATCGATTCTTGGCCCTATCCTGTTCTCCCTGTATTTGCTGCTTGTATTATACTAAAAACACGACCTGTCCTTCCACTTTTACGCTGATGATGTGCAGTTATATCTGCCGAAAGCTCCGCACTCACCAGGTTAGTGGACTGTCTAAATGACGTAAAGCAGTGGCTGGGAAAGAACTTCCTGCACCTTAAAGACAGCTAAACGGAATATATTCTGTTCTCCGCTGTCCAGCACTTTTGCTGAAAACTCGGGCTCCTTCTTTTAAAACATAAAAGATCTTGGTGAGATGTTCGACTGCAGAATAAAATTTGACAAACAGATTAGTTCTGTGGTCAGAACTAGCTTCTTCCAGCTGCGTCTCTTGGCCAAAGTGAAGCCTTTTGAAGCCTGGACTGTTGCAGCCCTGTAGGCTGGCCTCTCCCAGACTTCTATTGGACGTCTTCAGCTGGTACAAAACGCTGCTGCCAGATTTTTAACCAGACGTGAGCTTATCTCCCCGGTCCTTTCGTCGCTCCTCTGGCTTCCAGTCCGTTTTAGAATTGATTTTAAATTTTTAATGTTTGTTTTTAAGGCCTTTAACGGCCTGGGGCCCACCTATCTATCCCAGATCCTAAGCATCCGGGACCCTGGCAGGGCCCAAGCTCCTCAGCTTTTACTGGATGTCCCCAGATCTAAATGTAAACAGTGGGGTCACCGCTCTTTCGCCCCCAGATTGTGGAATAAACCTTTTTAAGTCAAAGCTGAAGATCCACTTCTTTAATCTAGCTTTTAACAGCAACTAGAGAAGTCCTTTCCTCAGGTCATTGCTTATCCTGGTTTATGTTTGGTTTTATGAGCCATTTTATGGACTGTTTTATTAACTATATTTATTTAATGTCGGTTACTGTTTTATGACTTGCATGTAAAGCACTTTGGGAACCTTATGGACTATATATTGTAAAGGGCTATACAAATAAACTTGATTTGATTTGATGAAAAACAAGGAATTCTGGTGTAAATCTGTCCGTTTTACTGCTGTTCCTGATTTTATAAATCTGTGGTTATCCGTCTCTCAGGTGGCAGGAAGGATCCTCTGGTGCCGTCAGCTTTTCAGGAGGATCGAAGCTCCGATGTTGATCCTGAAGACCAAACTTGATGTCCTTAAGGTGCAGAGTCTGCTTTTACCACATCAGTCATCCCCGGTCAGTAGGAGCTCAGTGACCCTGCTTGTCTGCCTCTGTTCCAGGGACCCGAGATGACCAAAGTGATCCAGAGTTACAACAAGACGGCCGCGGTGTTATTGCAGTATGAGGTGCTGCAGCTGCAGGGGTGGAGTCAGGCTGCAGAGGGCGCACCGCAGAGCCTGAACGCCGCCCTGCTGCTCCGGCGGGAAAACAGCAAGGTGCAGAAGATAAGCTCCATCACCAGAGAAACATCTGGAACGCTGAGGGGGGGTTATGTGTTTAACAGAGCTTGGTTTGATTCATTTAAATGACTGATTCTGGCTTCTGGTGACAGTGAAAACTTATTGGTTTCCAGTTAGAATCACAACTTTGTACCACCAGGAGTTCACAGCTTAACTTTATCTTTGTCGTAGTCAGTTTTGTTCAGAAAGACTTGAAGCTCTCAGAGTCTCAGAGTTGCTCAGACTTCATGCCAGAAACCTTTCAGCCCTGGACTGGAGCTTGTGAGGAACTGGTTTGTTTGCCTCTCAGAGCCTTTTAGTGAACCTGGACCCCGTGGTGCTGGAGCTGCTGCAGGAGGCCCGCTGCATGACCAAACTGGGTGTGACGGTGCCAAAGGTCGTCTTAAAGATGACGTCCAGAGAGGCACAGATCAAAGCTTTGTACAGCCGGTGAGTTGCTTTGTGTTCAGCTGTTGGAGGCTAAAGATGCAGAGAGACTCTCTTTGTTTCCTTTTATTGTACATCGACATGTTTTTAATCTGACTCAAACCACACTGGGCTGAAAAAGGAGATGACAGATTTTAGGTCTGGCTGCTTGTTTTCTGTCCTGTTAGGATCCAGCCCATATTTTCTTAATATTAGACTGTATAATTTAGCACATTTTCTTAATGTTAGACTGTATAATTTAGCACATTTTCTTAATGTTAGACTGTATAATTTAGCACATTTTCTTAATATTAGACTGTATAATTTAGCACATTTTCTTAATATTAGACTGTATAATTTAGCACATTTTCTTAATATTAGACTGTATAATTTAGCACATTTTCTTAATATTAGACTGTATAATTTAGCACATTTTCTTAATGTTAGACTGTATAATTTAGCACATTTTCTTAATGTTAGACTGTATAATTTAGCACATTTTCTTAATGTTAGACTGTATAATTTAGCACATTTTCTTAATATTAGACTGTATAATTTAGCACATTTTCTTAATATTAGACTGTATAATTTAGCACATTTTCTTAATATTAGACTGTATAATTTAGCACATTTTCTTAATATTAGACTGTATAATTTAGCACATTTTCTTAATATTAGACTGTATAATTTAGCACATTTTCTTAATATTAGACTGTATAATTTAGCACATTTTCTTAATGTTAGACTGTATAATTTAGCACATTTTCTTAATATTAGACTGTATAATTTAGCACATTTTCTTAATGTTAGACTGTATAATTTAGCACATTTTCTTAATGTTAGACTGTATAATTTAGCACATTTTCTTAATATTAGACTGTATAATTTAGCACATTTTCTTAATGTTAGACTGTATAATTTAGCACATTTTCTTAATGTTAGACTGTATAATTTAGCACATTTTCTTAATATTAGACTGTATAATTTAGCACATTTTCTTAATGTTAGACTGTATAATTTAGCACATTTTCTTAATGTTAGACTGTATAATTTAGCACATTTTCTTAATATTAGACTGTATAATTTAGCACATTTTCTTAATGTTAGACTGTATAATTTAGCACATTTTCTTAATATTAGACTGTATAATTTAGCACATTTTCTTAATATTAGACTGTATAATTTAGCACATTTTCTTAATGTTAGACTGTATAATTTAGCACATTTTCTTAATGTTAGACTGTATAATTTAGCACATTTTCTTAATGTTAGACTGTATAATTTAGCACATTTTCTTAATATTAGACTGTATAATTTAGCACATTTTCTTAATGTTAGACTGTATAATTTAGCACATTTTCTTAATGTTAGACTGTATAATTTAGCACATTTTCTTAATATTAGACTGTATAATTTAGCACATTTTCTTAATATTAGACTGTATAATTTAGCACATTTTCTTAATGTTAGACTGTATAATTTAGCACATTTTCTTAATGTTAGACTGTATAATTTAGCACATTTTCTTAATATTAGACTGTATAATTTAGCACATTTTCTTAATGTTAGACTGTATAATTTAGCACATTTTCTTAATGTTAGACTGTATAATTTAGCACATTTTCTTAATATTAGACTGTATAATTTAGCACATTTTCTTAATGTTAGACTGTATAATTTAGCACATTTTCTTAATGTTAGACTGTATAATTTAGCACATTTTCTTAATATTAGACTGTATAATTTAGCACATTTTCTTAATATTAGACTGTATAATTTAGCACATTTTCTTAATATTAGACTGTATAATTTAGCACATTTTCTTAATATTAGACTGTATAATTTAGCACATTTTCTTAATGTTAGACTGTATAATTTAGCACATTTTCTTAATATTAGACTGTATAATTTAGCACATTTTCTTAATGTTAGACTGTATAATTTAGCACATTTTCTTAATGTTAGACTGTATAATTTAGCACATTTTCTTAATGTTAGACTGTATAATTTAGCACATTTTCTTAATATTAGACTGTATAATTTAGCACATTTTCTTAATGTTAGACTGTATAATTTAGCACATTTTCTTAATGTTAGACTGTATAATTTAGCACATTTTCTTAATATTAGACTGTATAATTTAGCACATTTTCTTAATGTTAGACTGTATAATTTAGCACATTTTCTTAATGTTAGACTGTATAATTTAGCACATTTTCTTAATGTTAGACTGTATAATTTAGCACATTTTCTTAATATTAGACTGTATAATTTAGCACATTTTCTTAATGTTAGACTGTATAATTTAGCACATTTTCTTAATGTTAGACTGTATAATTTAGCACATTTTCTTAATGTTAGACTGTATAATTTAGCACATTTTCTTAATGTTAGACTGTATAATTTAGCACATTTTCTTAATGTTAGACTGTATAATTTAGCACATTTTCTTAATATTAGACTGTATAATTTAGCACATTTTCTTAATATTAGACTGTATAATTTAGCACATTTTCTTAATATTAGACTGTATAATTTAGCACATTTTCTTAATATTAGACTGTATAATTTAGCACATTTTCTTAATATTAGACTGTATAATTTAGCACATTTTCTTAATGTTAGACTGTATAATTTAGCACATTTTCTTAATGTTAGACTGTATAATTTAGCACATTTTCTTAATATTAGACTGTATAATTTAGCACATTTTCTTAATGTTAGACTGTATAATTTAGCACATTTTCTTAATGTTAGACTGTATAATTTAGCACATTTTCTTAATATTAGACTGTATAATTGAGCACATTTTCTTAATATTAGACTGTATAATTTAGCACATTTTCTTAATATTAGACTGTATAATTTAGCACATTTTCTTAATATTAGACTGTATAATTTAGCACATTTTCTTAATATTAGACTGTATAATTTAGCACATTTTCTTAATATTAGACTGTATAATTTAGCACATTTTCTTAATGTTAGACTGTATAATTTAGCACATTTTCTTAATATTAGACTGTATAATTGAGCACATTTTCTTAATATTAGACTGTATAATTTAGCACATTTTCTTAATGTTAGACTGTATAATTTAGCACATTTTCTTAATGTTAGACTGTATAATTTAGCACATTTTCTTAATGTTAGACTGTATAATTTAGCACATTTTCTTAATATTAGACTGTATAATTGAGCACATTTTCTTAATATTAGACTGTATAATTTAGCACATTTTCTTAATGTTAGACTGTATAATTTAGCACATTTTCTTAATGTTAGACTGTATAATTTAGCACATTTTCTTAATGTTAGACTGTATAATTTAGCACATTTTCTTAATGTTAGACTGTATAATTTAGCACATTTTCTTAATGTTAGACTGTATAATTTAGCACATTTTCTTAATGTTAGACTGTATAATTTAGCACATTTTCTTAATGTTAGACTGTATAATTTAGCACATTTTCTTAATGTTAGACTGTATAATTTAGCACATTTTCTTAATGTTAGACTGTATAATTTAGCACATTTTCTTAATATTAGACTGTATAATTGAGCACATTTTCTTAATATTAGACTGTATAATTTAGCACATTTTCTTAATATTAGACTGTATAATTTAGCACATTTTCTTAATATTAGACTGTATAATTTAGCACATTTTCTTAATATTAGACTGTATAATTTAGCACATTTTCTTAATATTAGACTGTATAATTTAGCACATTTTCTTAATGTTAGACTGTATAATTTAGCACATTTTCTTAATATTAGACTGTATAATTGAGCACATTTTCTTAATATTAGACTGTATAATTTAGCACATTTTCTTAATGTTAGACTGTATAATTTAGCACATTTTCTTAATGTTAGACTGTATAATTTAGCACATTTTCTTAATGTTAGACTGTATAATTTAGCACATTTTCTTAATATTAGACTGTATAATTGAGCACATTTTCTTAATATTAGACTGTATAATTTAGCACATTTTCTTAATGTTAGACTGTATAATTTAGCACATTTTCTTAATGTTAGACTGTATAATTTAGCACATTTTCTTAATGTTAGACTGTATAATTTAGCACATTTTCTTAATGTTAGACTGTATAATTTAGCACATTTTCTTAATGTTAGACTGTATAATTTAGCACATTTTCTTAATGTTAGACTGTATAATTTAGCACATTTTCTTAATGTTAGACTGTATAATTTAGCACATTTTCTTAATGTTAGACTGTATAATTTAGCACATTTTCTTAATGTTAGACTGTATAATTGAGCACATTTTCACTCTCTGGCTCCCCTACAGTTGTGAGCCCTGCACATGCACAGCCGTACACAGGAAGTTTTGCCACAAAAGCCCTTAAAAATGTCAGTTTCAGGCCCAGGAACGTGCAAAACAGCCCAAACTATTTCAAACTGAATCAGAAACTCGTAGTTGTATTTATCCAGCTGCATCCCCGGCTTTTCTCAACCCACCCTGCTTGCTTTGGTCACCTGAGACTGGTTCTGTGTTCTGGTCCAGGCTGCTGGATCTGCTCCAGGACTACAGCTCTGCCGTCAGCAGGGTCCCGCCTCTCCTCCTCCCCGTCATGCAGCCCTTCGTCAGTCGGGTGGAGGCGGCTCTGTCCCCAGGACTCACCACACTCTCCTGGGCTTCTCTCAACACTGATGCATGTAAAGTCAGATTCCTGCAGAAATGCATGAAGAGTGAAGCACAGAAACATCTCAGACGAGTAAAACATCCCATAATAAGTCCACTCTGTCCTGCTCAGTCATTCAGGGTGTGTATGGGGCTCTGAAAGAACTGGACCAGGTGGCCAAAGTGGCCTCAGACCTGTTGGAGTGTCGCATCGGTCGGCTGCTTGAGTCCATGTCGTCCTGCTGTCTGCTGGTCCTGCCGGAGGATTCGCCCGTCTCACCCCAGGACCTCCTGCTCCAGGCGGACCGCTCGGTCCGAGCTGCCGCCGCCACTCTGGGCTGGTAATGTGCCGCCTACACATGTGCTACCGGTCCTGGATCATTCTGGATCCTGAGGGCCGCTGCTCTGCATGTTTCAGATGTTTCTCTGCTTTAAACTACTGATTTAAACCAGTGGATCATTACGTAGGGCAGGGATGTCAAACTCCGGTCCTGGAGGGCCGCTGTCCTGCAGGTTTTAGATGTTTCCCTGCAGGTTTTAGATGTGTCCTGCAGGTTTTAGATGTTTCCCTGCAGGTTTTAGATGTTTCCTGCAGGTTTTAGACGTTTCCCTGCAGGTTTTAGATGTTTCCCTGCAGGTTTTAGATGTTTCCCTGCAGGTTTTAGATGTTTCCCTGCAGGTTTTAGATGTTTCCCTGCAGGTTTTAGACGTTTCCCTGCAGGTTTTAGATGTTTCCTGCAGGTTTTAGATGTTTCCTGCAGGTTTTAGATGTTTCCCTGCAGGTTTTAGACGTTTCCCTGCAGGTTTTAGACGTTTCCCTGCAGGTTTTAGATGTTTTCCTGCAGGTTTTAGATGTTTCCCTGCAGGTTTTAGATGTTTCCCTGCAGGTTTTAGACGTTTCCCTGCAGGTTTTAGACGTTTCCTGCAGGTTTTAGATGTTTCCCTGCAGGTTTTAGATGTTTCCCTGCAGGTTTTAGATGTTTCTCCGCAGGTTTTAGATGTTTCCCTGCAGGTTTTAGACGTTTCCCTGCAGGTTTTAGACGTTTCCCTGCAGGTTTTAGATGTTTCCCTGCAGGTTTTAGATGTTTCCTGCAGGTTTCAGATGTTTCCCTGCAGGTTTTAGACGTTTCCCTGCAGGTTTTAGACGTTTCCCTGCAGGTTTTAGACGTTTCCCTGCAGGTTTTAGATGTTTCCCTGCAGGTTTTAGATGTTTCCCTGCAGGTTTTAGACGTTTCCCTGCAGGTTTTAGATGTTTCCCTGCAGGTTTTAGATGTTTCCCTGCAGGTTTTAGACGTTTCCCTGCAGGTTTTAGATGTTTCCTGCAGGTTTTAGATGTTTCCCTGCAGGTTTTAGATGTTTCCTGCAGGTTTTAGATGTTTCCCTGCAGGTTTTAGATGTTTCCCTGCAGGTTTTAGATGTTTCTCCGCAGGTTTTAGATGTTTCCCTGCAGGTTTTAGACGTTTCCCTGCAGGTTTTAGATGTTTCCCTGCAGGTTTTAGACGTTTCCCTGCAGGTTTTAGATGTTTCCCTGCAGGTTTTAGACGTTTCCCTGCAGGTTTTAGATGTTTCCCTGCAGGTTTTAGATGTTTCCCTGCAGGTTTTAGATGTTTCCCTGCAGGTTTTAGATGTTTCCCTGATTCAGATCAATGCCTCATTAGCTGGTTTGTGCAGAATGTAACAATCTTTTGAAGAGTTTCATTTAATCTGAATCAGGTGCTTTGAAGCAGGGAAACGTCTAAAACCTGCAGGACAGCGACCCTCCAGGACCGGAGTTCCTGACGTAGGGATTCAGAAATAACTTTACATAGTAAAAGCCCTGCAGCACAGTCCTGTTCCTTCATGTTTAAAAAGTTCAGAATCGGTTCCATTTATCTCAAACCAGCTGATTTCACTGTTTTTTTTATTTTATTTTCACTGGTTTTCACTGGAAATCAAACCAGCTGATTTCACTGGTTTTTTTTTTACAATTTTCACTGGTTTTCACTGGAAATCAAACCAGCTGATTTCACTGTTTTTTTTTAAAAATTTTCACTGGTTTTCACTGGAAATCAAACCAGCTGATTTCACTGGTTTTTAAAAATAATTTCACTGGTTTTCATTGGAAATCAAACCAGCTGATTTCACTGTTCTTTTTTAAAAATTTTCACTGGTTTTCACTGGAAATCAAACCAGCTGATTTCACAGTTTTTTTTTTTTTATTTTCACTGGTTTTCACTGGAAATCAAACCAGCTGATTTCACTGTTTTTTTTTAAAATTTTCACTGGTTTTCACTGGAAATCAAACCAGCTGATTTCACTGTTTTATTTTTAAATTCTATTTTCACTGGTTTTCACTGGAAATCAAACCAGCTGATTTCACTGTTTTTTTTTATTTTCACTGGTTTTCACTGGAAATCAAACCAGCTGATTTCACTGGGTTTTTTTTAAATTTTCACTGGTTTTCACTGGAAATCAAACCAGCTGATTTCACTGTTTTTTATTTTTTATTTTCACTGGAAATCAAACCAGCTGATTTCACTGTTTTTTTTTAAATTTTCACTGGTTTTCACTGGAAATCAAACCAGCTGATTTCACTGTTTTTTTAAAAAAATTTTCACTGGTTTTCACTGGAAATCAAACCAGCTGATTTCACTGTTTTTTTTTTTCACTGGTTTTCACTGGAAATCAAACCAGCTGATTTCACTGTTTTTTTTTTAAAATTTTCACTGGTTTTCACTGGAAATCAAACCAGCTGATTTCACTGTTTTTTTTTTACAATTTTCACTGGTTTTCACTGGAAATCAAACCAGCTGATTTCACTGTTTTTTTTTAATTTTCACTGGTTTTCACTGGAAATCAAACCAGCTGATTTCACTGTTTTTTTAATTTTATTTTCACTGGTTTTCACTGGAAATCAAACCAGCTGATTTCACTGTTTTTTATTTTTTATTTTCACTGGTTTTCACTGGAAATCAAACCAGCTGATTTCACTGTTTTTTTTTTAAATTTTCACTGGTTTTCACTGGAAATCAAACCAGCTGATTTCACTGTTTTTTTTTTATTCTATTTTCACTGGTTTTCACTGGAAATCAAACCAGCTGATTTCACTGTTTTTTTTTAAATTTTCACTGGTTTTCACTGGAAATCAAACCAGCTGATTTCACAGTTTTTTATTTTTTATTTTCACTGGAAATCAAACCAGCTGATTTCACTGTATTTTATTTTTTATTTTCACTGGTTTTCACTGGAAATCAAACCAGCTGATTTCACTGTATTTTATTTTTTATTTTCACTGGTTTTCACTGGAAATCAAACCAGCTGATTTCACTGGTTTGATTTACATAGTAAAACAGGTGAATAACTGTCCAGTGAAGCCTGTGTGAACGCCTGCAGTGCGTCACAGCAGCTGTTTGTGTGCAGGCAGAGTCAGCAGCTCCAGAAGTACGTGTCTCAGCTGGTTGAGGAGCTGAAGAGGAGGATGAAGGCGGCAGAGATGCTCAACCTGGAGGTAACGCCCACAGAGAGAAGAAGAGGACTGAGTTTTTAACCAGGTGTTCATGTCCTCCTCGGGGCTTTGTCTCCTCGCAGGGATCTTTCCAGTGTCTCCATCCAGACTCTAAACAGAAAACTCGCTGCACCTCCTGTCTTCCTTGTCATTTCTACAACCTGATTGGTCAGCTCTGTCATCGCAACACTGAAGCTTTGGTAGAAGGTCAGACATTTCCTTCCTCCCTACTCTGTCCTCATCTTCTTCCTTTGATTTCTCCGTCCTAATTCTTCTTTTCCATCAGCCACCAGATCTTCCCTGGACGCTTTGAGGAGGAGACTTCATGACTCCAAACTCCAGCAGCTCTTCTCCTCCTCTTCCTCCCACAGCCGTCCGTCAGCTCCTCCTCCTCCTCTCCTCAGAGCCTCCATCCTGCTCGCCATCCCTCACATCCTTTTCAGACCCAGTCTGGAGGACATTCAGGTATTTCTGTCCATTTTTTCTGTGGTTTCTTCAGATTTTGCTGCTCTTAAACTAAAATGGATGCGTGTTGGTTGTGTTTCAGACTGCAGTAAATAAGCTGCTGGGTGTTGTGTTGTCTGCAACCAAAGATATTCCTCTGTGGACTTTCTGCCAGCTGCAGTACAAACAGCAGCAGGTACGTCACTCATCGCGTTTCCTTAGTCAGCTTCTTCTTAATTCTGTCAGGAAATCCTGATCGGATGATAGATGGCAGCGAAATGAGGCTTTTTCACTGTCTGTCAGGTGGAACAGGCGGCGGTTCGTGGTGCTGGAGAAGACATCCGGGTGAAGCCGCCGGTGCTGCGACCTCTGGACAGACAGCTGGCCGAACACAAAGACGTCTCCAAGTCAGTCCAACATTTACAGCACTGATCACACACATTTTCAGCCCAGAGGTAGAAGAAGGTTTGAAGTAAAGCCTGTAGAGCAGCGTCACTGTGGAGGGACGAGGACAGCAGGCAGAAGGACACTTTACCTGCCGTTTAACCCAAAACTGAGCTATAAAAACTAAAAACGATCCAAATGGTGAAACCTCGTGGTGGCGAATCGAAACGGGTTTTGTTTCGAACTGAAACCTTTGATTCGAAGCGTTGTTCTGAGGCCTGGATCAAGACGAGAAGTCATGTGAGCATGACTGTGATGAAGCTTTCTGCAGTTTAACAGTTTAAATTAATTTTAACTCGAGTGAATATGTGGGGATCCTAAAATTTAAATACATTCTGATTATACTTTATATGTAAATGATTATTCCTCGAGTCTCATGATTGTTCCCAGACGTGCGTAAAACCTTTAAAAGCTCTTCTAAACTGCAGTTTATTTGCAAAGTCTTGCTTGCTGTACCTTTACTTTTACTACAAGAAACAAGTCCTCGTCCATTAAAGACCTAAATAAGCTTTTGTATATGTCTGAAGTAGGAAAAACTGTCCTTGAAATGCCGATTCTGTTGATGGAGGAGGCACCAGAATCATTCGAATAGAAGCTTTGATGGCGTTGCTATAGCAACTGTAACTTTATGACTAAAAAGCACTAAAACACATGCTGATGACTGTCTCCAAAGCCCTGCAGCACACTCCTGTTCCTTCATGTTTAAAAAGTTCAGAATCGGTTCCATTTATCCCAAACCAGCTGATTTCACTGTTTTTTTTTTAAATTTTCACTGGTTTTCACTGGAAATCAAACCAGCTGATTTCACTGTTTTTTTTTAAATTTTATTTTCACTGTAAATTCAAACCAGCTGATTTCACTGTTTTTTTTTTCTTATTTTCACTGGAAATCAAACCAGCTGATTTCACAGTTTTTTATTTTTATTTTCACTGGTTTTCACTGGAAATCAAACCAGCTGATTTCACTGGTTTTTTTATATTTTCACTGGAAATCAAACCAGCTGATTTCACTGGTTTCCCTCCAAAGTTTTCCACCTTTCTGTTATGTGGAGCTCGGCTCTCGAAGGCCCACGGGTGAGATGCAGACCTCTGCTGCCTCCTTATTAAAGCCGATTCTGTTGTGGTTCTTTGAGCAGGTTGGTGATGCAGCTCGGCTCCATCGTGTCGTCTCTGAAAGCTCCGGCTGCTGAAACTCTGCAGGAACTCAGCCGGTTTTCTGCTCTCTGGAACCAGGTCTGTGTGCCTGTTTAAAGTCTGTTCTTGTTGTTGTCGCTGAGCTGCACTAATGGATATATCTGCAGGACCCAGAGGAGCAGGTCCGGGCCTTCCTGCAGTCAGAACCCTCACTGACAGAGTTCAGCTCCCAGATCTGCTTCTACTCCGTGAGTCTTTGACATTAAGGAAGTTATTCTCCATTTCTGAACATCAGTGGCATCATCTAACTGATCAGTTATAACATCACTGACAGGTGGAGCGAGTCCAATTCATACAGAACCAGTTAAAACAGTTTCTCAGCTCAGGAAACCAACAGATTCCACTGAAACTTCTTTCTGATCCTGAGCTGCATGAGGCGACTGTGGAGAGAAAAAACTCCCTTTAAACAGGAAGAAACCTCCATCAGAACCAGAACCAGGAAGGGTCCATCTGCCTGGACCAGCTGGGGCTGAGAGGACAGGAAAGAGGGGACAACAAGCAGCGTAACACCAGGCCAGAGACACCTGCTGAGAGAGAGAAACACAAGTTAATGACAGCAATGATGTCAGAGGGAGGAGAGGTGCATCATGGGAGCTCCCCCAGCAGGCTGGGCCTATAGCAGCAGAACTATGGGATGTTTCAGGGTCACCTGAGCCATCCCTAACTATAAGCTTTATCAGAAAGGAAAGTTTCAGCCTGATCTTAAAGGTAGAGAGGGTGTCTGCTTCCTGAAGCCAAACTGGCAGCTGGTTCCACAGAGAGGGGCCTGATAACTGAAGGCTCTGCCTCCCATTCTGCTTTTAGGGGCCTGATAACTGAAGGCTCTGCCTCCCATTCTGCTTTTAGGGGCCTGATAACTGAAGGCTCTGCCTCCCATTCTGCTTTTAGGGGCCTGATAACTGAAGGCTCTGCCTCCCATTCTGCTTTTAGGGGCCTGATAACTGAAGGCTCTGCCTCCCATTCTGCTTTTAGGGGCCTGATAAATGAAGGCTCTGCCTCCCATTCTGCTTTTAGGGGCCTGATAACTGAAGGCTCTGCCTCCCATTCTGCTTTTAGGGGCCTGATAACTGAAGGCTCTGCCTCCCATTCTGCTTTTAGGGGCCTGATAACTGAAGGCTCTGCCTCCCATTCTGCTTTTAGAAACTCTGGGAACCACAAGGAAACCTGCAGCCTGAGAGCAAAGTGCTCTGTTGGGGAAATATCCAACTGTGAGATCTTTAAGATGTGATGGAGCTCGGTCATTGTATCGGTCAGAGCACGCAGGGTGGAGGACCTACTCCATAGCTGGCTGGTGGTCATAATGTTATGGCTGAACGGTGTAGCTCATTTCTAAGGTGTCATTCTGCTTCATGACGGTTTCCAGCTCTTTTAAGTACCTTTCACTTCTAATAGTGAGCGTATGATCATTTATTTCTGCTTTGACTTTCTGAGTGATGTCAGCTGAAACCTGGAGCTTTTCTCTTTACCCATGATGCTTTGCAGACGCTGGAGGAGCAGATTTCGGAGCTGCCGGCGCTCCGTTTGGTGGGTCCGATCCTGTTCGACAGCGAGCAGCTGAAGCTGTCGCTCGCTCAGGAGTGTCGTCTCTGGAAACGAGCCTTCGGCGCCGCGCTCAACCGCCAGGCGTCTGCCGGCATGAGCGACATGCTCTCATTTATGGACGGGCTGACCAAGCGGCTGCAGCGTCCAATCACTGACCTGGAGGACGTCCGAGGCGCCATGGCAGCGCTCAGAGAGGTCAGTCAGCGTCTGACTGGCTGCCTGTCCAGTTCTTCTTACTTTTGACTTCATGTTTCACTCATTTTCTCATAAACATGAGTCATTTAAAGGTATATTTGGGCTCTTCCTTCCTTTCCTGGGGCTAAACATTTCCCTCCAGTCGACTTATTTCCGCCTCGCAGGGCAGAGTTCATTCATCTGTTCGTTCCTCCACTCATTCGACTCTCTGTTTTTGAGGTCCGGGAGGCGGAGGTCCGTATGGACGCCAGCATCGGGCCGGTGGAGGAATCCTTCGCCCTGCTGCAGAAACACGAGCTGCTCTTCAGCGACGGGAACGCGGAGCGCGTGGACGGCCTGGCGTACGGCTGGAAGAACCTCAGCGCCCTGGTGAGTCTCAGCCGTGGGATCGCTGCTGACCGTGCAGAGCTGCATACAGGTGTGTGTCTGCTGCGTTTCAGGTGCTGCAGAACCAGAACACTCTGGTGAAGATCGGACCCGGCATGAAGGCCGACCTGCTGGCCGCGGCGCAGAGCTTCCAGGGCTGCGTTCAGAGGTTCTGCGCAGACTACGACCGCAGGTAAACGCACCAGGAACATGTATTCAGACCATACCTGACCCAACATGCCCCCCAGCTCCTGCTGCAGGCCATGGTCCTAACATCCTAACTGGTTTCCTAACTGGTCTCCTAACTGGTTTCCTAACTGGTTTCCTAACTGGTTTCCTAACTGGTCTCCTAACTGGTCTCCTAACTGGTCTCCTAACTGGTCTCCTAACTGGTTTCCTAACTGGTTTCCTAACTGGTTTCCTAACTGCTCTCCTAACTGGTTTCCTAACTGGTTTCCTAACTGGTCTCCTAACTGGTCTCCTAACTGGTTTCCTAACTGGTCTCCTAACTGGTTTCCTAACTGGTCTCCTAACTGCTCTCCTAACTGGTTTCCTAACTGGTTTCCTAACTGGTCTCCTAACTGGTTTCCTAACTGGTCTCCTAACTGGTTTCCTAACTGGTCTCCTAACTGCTCTCCTAACTGGTTTCCTAACTGGTCTCCTAACTGGTCTCCTAACTGCTCTCCTAACTGGTTTCCTAACTGGTTTCCTAACTGGTTTCCTAACTGGTCTCCTAACTGGTTTCCTAACTGGTTTCCTAACTGGTTTCCTAACTGCTCTCCTAACTGGTTTCCTAACTGGTTTCCTAACTGGTCTCCTAACTGGTCTCCTAACTGGTTTCCTAACTGGTCTCCTAACTGGTTTCCTAACTGGTTTCCTAACTGGTCTCCTAACTGCTCTCCTAACTGCTCTCCTAACTGGTTTCCTAACTGGTTTCCTAACTGGTTTCCTAACTGCTCTCCTAACTGGTTTCCTAACTGGTTTCCTAACTGCTCTCCTAACTGGTTTCCTAACTGGTTTCCTAACTGGTTTCCTAACTGGTCTCCTAACTGGTCTCCTAACTGCTCTCCTAACTGGTTTCCTAACTGGTTTCCTAACTGGTTTCCTAACTGGTCTCCTAAATGGTCTCCTAACTGGTCTCCTAACTGGTTTCCTAACTGGTTTCCTAACTGGTTTCCTAACTGGTCTCCTAACTGGTTTCCTAACTGGTTTCCTAACTGGTTTCCTAACTGGTCTCCTAACTGGTCTCCTAACTGGTCTCCTAACTGGTTTCCTAACTGGTTTCCTAACTGGTTTCCTAACTGGTCTCCTAACTGGTCTCCTAACTGGTCTCCTAACTGGTCTCCTAACTGGTTTCCTAACTGGTTTCCTAACTGGTTTCCTAACTGCTCTCCTAACTGGTTTCCTAACTGGTTTCCTAACTGGTCTCCTAACTGGTCTCCTAACTGGTTTCCTAACTGGTCTCCTAACTGGTTTCCTAACTGGTCTCCTAACTGCTCTCCTAACTGGTTTCCTAACTGGTTTCCTAACTGGTCTCCTAACTGGTCTCCTAACTGGTTTCCTAACTGGTTTCCTAACTGGTCTCCTAACTGGTTTCCTAACTGGTCTCCTAACTGCTCTCCTAACTGGTTTCCTAACTGGTTTCCTAACTGGTCTCCTAACTGGTTTCCTAACTGGTCTCCTAACTGGTTTCCTAACTGGTCTCCTAACTGGTTTCCTAACTGGTTTCCTAACTGGTCTCCTAACTGGTCTCCTAACTGGTCTCCTAACTGGTCTCCTAACTGGTTTCCTAACTGGTTTCCTAACTGGTTTCCTAACTGCTCTCCTAACTGGTTTCCTAACTGGTCTCCTAACTGGTCTCCTAACTGGTTTCCTAACTGGTTTCCTAACTGGTTTCCTAACTGCTCTCCTAACTGGTTTCCTAACTGGTTTCCTAACTGGTCTCCTAACTGGTCTCCTAACTGGTTTCCTAACTGGTCTCCTAACTGGTTTCCTAACTGGTCTCCTAACTGCTCTCCTAACTGGTTTCCTAACTGGTTTCCTAACTGGTCTCCTAACTGGTTTCCTAACTGGTCTCCTAACTGGTTTCCTAACTGGTCTCCTAACTGCTCTCCTAACTGGTTTCCTAACTGGTCTCCTAACTGGTCTCCTAACTGCTCTCCTAACTGGTTTCCTAACTGGTTTCCTAACTGGTTTCCTAACTGGTCTCCTAACTGGTTTCCTAACTGGTTTCCTAACTGGTTTCCTAACTGCTCTCCTAACTGGTTTCCTAACTGGTTTCCTAACTGGTCTCCTAACTGGTCTCCTAACTGGTTTCCTAACTGGTCTCCTAACTGGTTTCCTAACTGGTTTCCTAACTGGTTTCCTAACTGCTCTCCTAACTGCTCTCCTAACTGGTTTCCTAACTGGTTTCCTAACTGGTTTCCTAACTGGTTTCCTAACTGCTCTCCTAACTGGTTTCCTAACTGGTTTCCTAACTGCTCTCCTAACTGGTTTCCTAACTGGTTTCCTAACTGGTTTCCTAACTGGTCTCCTAACTGGTCTCCTAACTGCTCTCCTAACTGGTTTCCTAACTGGTTTCCTAACTGGTTTCCTAACTGGTCTCCTAAATGGTCTCCTAACTGGTCTCCTAACTGGTTTCCTAACTGGTTTCCTAACTGGTTTCCTAACTGGTCTCCTAACTGGTTTCCTAACTGGTTTCCTAACTGGTTTCCTAACTGGTCTCCTAACTGCTCTCCTAACTGGTTTCCTAACTGGTTTCCTAACTGGTCTCCTAACGGGTCTCCTAACTGGTCTCCTAACTGGTCTCCTAACTGGTTTCCTAACTGGTTTCCTAACTGGTCTCCTAACTGGTCTCCTAACTGGTCTCCTAACTGGTTTCCTAACTGGTTTCCTAACTGGTTTCCTAACTGGTCTCCTAACTGGTTTCCTAACTGGTTTCCTAACTGGTCTCCAGCCTGTGAAACCTCTGCAGATGGTCCAGAACGCGGCGGTGCGTCTGGTCTTGGATCAGCCTAAAAGAACACGTCCCCCCTCTGTTCATTGAGCTCCTCTGGCTGCCCTTAGCATCAGATCCAAGTCCCTGATGTTAGCTACAAAGAGCTTAATGGAACGGCTCCATCTACTTGAATGCTCTTGCAAAGGCTTCTGTCCCAACTGGGTCCCTCCGTTGGTCCCAGGATTGTCGTCTAGCAGCTCCTACACCACGCCTAAGACAATCCAAACTCTGTTCATGTGTCGTCCCACGATGGTGGAATGACCTACCGAGCGCTACCAGAACAGGGGCGTCCCTGTCTATCTTCAAGAAGCTCCTGAAAACCCAGCTCTTCAGAGAGCATCTCCTATCCCAGCACTTACCTTGTACTTCCCTCCCCCCTCTATCTCTGCACTTTATCTTTCTGCACTTCCTTCTATGCCTGCACCCTATCTCTACTCTGTCCCCTCTGACAGAGTCGGACTCCTGGGTTCCTTCTATGGAGCTTATTGTTAGCTTATTAGCTTGTTAGCTTTGGATAAAAGCGTCTGATAAATAAATAAATAAAACCGGTGTGTGCAGGGGCCCCGGCGTGGACGGAGTGGATCCAGCTGAGGCCAACGAGAGGCTGCAGAGCTTTCAAGCTGAGTTTGACCAGCTGTGGAGGAAATACACCACCTACTCTGGAGGAGAGGAGCTGTTTGGGCTGACCATCAATGGTACGACTGAGCGCCTGACCACTTCTTCGTCATCCCTGCCTCCTTCCTGAACTTCCTGCTCCTCCCTGCAGAGTATCCGGAGCTGCAGAGGATCCGAAGGGAGCTCTCGCTGCTGTCCAAGCTCTACAGTTTGCACACGGCGGTCACCGGCAGCGTTGCTGGATACTACGACATCCTGTGGGCTGACCTCAACATCGAGAAGATCAACGCCGAGCTGCAGGAGTTCCAGAACAGGTGGAGCAGGAGTGTGGGGCACCAAATGCAAACATTTAGTCTCAGTTTCCACATATTTTGGCACTTTTCCTGTTTTTTAGGATCAGGAAACTCCCAAAGGCGCTGAAGGAGTGGCAGGCCTTCAAGGATCTGAAGAAAAGCATCGATGACTTCACTGAGACGTGTCCTCTACTTCACCTGATGGCCAATAAGGTGTGACTGGCTCCACTTATGGTCTGTACTGCACAGAGGAAGTGATCCCCAGTCATCAATGTGATGAACTTACTGTTCAGGCGATGCTGCGCAGACACTGGACTCGCCTCAGTGACCTGACCAGCCACAGCTTCCAGGTGGAATCAGAGAGTTTCTGCCTCAGGAACATCATGGAGGCTCCGCTGCTGAAACACAAAGAGGACGTGGAGGTGAGATGTTTGTCTGAGCAGGAGAACAAAGACGGGACCAGCTGATCCCTCATTTCAGAACCACCATGTGTAAAAACCTTTTTCCCCTGTTGATCAGGATGTTTGCATCGGCGCCATGAAGGAACGCGACATCGAAGCCAAGCTGAAGGATGTGGTGGCCGAATGGAGCGCTCAGACGCTGAGCTTCGCCACCTTCAGGACCCGAGGAGAACTGCTGCTGAGAGGAGCCGAGACCGCCGAGAAAATCTCCATGATGGAGGACAGTCTGATGGTGCTGACATCACTGCTGAGCAACAGGTGGGGGGGAAGAAAGGATTAAAGAAAAGAAAACAAAGGACAAGAGAACAAAGGAAGAAGATTACCTGGAAGGAAAGTGAATGGCAAGAAGGAGAGGAAGGAAGGAAGTAGGAAGAAGAAATTAAAGAAAGAAAGTAAAGAAAGTAGGGACCTGGAAATAAAGGATGGATGGAAGGAATATAATATCAAGGTAAAGAACAAGAAGGGAAAGGAGGGAAACTTAAGTAAAAAGAAGGAAAGACGAATGTGGAAGAGAAGATTGGAGCTGGCGGGAAAAAAGAAAGGAAGAGGTGAGCTGTGATGGAAGAAAGGAATGAGGACACAACAAAGGAAAGAGTTAAGGAAGGAAAAAGCAGGGAATAAAGGAAGAGTGTGACTAAGGAAAGAAGAAGCAGGGAAGAGTGGAGGAAGCTGAGTAAAGAGTGAAAGCAAAGAGTGAAAGCAAAGAGTGAAAGCAAAGAGTGAACGTAAAGAGTGAAACTAAAGAGTGAAACTAAAGAGTGAAAGCAAAGAGTGAAAGCAAAGAGTGAAACTAAAGAGTGAAACTAAAGAGTGAAACTAAAGAGTCAAAGCAAAGAGTGAAAGCAAAGAGTGAAACTAGAGAGTGAAAGCAAAGAGTGAAACTAAAGAGTGAAACTAAAGAGTCAACCTAAAGAGTGAAACTAAAGAGTGAAAGCAAAGACTGAAACTAAAGAGTGAAAGCAAAGAGTGAAACTAAAGAGTCAAAGCAAAGAGTGAAAGCAAAGAGTCAAACTAAAGAGTCAAACTAAAGAGTCAAAGCAAAGAGTGAAAGCAAAGAGTGAAACTAAAGAGTGAAACTAAAGAGTCAAACTAAAGAGTGAAACTAAAGAGTCAAACTAAAGAGTGAAACTAAAGAGTGAAAGCAAAGAGTGAAACTAAAGAGTGAAAGCAAAGAGTGAAAGCAAAGAGTGAAACTAAAGAGTGAAAGCAAAGAGTGAAACTAAAGAGTGAAAGCAAAGAGTGAAACTAAAGAGTGAAACTAAAGAGTGAAACTAAAGAGTGAAAGTAAAGGGTGAAACTAAAGAGTGAAACTAAAGAGTGAAAGTAAAGGGTGAAACTAAAGAGTGAAACTAAAGAGTGAAACTAAAGAGTGAAACTAAAGAGTCAAAGCAAAGAGTGAAAGCAAAGAGTGAAACTAAAGAGTCAACCTAAAGAGTGAAACTAAAGAGTGAAACTAAAGAGTCAACCTAAAGAGTGAAACTAAAGAGTGAAAGCAAAGACTGAAACTAAAGAGTGAAAGCAAAGAGTGAAACTAAAGAGTCAAAGCAAAGAGTGAAAGCAAAGAGTGAAACTAAAGAGTCAAAGCAAAGAGTGAAACTAAAGAGTCAAACTAAAGAGTCAAACTAAAGAGTCAAAGCAAAGAGTGAAAGCAAAGAGTGAAACTAAAGAGTCAAACTAAAGAGTGAAACTAAAGAGTCAAAGCAAAGAGTGAAACTAAAGAGTCAAAGCAAAGAGTGAAACTAAAGAGTGAAACTAAAGAGTGAAAGCAAAGAGTGAAACTAAAGAGTGAAACTAAAGAGTGAAAGCAAAGAGTGAAAGCAAAGAGTGAAAGCAAAGAGTGAAACTAAAGAGTGAAAGCAAAGAGTGAAACTAAAGAGTGAAAGTAAAGGGTGAAACTAAAGAGTGAAACTAAAGAGTGAAACTAAAGAGTGTGGAACGGACAGAACAGCGAGCGACTGAAGAGGAGGAAATAAAGGCTGCAGGTGGGTGATGATGATGATGATGATGATGTTCTTCTTCCTCCTGCAGGTACAACGCTCCCTTCAAGCCTTCCATCCAGCTGTGGGTCCAGAAGCTCTCCAACACCTCAGAGATCATCGAGAAGTGGCTGTCCGTCCAGAACCTCTGGATCTACCTGGAAGCCGTGTTTGTGGGCGGAGACATCGCCAAGCAGCTGCCTCAGGTCAGAAAACAGGTCTAACATCAGCTCGTCTGTAAAAAGGGTTTAACGCTAAAGAAGCTCGTCTGTAGAAAGGGTTTAACGCTAAAGAAGCTCGTCTGTAGAAAGGGTTTAACGCTAAAGAAGCTCGTCTGTAGAAAGGGTTTAACGCTAAAGAAGCTCGTCTGTAGAAAGGGTTTAACGCTAAAGAAGCTCGTCTGTAGAAAGGGTTTAACGCTAAAGAAGCTCGTCTGTAGAAAGGGTTTAACGCTAAAGAAGCTCGTCTGTAGAAAGGGTTTAACGCTAAAGAAGCTCGTCTGTAGAAAGGGTTTAACGCTAAAGAAGCTCGTCTGTAGAAAGGGTTTAACGCTAAAGAAGCTCGTCTGTAGAAAGGGTTTAACGCTAAAGAAGCTCGTCTGTAGAAAGGGTTTAACGCTAAAGAAGCTCGTCTGTAGAAAGGGTTTAACGCTAAAGAAGCTCGTCTGTAGAAAGGGTTTAACGCTAAAGAAGCTCGTCTGTAGAAAGGGTTTAACGCTAAAGAAGCTCGTCTGTAGAAAGGGTTTAACGCTAAAGAAGCTCGTCTGTAGAAAGGGTTTAACGCTAAAGAAGCTCGTCTGTAGAAAGGGTTTAACGCTAAAGAAGCTCGTCTGTAGAAAGGGTTTAACGCTAAAGAAGCTCGTCTGTAGAAAGGGTTTAACGCTAAAGAAGCTCGTCTGTAGAAAGGGTTTAACGCTAAAGAAGCTCGTCTGTAGAAAGGGTTTAACGCTAAAGAAGCTCGTCTGTAGAAAGGGTTTAACGCTAAAGAAGCTCGTCTGTAGAAAGGGTTTAACGCTAAAGAAGCTCGTCTGTAGAAAGGGTTTAACGCTAAAGAAGCTCGTCTGTAGAAAGGGTTTAACGCTAAAGAAGCTCGTCTGTAGAAAGGGTTTAACGCTAAAGAAGCTCGTCTGTAGAAAGGGTTTAACGCTAAAGAAGCTCGTCTGTAGAAAGGGTTTAACGCTAAAGAAGCTCGTCTGTAGAAAGGGTTTAACGCTAAAGAAGCTCGTCTGTAGAAAGGGTTTAACGCTAAAGAAGCTCGTCTGTAGAAAGGGTTAACGCTAAAGAAGCTCGTCTGTAGAAAGGGTTTAACGCTAAAGAAGCTCGTCTGTAGAAAGGGTTTAACGCTAAAGAAGCTCGTCTGTAGAAAGGGTTTAACGCTAAAGAAGCTCGTCTGTAGAAAGGGTTTAACGCTAAAGAAGCTCGTCTGTAGAAAGGGTTTAACGCTAAAGAAGCTCGTCTGTAGAAAGGGTTTAACGCTAAAGAAGCTCGTCTGTAGAAAGGGTTTAACGCTAAAGAAGCTCGTCTGTAGAAAGGGTTTAACGCTAAAGAAGCTCGTCTGTAGAAAGGGTTTAACGCTAAAGAAGCTCGTCTGTAGAAAGGGTTTAACGCTAAAGAAGCTCGTCTGTAGAAAGGGTTTAACGCTAAAGAAGCTCGTCTGTAGAAAGGGTTTAACGCTAAAGAAGCTCGTCTGTAGAAAGGGTTTAACGCTAAAGAAGCTCGTCTGTAGAAAGGGTTTAACGCTAAAGAAGCTCGTCTGTAGAAAGGGTTTAACGCTAAAGAAGCTCGTCTGTAGAAAGGGTTTAACGCTAAAGAAGCTCGTCTGTAGAAAGGGTTTAACGCTAAAGAAGCTCGTCTGTAGAAAGGGTTTAACGCTAAAGAAGCTCGTCTGTAGAAAGGGTTTAACGCTAAAGAAGCTCGTCTGTAGAAAGGGTTTAACGCTAAAGAAGCTCGTCTGTAGAAAGGGTTTAACGCTAAAGAAGCTCGTCTGTAGAAAGGGTTTAACGCTAAAGAAGCTCGTCTGTAGAAAGGGTTTAACGCTAAAGAAGCTCGTCTGTAGAAAGGGTTTAACGCTAAAGAAGCTCGTCTGTAGAAAGGGTTTAACGCTAAAGAAGCTCGTCTGTAGAAAGGGTTTAACGCTAAAGAAGCTCGTCTGTAGAAAGGGTTTAACGCTAAAGAAGCTCGTCTGTAGAAAGGGTTTAACGCTAAAGAAGCTCGTCTGTAGAAAGGGTTTAACGCTAAAGAAGCTCGTCTGTAGAAA
>NW_027325378.1:1314768-1397268 GCF_036924035.1 Leuresthes tenuis | reverse complement strand
AAAACTCATAAAAATACCGACGGTTAGGGTTAGAATAATGATCAGGTCAGGCCTCAATAAGACTCTAAATTTCTTAATCTCTAATGATAGGGTAGGCCAAATTAGGGTTAGAAGTCATAGAAGGAGTGATGGTTAGGGTTAGAATAACGACAGGGTCAAGACTCAAGAAGAGAGGGCAAGTGAAAATTTAGGGTTGGAATCCAATAAGGATAGGATAGTCAATTAATTATGAATCAAGTGTATCTAATATTCAAACCAAAAGGTTCTTTAGTGTCCATAAGATAAATCCACTGTCTTTCTTTAATCTTCCTATCCTCATCCGACCAAGAAGAATTATTCTGCATTCCTGAGATCTTCAAATTACGCCAGCAATGCTCAATAAAATGTTTAAGTACCAGAGTGTGTGTCTCCTTTTTATGTTTGATTTTATATTGATTCATCCTAGTTGAAATTTAATTTTTAGTCTCACCAATGTACTGTATTCCACATTTTTGGCAAGTTATCATGTACACACAATTTCTAGTGTCCAAATTGAAAACTTGTGGAATTTTAAAAACACTTTTTTTTTCTTCTATTCAGCACATATTCAAATTGAATAAAATTTTCTGAACATGTTCGCTTTTTCTTATTTAATTGCATGGGTTGTAATCTCGCTCTTACCAAATAGTCTCACAAATTTTTGTTTCTCCTGTAGGCCGAAATTACTTGATAATTTTTTAATAATCCCTGATTTTTTATAATATTTGTGAAATTATCTTAAATTTTTCTATTAAGTGTAGCCCCTACAGAGGAAAAATGAATGATAACAGGAATCAATTGTTTCTTCTCTCCTTGTTTTAAAGTAGGGGTTAGAAATTGATTTCGACATTGCAGAAGAAAGGATCGGGAATATCCTCTTTTTCAATGCTGCAAAAAGAATTCCCACAGCTTCTTCAAAATCCTCATTTTGGCTACAGATTCAGATAAATCTAATAAATTGTGATTTGATCAGTCCTTTGTAAGTGTGTCTGGGATGAAAACTTGTTTTAAATAAAAGTGCATGAGTATCAGTTTCTTTAAAATATACCTTTATATTGAACCTGTGGCTTTGTTGAAAGTCTCTTCCTTTATACATAATTTATAGATTGATTATGAAAATTGTATTTTTGAATCGGATGGAAGGATAAAAAAAAGTGTCAAGAATTTGAATAAATTGTTGAAATTCTTCCACGGAGTGTGTCCAAATACCAAAAATATCATCCAAATATCTCAAATAGAGAAGAGGTTTCTTACTGCACCTATTTAAAACGTTCTCTTCCCAATCCGCCATGAAAATGTTCGCATACGCGGGAGCAAACCTCTTCCCCATTGCAGTCCCCTTAACTTGTAAATAAAATTCCCCATTAAAGTCTAAATAGTTTTTTGTTAAATTTATTTCCAATAACTGTAAAATCTCTTTATCTGGTCTTTTTCTTGCAGGGTAGCTAATGAACAGTTTCTTAACAGCTTTTAATCCAGCTTCCGTGGCAATATTTGTGTATAAACTGTCTATGTCAATTGTAAAGAAAAATGAATCTATCGGTATGTCCAAGTCCTTAATGATGCTAATGAAATGTTAAGTATCTTTTAGATAAGAGGGATGTTTAACAGATAAGGGATTCAGAAAATAATCAATGAATTCTGCAGTTTCATATGTCTCACTGCCACAATCGGCCTTCCTGGGGGAACCTTGAAAGGTATGGTCCACTTTTCTGGTTCTTTATGGATTTTAGGTAGGATATAAAACCGCCCAGGTCGTGGTCCAATTCACCTTTTAAACAACTTAATTGTTTTTTAATAAACACTTTGTTTTTACGTAACTTGTTAAGAATGTCATGTACTAATGGTACTGTATCCAAATAAATTGGTTTGTCTAATTTTTTATAACACATTTTAACATTCAGCATGTAGCAGTTTCTCTCAACACTCAACTCAGTCTCTTTCCTGTTTCAACCCGTCTCACTGTGGGATCAATGCTTATTCCCTTCAAAAAGGAGTGTATCAACTCTGTAAAAGCACAATGGATAATAAATATGTACAATAAAAGGTAATATTAAACCCTTGACAATAGCAAGACAATTTCTTCCTGATACATCAGTGATAATAGTGGGAAGGATTCCATTAATCTTCTCTCTGATAGAAACTATTTTATTGATGAAGAATCTCATGAAATCATCACTGCTGAGAGTTAAAGGAATACATGGCTCAACAGAGCTTGGACTCTTTATCAGCCTGGCTACAGTGCTGAAGAGAAACCTGGGATTATTCTTATTCTCTTCTATCAATGATGAATAATAAGCAGTTCTAGCTTTATGAAGGGCTTTCTTATACGTTATTAAACTATCTTTCCAGACTAATTGAGACTCTTCTAAATTAGAGGAACGCCACTGTCTCTCCAGCTTTCTTCAGTCTGCTTTAAAGCAGCTGTGAATTATACCAAGGAGCCAACCTCTTCTGACCGATTACCTTCCTTTTCAGAGGGGCAACATTGTCCAGTGTTGGACGCATTGAAGCTATAGTGCTGTCAACAAGAGAGTCAAGTTCTACTGGAGTAAAGTTTAGGTAGCCATCCTCTGTCATATCTGCACATGGCAGTGAAGAAAAGGATGATGAAATCAACTCTTTAAATCTGGTTACAGCATTCTCTGACAGACACCTTCTATATGTAGAATTCTTCTCAGAAACCGTGTAGTCAAGTAATGTAAATTCAAAAATAATCAAGAAATGGTCAGACAAGACAGGATTATGAGGAAATGCTGTGAACTGTTCACTCTCAATGCCATAAGTCAAAGGTCAAGGGTGTGATTAAGGCAGTAGGTCTGTGAACACTTTGAGAAAATCCAATAGAGTCTAATATAGAATTAAAGTTAATATTTAGGCTGTCATTTTCAACATCTACATGAATATTAAAGTCACCCACTACAATGACTCTGATTTCAGAGTGAATACAGTTCCTTAAGTAAGGCTACATTTATATATATATATATATATACATATGTATGTGTGTGTGTGTGTTTGTCTGTATGTAGTTAGTTAGTTTAAGTTGAAGTTAAATCAGTATTGTCACATAATTATGTTGTATTCATGGAGAATCTCATGTCTCCAGTCATCAGACATCAGAGGTTTTTACTTTGATTTGTCTTACTGAAAGAAGTTAATCTTACAACAAACTGTGAACCCCCCCAGCAAGATGGTATGATCCACCCCTGCCAAGAAGACAATAGTTTCAGCTGAATGAGGGAGGGCAGTTAAAGGAGTAAGCTGCTGCTTTGATATGATTTAACCCTTATTCTCCCACCAATCCAAATAAAAGTAAAACACATTATGATTCCTCTCTTCACACTGAAATGTTCATCTTGTCATGATTGTTTTTTTTTAGCTCTAATAGTTTGACCCCGGTGTAACATGTCAGTGTTTCTGCTGATAGAATCATGATTACTGATTAGGTGCGTCTGAACTCTGAACCAGAGCTGATAAACTATTTAATCTGCTGAGTGATTCTGGTCTCTTTGACAGAAAAATGATGTTGGAAGTTGAAGTAATGATTTCATAAAACTAAATAATAATTAAAAGGTGCACATTGAGCTCTGAAAGGATTGATTTCTTTGCATAAACACATTTTAAAAAAGTAGAATAACAAGTTTAAAAGAACAAAAACCAGAATCAATTATGATGAGACATAAAAAATTCAAAGAGAATATTTCTGGATTTTGTTTTAGTTTTCTTTAACAGACATCTTTAATATGAAGAAGTTTTGAATCCTCTGACACCCCCATGATCAGATCAGATGGTACAGACCCCCCCTCTTCCTCCTCCTCCTCCACTGAGCAGAATGAATGAGAGAGAGGGGGAGGTAGAGAGAGGTAGAATCTCTGTGGCGTTCCTGAACAAACTCTGCAGCAACACATTCCTCTGAGCCACACTGATTCTTCCAGTTGGTTCTGGTTCAGCTTCAGGGGCTCTAAGCTAAACTGCAGTTAATGCTGGTACTGGTTCTGCTCTGATTCTGGTTGGGCTCAGTTGAACCAGTGTGCAGAGATGAAGCTGCTGCTGCTGTTGTTGCTGATGGAGCGAGCTGCAGCTCAGCAAAGAGGTGAGGCTTTTTATATTCCCTGTAAGTTTAGCTGAGTTCTGATACTTATTTCTGTTAAAAGTTGCTTTAAAGTCCTGGATTCAGTTTGGACTTCAGTGATGAAACTGATCAGACCAAACTGTTATGAACTGACAACATTTTTATCCCCAAAATGTTTTCGTCAGAGATTCTATGAATCTGATCGCAGTTCTGAAGTTAATCAGTGCTGCACATGACTGATGGGAGTTTAGTTTCCCTCATTTATCTGCCTGATCCAGCTCTGTGTGAAGGTTTGATCTCTGTTTTATTTTTAATGAATTCATACAAATCTAAAGCTGACCATAAACTGACCGGTTAGCTGTGTGTGTGTGTTTGATAATCAGAGGTAACACTCATGGTGCTTCCTTCCCCAGTTTCCCTCCCCCACAACCCCCTGAAACCTCCCCCATGTGACCACACCACCTCCCCCACAGAACTGTGTGTGTGTGTGTTGGTGGGGGAGTTAGGGCTTCACACTTTCCAGCACACACACACACATCTGAAACTTTTGGTTAGAACAGACAGAATGATGTCATCGGTTCCTCTTATTCAGATTGGTTCAGATCTAATAAAAGACCTCTGCTAACAATGAACCAGATTTATTCATATGCTGTACCTGAGACCCCCAGACTCAGGTACAGCAGGTACAGGTACAGAAGACTAGTTCCTGTTGATTTACAGCCTGGAGGGACGGACATCTGTTTGCCCTTGTTGGAGTCCTCTTCAAATACTGTCATTTAAACCAGGGCTGATGATGCCACCCGCTCTGTGGAGACATCACACAGAGGTCAGAACAGAAAGTTCACCGGTGGTCTCACTGCAGGCAGGACGGTCGAAGTGGTAAGGAGACAAGGAAAAAGTTGCAAAAGCAGATTAAAAAGGGAGCGATAAAATAAAGTATTCTTCTCTTAAATTAGGAAGTTTGATCTTCCAATGTTTAAAAGCTGCATAAACAGGATGATGGAAACGTGCAGAAATTAAATCCCCATCTTCAGGGTTTCAGTTAGAACAACTTTATGAAGATGACTTTTGATTTATCAGTTCATCAGCTGACAGTTCACATAACCCTAACCCAAAAGGCAAAAACTTTTTTAATTCACTGGTCAGCACTTTCAGTGAACTTTAAAGTAACAGTTGAGAGTATTTCCTAAATCAACATGTTGTTTTTAATATTTGTGCCGTTATCTGTTCCTAACCCTAAAACAACAGCATCCTGATTGCCAGATACTGCATTTTAATTGATCACACCTTCAGGGAATTCTTCACAACAGCTGAGACATGCAAAAACAATATCGTGCAACATCAGTTAAAGTGAGAACAAACATATTCATCACATTTTTTAAAAACAATGCTGTTCTTAGTTTAACAGAAACTGAATTACGTCTGAAAGAGTTAGTGTGTCTCTGTGTGTGAGGCCACCCGAGATGATGTCAGACCCACACAGCTGATTACACACAGCTGTCATTAAGGGTTAGATCTGTTATTTACTTTCTGGAGAAGAAACAGTAAAAGTTGTTTTGCTGTTTCAGAGTTTGACTTCCCTGTTTACAGGATCACTTCAAGGTGAGAACAGCAAGCAGACACAACAGTCTGACTGCAGTCTGTTTAAAGAACTTTGTGTTCACTGAGTTTCATCTCTCTAACCCAGTTTTGAGATGGGAGTAAATTCTCAATGCAAACTATGATGTTTCACTCGAATCTTTCATTGAACTCCGCTTTTTATAAAACCCATTTAAAACTGGTTCCCCTTCAGTCATAAAGTCTATTTGCACATGCACTTCTACATGTTACAGTTTCATCCTTAGGCAGTCATCCCTCAGCAAGTTTAACCCTTGATCTTTTCACATATTTATGTTGCCTTATTGGCTGAATACAGTTGTTTCCGTTGGTAAAACAGAGGCCTCTCTCTGTTGGGGCTTCGCAAACTTTACTATCACTTCAGAGCAGTCTCCTAAATCTGTGGATCAATCTGAGCTGTGGGCGGCTTTTGGTTGCGTCTGTGCTGTCGTTGGTTCTTTATTTTCTATACTGTTTCTTAGAAAGAAATCAAAGATTACACACACAGCCTGTTTCATCATTCAGACACACACACAAACGCACAAACTTAGAGCCACTGCACCTATTAGACAGAGACATGGCCAGGCACCAAGACCCAAGGCAAGGAAAAAAACACCCGTGGGGGCTGACTACACTGAGAGGGCTCCCAGGCTCCAGATTTACTTTGAACCTGCCCATGCTTTCTCTGTACTTTCACAGTGATGCACAACAAAGGCGAGTCAGGCTCCACAAATGTTGAGTGTAAACATGTTTTACCATTTGGGAATACATAAGGCAAGAAATTTAGACTTTGTTTATAATCCCATCAACATAAATAGCAGTTAAAAACAGAGAGGAGTGAGAAACCCAGCAGGAGTCAGCAGCTGAGTGAATAATTTGTGTGTGTGTGATGCTGGCTTGTACAGTTAATATACTGAACGATGATCTCACAAAGATAAAAGTACGTGTGTCTCTTCTGATGTGGCTAATTTTCACTCAGGAAACCTTCAGAAATAGAAGATCACTTGATAATGTGGCATCATGTGATCATGTGGTGATGCAGCCTCAGGAGCTGGAGTCCAACCACAAAGATTTAGACAGTGAATCACCTGAGACTTTACCTGCAGAGGCTCATTCACTCTGTGAGTCAGCATCTGAGAGGAAACAGCAGTCAGTCAGCTCATTCTTCCATTTATCCATTCATCCATTCTTCCATTAATCTATTCATCTATTCATTCTTCCACTCACTGTCTTTCAGGGTTGTTTCCTGCCATCTTTAATCTGGCCAGTAATGCAGAGATCGGCAGTAATGCCACGTGTGGTGACCCAGAACCGGAAGTTTACTGCAAATTGGTCGAACACGTTCCAGGACGAAGAATCAAGAACCCACACTGCCCCAAATGTGACGCCAAATCTGTCCTATCCAAAGGTATCAGACCTGCGTTAGAATCATAGAGTCCACTTTAAACTGGTGGTTTCATGATATGCACAGAGTAATATTTACATGCAGGTGAATGTAGTAGTCCACAGCAGTGCTGCAGGACTTCACAACACAAAGTGATAACAGTATTTTTCTGAACAGAACGTCATCCAATCACAAATGCCATAGATGGAACCAATCAGTGGTGGCAGAGCCCGAGCATCAAGAACGGACGGCAGTTTCACTGGGTCACCATTACCCTGGATCTGAAACAGGTAACACACACACACATATGCTGATAGGTAAGGATAAAAACAATAAGAGTGATTTCATTATAAAGGCAAGTTTATCAGTATAGCACCTTTCAGCTACAAGGGAATTCAAAGTGCTTCACACAATACATCTACATACTTCACACATGCCAAACCGAGGTGGTTCAGTTCCACATGAGCGTGTCCTTAAACAATCCAGCTAGCGTCCAGAATCAGCTGAGTGACGACAGCATTGTTGGTCAGAGTGACGAATTCTATGATGCTGACTTGATATGTGGAAGCCCCTCTACCCGTTCCACCTCTGAAATTTCACACATGACATGATATGAATATGAGCAAAGGCACATCAGTGTGTGAGGCTACTGGGACAGATCCATTAATGTTCCAAACCTGATGTGAAAAGGGCTTATGTTGTTTTATTTTCTCAGCCATCCAATCTGGCGTATCACTGCCCACTTTAGGCTGCATGATCATGGGCGAGAGCCTTTGTAACTTGGGTTTTCTGAAAGTCATGTAAGATTGTCTGTTTGTTTAGATTTTTCAGGTTGCCTACATCATCATTAAGGCAGCCAACTCTCCACGACCAGGTGAGAGCAGCCCATCTGTTTATCTGTTTTCTATCTGTAAAAGCTTTAGGTGGTGTCTTGGGTCCAAAGAAAAACAAACATAATCATGGTCAAACATTCACTGGGTTACGTGTTTGTTTGTTGTTTGTTTATTCAGTCACACAGTAAACAACAACTGTGTTCAGTTCAGTACAATCAAAGCCTTTTAAAGTTACTGAAAAGTCACAGGCTGAAGCTTAATGCTTATATTTAAGCCTGTCCTATTGAAAAAAGTACAAGAAAAATAAATAAACCATAATAGTGAATGAAAAAAAGAAAACAGAGTTGCATCCAATAAAGTGACAGTCAAAATAGAAGAATAGTTAACCGAAATCATAAATAAACACTCCTTCACAAATTATGAATACTTAAAGGCCTCAAAAATTGCGTTAGAAGCCATCCTTTAGAAACTTAGAACCTTTAGACGTCCTTAGAACGTCTTTGTCCGAATGCGGCTAATGATTTTCTCACAAATTCATTGACAAATTGGAGATCCTCTGAACATCTTTGCTCCTCAGAGACTCAGCCTGTCCTGGAGGCGGCTTTTGTACCAAATCATGGTTACAATCGACTGTTCACATCTTCTGTTAGATATAATATTCGGAATCTTTCTTTAAATCATACTAGCTCTAAATTGCCCCAGTACCATTTTTTTCTTTTTTTTTTAATGTGTTGCAGAACTGAAATTCAAAAATGGATTTATATTGACAAATTGAATTATTTTAGCTCCATATTTATATACACCATGTTTTTTCATTCTTCTGTTTCATTATTTGTTTACACTTCATGTAAAGTTTTTTTCCCATGCAAATAAGCTTGAATTGGACTAATATCTCTTTACAGTCTGTTTTAAATGGTTAATGTCTGTTACTTTTTCCTTTTATCTTATACATGTTTATATCCTGTTTTAAGTAATTGAGATTTAGATTTAGATCACTACGTCTGTCTCCCAGGTAATTGGATCCTGGAGCGTTCTCTGGATGGTGTGACTTTCCATCCCTGGCAGTTTTATGCCATCAGTGACTCAGAGTGTTTGACTCGTTATAACATAACCCCGAGGCTCGGACCACCCACCTACAGAAGTGATACTGAGGTCATCTGTACGTCATATTACTCAAGGCTGAACCCACTGGAGCACGGCGAGGTGAGATAGCTTGTGTTTCTATTTGTCTTCAACCTGTTGGTATGACCTGTCTGAGTTTGTCTTTGACATGTCTGCCTCTGTACCTGTCTCTATCAGATCCACACCTCTCTGATTAATGGCCGCCCTGGAGCTGATGATTTGACCTCTGACCTTCTGAACTTCACGTCAGCTCATTACATCAGACTGAGACTTCAGCGAATCAGAACCCTCAATGCGGACTTGATGACATTAAGCACCCATGATCCTCGAGACATCGACCCTATTGTGACCAGGAGGGTAAGATAGGCTACAAAGACAGCTGCAGGACCCGATTGTTTTTCTGATCTTTCATCATTGTGTTATTGTGTTTCTCAGTATTATTACTCAATCAAAGACATCTCTGTGGGTGGGATGTGTATATGCTATGGACATGCCCAGAGCTGCCCCCCAGATCCTGTTACCAAGGTAATGACACAGATCTGTGTACCTGCATGAATTCTGTTAATTGATATTTTATTTATCCCCAAAGAGAAATTATATTGCTGCAGTATTAATTGTCATTAAATATATGCTACTGCTACTCAGTTGGGGTGTTGTTTTTGTAGCTTAGCAACAATTTAGCCGATGATGTCGCACACAGCATCAGCTGGTAACACAGGTGAACTCTCTCAGTAGACAACAGAAACTCACAGCCAACAGTTCAACATCTGGGGTACAGAGACACTCCTTCTCAGTGACATGATTACACCATCTGTTGTTAACCAGCTCTGTAATCCTCCTCATTTTATGTTACTGCTATGTCTGCAGTCTCTGTCTGCCTGTAGAGTCTTAAAACCGAGCAGAGAGCTGCTAGAGTTTTTCCTGAAGTTAGATCTCTTCCTGATATTCCGCCAAGGGCTCCAAGCTCATCTATTTTATCCACCATTGATCTCACATTTTCTATAATGAACAATAGAAGAAATGGGTTAAACTTCCTTCTCTTTTCTCTCCATTTTGTTTGTGCTATACATGCTAGATGTCTCCCTTTTCTACTCAGTTTGATTTGGGATCTTCTTCCTGGCATTACTTGGGTTTTGGAAAGCTCAGTTAACTGCTCCAACAGGTTAACAACTTTCCCAAAGCGACGGTTATGTGGCTCTGGCAGGCTGCATCAGTGTGACACGATTCTAAAAGTGATTAAATAAATAAATGAAGACTTGTGACGTATTCTGACTGATTGATATGTCTGGTTTAACAGAAACTGCAGTGTTTGTGTGAACACAACACCTGTGGAGAAAACTGCAATGAATGCTGCCCCGGTTACCATCAGCAGCCATGGCAACCTGGAACCATCTCTGAGGGAAATACCTGTGAAAGTAAGAAATACCAGGAAGAAGGAAAAACTACTCTCTTTTTTCTAGTCTCTTTATTCAAACACTTACCTGCCTCTCACCTGTCTGTCATTACCTGTCTCAGGGTGTAACTGTCACAACAAAGCAGAGGATTGTTTCTACAATCAGACGGTGTCTGAACTCTCATTGAGTTTAAATACCCATGACATACACCAGGGAGGGGGAGTATGTATCAACTGTCAACAGAACACAGCCGGCATCAACTGTGAGACCTGCAGGGATGGATACTACAGACCCACTGAGGTACTGTGAATAATACTACAAACCCAATGAGGTACTGTTAATAACACCACAGAAACCACTAAGGTACTGTGAATGATACCACAGACCCACTGAAGTACTGTAAATAACACCACAGACCCACTGAGGTACTGTAAATAATACCGCATAACAATGTTGGACTGTTCCTGTGGTTCTATGTGTTGTAGATCTCGCCGTACTCTGACTTCCCCTGTGTTCAGTGTAACTGTGATCCAAGAGGATCGGTTTCTTCTGTCTGCATCAGAGATCATTCACAGCCAGGTCATTCTTTTCCTCTCAGTTTATTTTTAAATTCTGGAATATTTGCTTTTATCGTCATGTCAAACTGTTTCTCTGAATGAGGATTTCTCTGTATGTTCAGGTGTGTCTGCAGGTCAGTGTGAGTGTAAGGAAGGTTTTGCAGGTCGACAGTGTGATCTCTGTGCGTTTGGATACAGAGATTTTCCTGAGTGTGTCCGCTGTGAGTGTAACCTGTTGGGCAGCACCAACACCGACCCATGCAGCCCCTGCACCTGCAAGGTAAACAGTCTCATCAATGGCTCATGTGTTGGCTTATGTCATCTGACATCTTCCCTGTTCACCGATTAATGGTCACACTTCTGCAGCACACCACCTCGCCACAGGGGTCCCCCAAGGTTCAGTACTGGACCGAAGAGGTACTGGACCTCTTCTCTTTGCCATATAATCCAACTCACTGGGACAGATCATCTGATCACATGGCTTCTCATACCAATGTTATGCTGATGATACCCAGCTCTATCTGTTATTCCCACCTGACGACCGCACAATCTCAGCTGAATCTCAGACTGTCTCTCTGACATATCAACATGGATGAAAGCCCATCACCTCCAACTTAACCTCCCAAAAACTGAACTGCTGGTCTTCCCAGCCAAACCAACCATACACCACAGCATCTGCATCCAAACTGAATCCCTTGCTCAATCAAAGGTTGCTAGAAACTTGGGTGTCATGATTGATGAACAACTAACCTTCAAAGATCACATTACCTCGGTTGCTCGTTCAGCCGCTTTGTATTGTTAAACATAAGAAAGATCAGACCGTACCTGACCCAACATGCCACCCAGCTCCTGGTGCAGGCCATGGTCATCTCCCACCTTGACTACTGCAACGCTCTCCTAACTGGTCTCCCAGCCTGTGCTGTGAAACCTCTACAGATGGTCCAGAACCATCTGTAGGCGTGGTGCCTACACCACGCCTAAGACAATCCAAACTCTGTTCATGTGTCGTCCCACGATGGTGGAATGACCTACCGAGCGCTACCAGGACAGGGGCGTCACTGTCTATCTTCAAGAAGCTCCTGAAAACCCAGCTCTTCAGAGAGCATCTCCTATCCCAGCACTTACCTTGTACTTCCCTACCCCCTCTATCTCTGCACTTTAGCTTCCTGTACTTTCCTCTACGCCTGCACCCTATCTCTACTCTGTCACCTCTGACAGAGTCGGACTCCTGGGTTCCTTTTACGTAGTTTATTGTTAGCTTTTTGTATAGCTTGTTATATTTTCATTTGTAAGTCGCTTTGGATAAAAGTGTCTGCTAAATGCATAAACATAAACATTATGGACAGAAACACCAGTCTCCTCTGTGCACAACTTATAGTCACCCCTGTTTTATAGACTTGTTCTCTCACAACTCACCTTCTCTGCTTCTCAGGTGAATGTGATGGGAGCTCACTGTGACCTCTGTAAGCCCGGTTTCTACAACTTACAGCAGACCAACCCGCTCGGCTGCACCGACTGTTTCTGTTTTGGTGTTTCTGATGTCTGTGAGAGCTCCGTCTGGACCATAGCTCAGGTAACAAACACCTCTACTCAGGTACAACTCAGTATGGCTTTAACATTTGAAGAAACTCTGTTGATATTCTTTTATCAGGTTATTCTTACAGATGCTTTGCTCCACCCGGCACTGTCCACCCAAAGTTCCCACGTTGTGTACGGCAACGATCTACCCTTTCCCAGAAATGCCTCCTCCAGCGCTGCTCACCAACAGGTGCTGTGGTGGGCAGCACCCAGAAGTTTCCTTAGCAGCAAGGTTAGCTTCCATCATGGTCCTAATGAAGTGGACTTCCTGTTTACCTGTGTGACTGACTATAATTTCCATCTCTGGTCTTAATCAAGTGGAAATCTAACCGTCTCCCTGCCACTCTGTAGCTTGTGTCTTATGGAGGATTCTTGAACTTCTCTGTTGTTTACGACGTACCTTTGGACAATGAAGACCACTTTCTCCTCGCTCTCTGTGACATCATAATTGAGGTGAGAACAAACCTGTGTTCAGATCGCCATGTTGTTAAGAATGATGAAGAGTAGGTTCCTTGATAAGAGCTCCTGGAACTCTCTAAATATTAAAGACAGGAGCTGCAGTGTTTCCTTTATGATCACTTTGAAAATATGAAACAGTAAAGTTTCATATTAAAATAAAGGGTGCTCCCTTTATTAGCAAAAGGATAACACATCATCCCAAAATTTATTTTTCATCCAGAGAAGGCTGTGAGGCCAGGGGGATGTGCAACTTTCTTCATGTAATACCAACACAGAGTATTTCACTTCATGGCTTTCCCCCTTTTTATTGTTTTAAATGACTTATTAGAATAGTTTTATAATCTGACCTTATTTATACAGGCTGCTTTAAACATGGCGTGTTGTTTCTCACACAGTTTACTTTCTCTCAGTGTTTGGGATACAATAGTTTCACACATCAGACTGCCATCACAGCACAGCCAAATGATCATTTCCAGAAAAAATATTTTTCTTCTTCTTGACTTTGTGACATTTTCCATCAAGGAAAAGTGTCAGGAAAAACACAAGCTCATGTTCTGACATTTCAGGTCCCACATTGTAAAAGATATACATGCTGTAATTAACAACCACAAAATAAATAATTTACAGTTTTAGGAATAATTCTTTTTTTTTTCAACTTAGTTAAAGTCATTGTCCTTCTCTCGTTGTCAGGGTAACAATCGAGCTCTTCATCTCTCAGCTCCTCTTCCTCTCTTCCTCTCACCTCTGGCTGAGCGACCGGTTGCCGTGATGATGCTTCCTCAGCAATTTGTGGATGATCAAACTGGTGTTCGTATAACCCGGGATGACTTGCTTGTGGTCCTTGCTGATGTGACATCACTGATGGTCAGAGTTCACCTGAACGCTTCTGCTGATGGACAGATACGGTGAGAAAAAGTAATCTGATTACCTAGAGATTACTGCTTTGATCAGCAGGGCAGAGCTGAAGGATTGAAAAGGTGATTCCCTCCTCAGTGAAAGAGATCATTAATCCTTCATTAAGAAGTCGTTGAAACAAACAGGCAGCTCGGGGTGAGACAGAACAGATAAAGGCTGGATGTCAATTCTTTAAAACAACTTTTCTTGACTCACCAAACTGTTCATACAGGGTTACCCGCTGCATTTTATTTCGTGATATGGTCTCATATACTTTTCTCGTCTTGCTGAGCATTGCATTTAGAGAATATGTCCAAAGAACTGAGCTTCTTTGTACCAACGTTAACCCATGCATGAGGGTTTGGCTGTAGATACATGTGGACACATTCAAACAAAGGATCGGCAGGTCAGGAGGAGGTTCATCCTGCTGAGAGGGTCACTGATGTGGACCTCAGATCTTCCCCAAACAGCAGCAGGTGAACTCTGACTGATGACATTCATGTCTGTCTTACAGTCTCAGCTCGGTGTCTCTAGATGTGACAGATTCTGGATCAGGTTCTGGCGTTCAGGCAGTTGCTGTGGAGATTTGTGAATGTCCGTGGGGTTACAGCGGCACGTCCTGCGAGGTCAGCAGTGTACAGTCATTTCTGTCCTTACTGTTGGTACTGTGGGGTTCTGTCAGGCTGGAATCAGCTGGTGGACACTCATACAGAGTAAAGGTTCCTTTATAGATCTATGTGTCTTACCTATGGTTGTGTGTTTCGGTGTTTTAGGCATGTCTCCCAGGTTTCTACAGAGTGGGCGGAGTCTTATTTGGAGGCAACTGTATGCAGTGTGAATGCAACGATCATGCCAATGAGTGCGACATCAACGGCGTCTGTGTGGTGAGTTTTAATCAGGAAAATTTAATTTGAAATGAACAGCAATGAAACACTTTGGATTAATGTCTGTAGATATGACCTAAAGTCAGCTGACCACACATCTTCCTCTCGATCTCAGGGTTGTACCCATAACACCACCGGTCCTCACTGTGATCAGTGCCTCCTTGGTTTTTATGGCGATGCGACAGAGGGGACGGCAGAGGACTGTCGATTGTGTCCATGTCCTCTCACAGAGTTATCCAACAGGTTGTTACATTACAGCGCCCATCTCAAAGTATTTTTTAAAAATGTAGACATGTTTAAGGCCAGTTAAATGCAGTCTCACTCATTATACTTGAGATGTTTAAGTGAACACAGGCTGCAACAATATATGTGTGCTTCAGTTTCAGTCCCACCTGTGTGCTGGAGGGACCTGGACAGGTGTCATGTGACCAGTGTGAGAGCGGATATACTGGGACCAACTGTGAGAGGTGAGGACGGGTAACAGATTGATCAGTCATACTGTGAGAGGTGAAGACAGGTAACACACTGATGAGTCATACTGTGAGAGGTGAAGACAGGTAACACACTGATGAGTCATACTGTGAGAGGTGAGGACAGGTAACAGACAGATGAGTCATACTGTGAGAGGTGAGGACAGGTAACAGACAGATGAGTCATACTGTGAGAGGTGAGGACAGGTAACAGACAGATGAGTCATACTGTGAGAGGTGAGGACAGGTAACAGACAGATGAGTCATACTGTGAGAGGTGAGGACAGGTAACAGACAGATGAGTCATACTGTGAGAGGTGAAGACAGGTAACACACTGATGAGTCATACTGTGAGAGGTGAGGACAGGTAACAGACAGATGAGTCATACTGTGAGAGGTGAGGACAGGTAACAGACAGATGAGTCATACTGTGAGAGGTGAAGACAGGTAACAGACAGATGAGTCATACTGTGAGAGGTGAAGACAGGTAACAGAAAGATGAGTCATACTGTGAGAGGTGAGGACAGATAACAGACAGATGAGTCATACTGTGAGAGGTGAAGACAGGTAACAGAAAGATGAGTCATACTGTGAGAGGTGAAGACAGGTAACACACTGATGAGTCATACTGTGAGAGGTGAGGACAGATAACAGACAGATGAGTCATACTGTGAGAGGTGAAGACAGGTAACAGAAAGATGAGTCATACTGTGAGAGGTGAGGACAGGTAACAGAAAGATGAGTCATACTGTGAGAGGTGAGGACAGGTAACAGACAGATGAGTCATACTGTGAGAGGTGAGGACAAGTAACAGACAGATGAGTCATACTGTGAGAGGTGAAGACAGGTAACAGACAGATGAGTCATACTGTGAGAGGTGAGGACAGGTAACACACTGATGAGTCATACTGTGAGAGGTGAAGACAGGTAACAGACAGATGAGTCATACTGTGAGAGGTGAGGACAGGTAACAGACAGATGAGTCATACTGTGAGAGGTGAGGACAGGTAACAGACAGATGAGTCATACTGTGAGAGGTGAGGACAAGTAACAGACAGATGAGTCATACTGTGAGAGGTGAAGACAGGTAACACACTGATGAGTCATACTGTGAGAGGTGAGGACAGATAACAGACAGATGAGTCATACTGTGAGAGGTGAAGACAGGTAACAGAAAGATGAGTCATACTGTGAGAGGTGAGGACAGGTAACAGACAGATGAGTCATACTGTGAGAGGTGAGGACAGGTAACAGACAGATGAGTCATACTGTGAGAGGTGAGGACAAGTAACAGACAGATGAGTCATACTGTGAGAGGTGAGGACAGATAACACACTGATGAGTCATACTGTGAGAGGTGAAGACAGGTAACAGAAAGATGAGTCATACTGTGAGAGGTGAAGACAGGTAACAGAAAGATGAGTCATACTGTGAGAGGTGAGGACAGGTAACAGACAGATGAGTCATACTGTGAGAGGTGAGGACAGGTAACAGACAGATGAGTCATACTGTGAGAGGTGAGGACAAGTAACAGACAGATGAGTCATACTGTGAGAGGTGAGGACAGATAACAGACAGATGAGTCATACTGTGAGAGGTGAGGACAGATAACAGACTGTGCCATATGGTGGACGCACCTTCTTTCACACCTGTGTGTCTGCATTTCCAGGTGTGCAAGTGGTTTCTACGGAAACCCACAGGTTGTGGGCGGTTCCTGTATTCGCTGTGACTGTAATGGTAATGTGAATGTCACTGAGGAGGGACACTGCGACATCACCACTGGAGAGTGTTTGTATTGCCTTGGTAACACAGCGGGAAGACACTGTGAGGTCTGTCGTCCTGGTTACTATGGAGACGCAGTGCACCTCAAGGACTGTGAAGGTGAGTCAGACCTGGTGGTGTTGGAATGCCCTCAGTGCTTTCTCACAGGCAGCTCTCTGTAACCAACTGGATTGGATAGTGTAGTGGTAAGATTGCCACCTTTCATGTGGGTGACCTGGATTAAAATCCCCTGCATGAAAGGTAGTACCTCCAGTAGGGAATCCTTAGGCAAGACCCCCTTACCCTACAAGTGTAAGTGGCTTTGGATAAAAGCATCTGCCATAAACATAAACCTAAGAAGTAAACTGAGAGCTGATTGGTTGGTGTCACTTCAGGTCAAATATTTAAAATTTTAATAAGCTAATTAGGAAATATGACACACTAGGGATTCAGGGATTCTGTTGTAACAGGAATGTTGATCTTTTCAAATCCAGATTACCTATGACCTCTTTCTTCTGTGGTCACATGGCCCTGTAGAGTGTGTATGTGTGAAAATTAAAGAATGTTCCATGTTTCAGCCCTGAGAAACTCTAGTGTTGGCTTAACAGGATGTTTGGGATCATTATCATTATCCGTCCAATGAGTTTGGAGGCATTTACTGGAACTTGAGCAGATCAGATGTTTCTATCCAGCTCAGAATGCATTGTGCAGCTGCCATCAGCAGCTCTATCATCAATGAATATAAGTGAGCCAGTACCTGTGGCAGTCATACATGCCCACACCATAACACCCTCACCACCGTGTTTAACAGAGGAGATGCTATGCTTTGGATCTTGGGCACTTCCTGTTGGTCTCCACACTTTCTCCTTGCCCTCACTCTGATACAGGTTCATCTTGGTTTCGTCTGTACAGAACATCTTTTTCCAGAACTCTGCGGCTCCTTCAAGAACTTTTTGTCAAACTGTAATGTGTTCATCTGTTTTTGTGGCTAACTAGTATGTAGCAGTGTAGCCTCTTTATTTCTGTTCATGAAGTCTTCTGTGGATAGTAGTCTCTGACAAAGACACACCTACCTCCTGAATACTGTTTCTGATCTGCTGAAAAGGTTTTTGAGGATTTTTCTTTACCATATTGAGGATTCTTCTATCTTTCTTGACCTACGAGTCCCTTTGTGATCACAGAGCTCACCAGTGCTTTCTTCTCAATGATCTTCCAGACAGCTGAATTTGATAATCCTAAGGTTTGACCCATGCCTCTGATGGTTTTATTCTTGTTTTTCAGTCTCATAATAGCTTCCTTGACTTGCTCTTCTCATGTTGAACAACTACAGACTCCAAACTGTAGAAACAAGGCGAGGTATCTTATCCCTGCACTGATGAATCAATGAAACACACCTGAGTAACCACAAACAACTGGAAGCTAACTATCCCAAACACTATATAGTGGACTGGATGATTGCCACCTTTTGTGTGGGAGACCTGGGTTCAAATCCCATGCATGAAAGGTACTACCTCCAGTAGGGGTCCTTAGGCAAGACCCCCTTACCCTGACTGCATACTTGTAAGTCACTTTGGATAAAAGCATCTGCCAAATGCATAAACATTATGGAGCCCTGAAATGAGGGGGACTGTGTATAAAAAGTCTAAATTATATTAAAAAAATTATTCACGGTGGAGCAGGGCTTTAGGATGATGTTGATAGAATGATCTCCAGCTGGTGTTCCCAGAAATCAGCTGCCTGTGTCCAACAACATGTCCATCTTGACTGCAACTATTTTCAACTTTATTTGCATCAACCTGACAGTGGGCGTGGCTTTCCCTCACAGAGTGTGGCTGTGATGCCAGAGGCGCCCTCTCCAGTGAGTGTGATGTCAGCACAGGTCAGTGTTGGTGCAGAGAGAACGTGACGGGACGCATATGCGACCGATGCCAGGTAAAACACACACGTGCACGCGCACACACACACACACACCCCATCTTGCATGTTTCCTGACATCTTGTTTTCACTCTGCCTTTTTCAGTCAGGATTCTTCGGGCTTCAAAGTGGGCATGGCTGTCGGCCCTGTGGCTGTAGTCAGTCTGGATCAGTATCTGAATCATGCGACGAAGAGGGGCAGTGCGACTGTGTGGAGGGCATGGCCGGAGTTAAATGTGATCAGTGCGGATGGGGTTACTTTGGTTTCCATGGCAGCCGCTGCACAGGTAGTTCAACAGTTTCAGTCTGACCCCTGATTGGCAGCTGCACCCCTCTCTGACTGGTTGTTCCATGTTCTCCTCTCAGCATGCAGCTGTGCTCACACTGGCGGTAACTGTGACCCTAATAATGGAGAGTGCCTCTGCCCTGCCCATGCTGAGGGGGACCACTGCAACAGGTGTGAGGCAGGTTACTGGGGTCATGACCCCGTCAAGGGCTGCAAGGTACATACACTCACACTCACACACACACACACCTCAATCTACCTGCCACAGGTGTGTTAAATGTCTGTGTCTATTCAGCCATGCGGCTGCAGTGCAGCAGGAAGCTCCGCCCCACAGTGTGACCCGGCTAGTGGTCAGTGTTTGTGCAGAGACGGGTTCTCAGGCAGGTCATGTGACCAGTGTACACCTGGTTACTATGGCTACCCAGCATGCTCAGCATGTAGTTGTGACCGGGCAGGAACAGATGAGACATTCTGCAACACAACGCAGGAGGCGTGCGACTGTCGACACACAGGAGAGTGTGTATGCAAGGTAACACGAACACAACCGGGTTTGGGTTCAGGTTCAGGGAATGTTTTTGGGTAATTTTTTGTCTAAGTGGAAACGGATCAGGACTTTTCATCTGTGAGAAAATTTGTTTTCGTTTAAGTTTACAAATGTTATTTTAAACTCTAACCCTAACGTCAGTTTCATCCTTCCACTGTGTGTGTGTGTATGTTTGTATGTAATGTGTGTGTTAAGGCGGGAGTGTCAGGTCGGCACTGCGAGGAATGTGTGTCCGGTTGGTTCGGTTTGTCAGATGAGAATCCAGACGGCTGTTCTCGGTGTTTCTGTTCAGGACTGAGCCGAGACTGTGAGGAACAGGGTGGCTTGAGCAGAGGAAACGTGAGTGTTCATTCTGCAGATTAATCTAACCTCTAAGAGTAGCATGACTAACTATTGCCCAAAGAAAAGAGTAACATGACTAACCCTAACCCAGAGCACAGAGTAACATGAGGTGTTGTCATGGCAGGAATCAGCGTTGGCTGTGGCTCAGTAAACCAATGCCTTCTGTCTGAGTCTCTTTCCTTCAGCCAAGGTCTAGATTTTTTCATATCCTGCCATGCCGGGCAGCTTGGGGCCTATGACCGCTGTCTCTGACTTCTAAATTTTGCGATACACCAGGGCAATGCCTAATCCAATCAGCAGAAAGCCCATTATCATGGTTCCGAATATGTATAGATCCTCGATGTCTTCAACGGAGAGAATCAACAGGCACACGACTCTCCACTTCTCCCAGGAGTCCCTTGTGTACCCAGCGGCGAACGTTCCGTCGGGACAGGCGGATTCCCCTGGACCCGAGCTTCTTGTAGCAGCAATTTTGTCAATTGCGTTTAGAGACCAGCCAATCAATGCAGAGAGAGGCACTGAAGTTGAGACAGGACAGGACAGGACAAGACAAGAGAAGCAGGAGAGATATGGGAGAGGGCAGACTCAGGAGAGAGTAGAAATGCGACCGCCTTCGTTGAGAGCCGGAAGAAGACTCAACGATGTGAGGATAAACTGGAGAGTCCGCTCCAGGGAGCAAGCCAGGGCAAAGTGATATGGTGAACCAACTGTTGCCCAAGAAGTAGGTCTGCTGTCTCCACACTGATTATAGATCCAAAGGAACAGCGAGGATGATACAGTTAGACACCAGCGGTATTGCAGGAGTTGTCAGAACAATAATAAAGGCAGTGACAGGTGGCCTTAGAGACTCCCAAAGCCTTTCTCATGGCTAGCTCTACCAGGCTGCCTTTCCAGTCTAACAAATCCCATCTGCCCCAGAACAGAGTAACATAACTAACCCTAATCTACGAGTATTCACATGTTACTACATTAAAAGAGACCTCCTCTTCCCACAGATAACCCTGGCTCATCCTCCATCTCACCTGTCATTGGTCAGCCTGTCAAACCTGGAGGGTGTGATTTCTGGAGTTTACCAACAGGGAGATGAAATGCTGCTTGACACTCGCCAGCTGAATGTCAGCAGGCTCGTCGGCCCACTCTACTGGAGGCTGCCGGTTCAGTTTGAAAGCAGCCAGGTACCATTGTCCCATCTGCTTACTGACAGTATCACATAGATAGCTCATAGATTTAAACAGATGAAGATGTGCCAAAAAAACCATTTAACAAAAGTGAAAAGTGATTTGAACTGTCTGTTTGCAAACAACGAGCCCTACAGGCAAAAAGCAGACTCTATCAGAGCTGCTGCTTTTTATAATAAATTAATGTATTTTTTTATGTTCATTTTACCCACTTTGTGTGTGCATGCTATACAGCTGCTGTCATACGGCGGGATGTTATCCTACATCATCACCTTCTATGCTGAAGACGGGTCAGGACTGTCAAACCAGGAGCCTCAGGTATTGATGAGTGGCGGGACCTTGAGGAATCACATCATATACACTGACATGACTGCCCCGAACAACGGTGTCATGACTCAGCACAACATCAGGCTGACAGAGGTACAGTATCAGGGAACTCTCGGAAACAGATGTTTCAGACCATATGTGGAACAGTTAACCATGAATGGTGTGTGTGTGTTTTACAGTACAAGTGGAAATATTTTAATTCAGTGTCACAGAAGGCGGTGAGTCACACTGACTTCATGTCCGTTCTCAGCAACATTCAGTACATCATTATCAAGGCTTCATACGGGACCAGAATGCAGCAGAGCAGGTACACACTGTACATCACTGTTTGTGTCAGCTATGACATCAGCAGCTGTGACATCACTTCCTGTCTGTTACTGTGTAAAGGATTGCTAAAATTACCATGGAGACTGCTGTGGAAGCAGGGTCACATGACAGCGAGGGTGTGGCCAGGTTGATCGAGTCGTGTGTGTGTCCACCTGGATACACCGGACTGTCCTGTCAGGTAAGGATCAGGTACTTAAAAGGTCCATAGGATTCACATTCTCAGTTAAATTAAATTGGCAACATAAAAAGAATGAGTGTAAGTACAGAACCTAGAGGAACTCCATATTTTACTCTGGTGTGTGAGCAAGATTCTTCATTTACAAGAACAAACTGGAATCTATCAGATAAATATGACTTAAACCAGCCTAATGCAGTTCCTTTAATCCCAATAACATGTTCAAGTCTCTGTAACAGAATGCTGTGATCGATCGTATCAAATGCAGCTCTGAGATCCAACAGGACAAGCACAGACACAAGTCCGCTATCAGAGTGTGTGTGGCTAAACAGATTATTTCTGCGTAAACGATCACAAAGTTGAGCTGCAACTATTTTCTAAAGAAGTTTAGACATAAAAGGGAGATTGGATATAGGTCGATAATTAGCTAAAAGGTTCACAAACATACACCCAGTTATTCTTTGAAGGTTTGTGGCTGAATTCTGAAATCACAGAATCGGGAAATCAAAATACAAACTAAATTTATAAGCGAGAAAAAGTTGAATATGAGGCATAGCTGATTGGTTCTGACCCATCTGTCTCTTGCCTGACTTGTTCTGACCCATGCGTTTTCAGGATTGTGCAGCAGGTTATTTCAGGCAGCCTCTGTCTGAGTTGGCGCCTCAGAGTCTGAAGTCACTGTATGTGCATCCGTGTGTTCCATGCCGCTGCAACAACCACAGCAAGATCTGCGATGCCAAGACCGGAGAGTGTCAGGTACCCCACCATTGTGCCGTACATCGTGTACAGCAGAGTTTTGAGTCGGCACCTGTTTGCTCAGTTATTTTTTGTCCTTCCAGGACTGTCAGCACAACACTGGTGGGCGGAGCTGTGAGCTCTGTGCCCCGGGGTATTATGGGAACATCAGCGGCTCCGTCAGCGACTGCTTGCGGTGTGCCTGCCCCCTGCAGAATAACAGGTGACTCTGCTACCTGTCCCTTACTTCCTCACCTGTCCTGCATGTTGTCACCTGACGGTGGGTTTCTGTGTGTCTAGTTTCAGTGCCACCTGCGTGTCGGACGGAGCAGCGGGCGATTTCCGCTGCACTTCTTGTCAGAGCGGCTACGAGGGCAGATACTGCGAGAGGTGACATCAGAGGGCCAACTACCTGCCACACATCACATGATTTCACTCATTACCTCATTGAAAATCTGTTGTCCTGTCCAGGTGTTCGGTTGGTTACTATGGTAACCCCTCTTTGCTGGGTGGCGTGTGTTCCCAGTGTCACTGCATGGGGTGGGGCTCGCTCCACCCATTTTGTGACATGCTGACTGGACAGTGTGAGTGTAAGGCTGGGGTCAGAGGTCAGTCATGTGACCATTGTGACGAGCGCCACGTCCTGCAGGGAGCAGCGTGTGTGTGTGAGTATCAGTGACACAAACAGCACTTCCTGTTTAACATATGATTAAGATCAGAGGTGACGCTGTTTTTCACTTCAGCATGTGATGATGGCTGCACCGGCGTCCTGCTTGACGACCTCGATAAATTACATGACCATTTTCTGTCTGTCAACCTGACCCATGCTGCCATGGCACCATACCGGCAGCTGTTTCTGCTGAAGAACCGGACCCAACGCCTTGAGGTGAAGTCACCCCTCACACTGTTCAGTAGCATTTATGTCATTTGTTCTGTTTGTCATGTAACCTGCTCTATGTGTCCAGGCTGAGATGTTACAGAGGAGTGCCAACATGTCACATTTGACCCGAATAGAAGACAACCTCAAACATCTGACCTCTGATCTCAGCTCTCTGCTGCAGCAGGTAGACACCCACCTGACGGGTTTTAAATTGATTCATCAGATCTCACTCTGAAACAGAAAGAGGTTTATGGAGAGGAACATTAACCTCAGCATATCTGTACAGCTGAGGAAGATCCATGAAAGGTTATTTTCTGTTTCCTAATTGGTTAGGTCACCAGTTTGTTTCACAACCAACTGGAACTTGACATGTCCACCAACAGCAGCTTGTTCCAAGGTGCACTGCTCCAGGGGACCATCAGCAACCTTCAAGTCCAGATCCAGGGTAAAGAATACCACGGTTGTTTTCTGAGCAAATGATGGCATGACATAACTGACACATCACAGTGATGTCATAACCATCAGAAAATCATCTTTTACATGACTGAAATGTGATTGGTTCAGTGTTGCAGATGAAGGCACGACAGGTGAACCAGCCCACAGAGAAGGAGCTTAATTCAGCCAATCAGACATGTCTGTTGGAAGAGCTAGAGACCATGTTGGAAACCATCAGAGGCATAAATCTTACAGCTGCCAAGTCTACAGCCAATCTGGAGCTCAGGTTTGTTTTAGAAATAATTTCACTCAAAGAAAATAAACAAACACATCTATACCCCTTTGGACCAGCTCTTAACTGGGTTGTGATTCCAGGAGGAGGAGCATGTTGAACTCAATTCAGTCAAATTCAGTTTAATTTATAAAGCACCAAAATAGAACAAATGTCATCTCAAGGGAGTAGGTTGGTCAGTGATTGTAAGGGCCCGAGTCTCAAGATATTTACCAATGCTGACCCTCTTCTCTTTGCTACGTCTGCTGGGCTGCAGTTGTCTGGCAACAGAGACACATAAAGTTGTGTATCGTCTGCATAACTGTGATAATTGATGTCCAATCTTAAAGTAACAAATGCATGGAGTAGTTTTTCTGAAACACTCTGATACAGGATGTTCCTGATTTTAACGATATTACGAAGATGAAAGAAGGCAGTCCGAGAAACCTGTTTTATATGTAAGTCAAAAGACAGATCCTGGTCAGAAATAACTCCAAGGTTCCTCACTGTAGTACTAGAAGCCAAGCAAATACCATAACTGTATAACTAGGCAATATCTATGTGAAGTGCTCAGGTCCAAAGATAACAACTTCAGTTTGTCTCAATTTAGAAGCATACAGTTCTGAGTCATCCAGGTCTTTATGTCTTTAAGACAGGCTTGTAGTCTGACCAACCTATTGGTTTCATCTGGTTTCATAGATAAGTACAGCTGAGTATCATCAGTATAACAATGGAAATTTATGCCATGCTGTCTGATAATGTTACCTAATTTGAAGCATGTATAAAGTAAAAATAATTAGTCCAAGCACAGAACCCTGAGGAACTCCGTGACTTACTTCAACGTGTGAGGAAGATTCTTCATTTACAAGAACAAACTGGAATCTATCAGATAAATATGACTTAAACCAGCCTAATGCAGTTCCTTTAATCCCAATAACATGTTCAAGTCTCTGTAACAGAATGCTGTGATCGATCGTATCAAATGCAGCTCTGAGATCCAACAGGACAAGCACAGAAACAAGTCCGCTATCAGAGGCTAAGAGGAGATCATTGGTAACTTTCACCAGTGCTGTTTCTGTGCTATGATGCACTCTGAATCCTGACTGAAACTCTTCAGATTATTTCTATGTAAATGATCACAAAGTTGAGCTGCAACTATTTTTTCAAGAACTTTAGACAACAAAGGGAGATTGGATATAGGTCGATAATTAGCCAACACTTCTGAATCAAGAGTAGGTTTTTTAAGTAAAGGTTTAATTACAGCAACCTTAAAAGTCTGAGGTACATGTCCTGTCAACAAAGACCGATTGATCAAATCCAATATGGAAGTGTCAGTTAAGGGGAAAACCTCCTTGAACAGTCTGGTTGGGATTGGGTCTAAAATACAAGTTGATGGTTTAGAAGAGACTATTGCTGTTATTAGCTCAGAGAGATCAACTGGGCAGAAGCTGTCTAAATACAAATCAGGTTCTAAAGATACTTCTAAAGCTGCTCTACTTGATGATACATCAGTGATGATAATGGGAAGGATTCCATCAATCTTCTCTCTGATAGAAACAATTTTATTGATGAAGAATCTCATGAAATCATCACTGCTGAGAGTTAAAGGAATACATGGCTCAACAGAGCTCGGACTCTTTGTCAGCCTGGCAACAGCGCTGAAAAGAAACCTGGGATTATTCTTATTCTCTTCTATCAATGATGAATAATAAGTAGTTCTAGCTTTACGAAGTGCTTTTTTATACTTTATTAAACTATCTTTCCAGACTAATTGAGACTCTTCTAAATCCATCCATCCATCTGTTGTTTCATTGTCAGTCCATTGTACTATTACATTATAGGGTTAGGGTTATTATTTCAGTTGAATATCAGCTGGCTTCATTGGATATGACTCATCTTCTCTCTCACATTCAGGTCTAGTCAACTCAGTCTGAAAACAGGTTGGGACAAACTGGGACCTCAAAACACGTAATTTCTTTGATTTCAGGTCTGGGGTTGGTGTTGGGCTCTTATTGTTTGAGCACTGAAGCACAGAAAAGTGATTTATTTCTCTCTCTCATTGCTTTTGTCTCTCTGCAGCCTTTCAGAGTCTCTCACCCCCTCACTGCAGGATGACTTCCTGTCCAGCATGGCGGCGGTTAGGAGCAGACTCATAACTCTCAACTCCTCCATCACTGTTGTCATGACAATGCTACAGTCTGAAAACACACATCTCAATGACGCTGCACAGCAAAACACACAAACAGTTGCTCTGCTAGAGCAAACACACACTCTGCTACGCCGATATCAGGTAAACACAAAAACACACACACATAAACCTTTATTATGTCACACAACCCCAGTTCCTAAAAATATTGGATGCTGCGTAACATGTAGACAAAAACAGCAGTATGGACTTCTCAATCTTACATTGATACATTATTCACAGTTTTATTCTAATCTCATAGAGCAACATTTGATATGTTAAACCAAAATATGAGCTCATCTTTAATCTGATGGCAGCAACACGTCTCAGAAAAGCTGGGACAACAAAAGACTGGAAAAGTAAGTGGAACTAAAGAGAAACAGCTGGAGAAGCCTGATGGAACTAATAAGGTTACTCAGCAACAGATCAGTAACACCATAGGGTATAAAAAGAGCACCTTAAAGAGGCAGAGTCTCAGAAGTAAAGATGTGCAGAGGTTCAATAATCTTTAAAAGCTGAGTCTATGAACTGTGAAGCAGTTTTATAAAAAAATTCCTGAATGTAAAACTGACTTTGAATATTCATCATCTACAGAACATAATATCACTAGAAAATTTCTGAAGAAATTTTGATGGGTGCCCAGCTGCTGCCCGTCTTCTGCCCGTCCACACACACACACACAGAGAGACAGAGAAGCTGGTAGTTGCCAGATATTTCAAATCCAGTCTGAAAAATGAGATTTTGGGTTGTTCTGGTGAAATCTGCCCGCTTTAGATACATAAGGCCCGGTTGATCTGTTCAGAATAATGGAAAACATATGAGTCAGCGGCTGGCATGAACCTATTATCACAACTGATGTGTTGAAAGTAATGGAAACATGAGTTAGTGCGTGCTATCGCACGCATTTGTCTCGTCACCAGCTGCCATGAACCTGTTAATCTGTTCAGATTAATGAAAACATATGAGTGAATGCGCGCTATCGCGCGCATTTGTGTCGTCAGGGGCTGCCATGAACCTATTAATCTGTTCAGATTAATGAAAAACATGAGTTAGTGCGCGCTGTCGCGCGCATTTGTCTCATCAGGGGCTGGCATGAACCTGTTAATATGTTCTGAATAATGGAAATTTATGAGTTAGTGCGCGCTATCGCGCGCATTTGTCTCATCAGGGGCTGGCATGAACCTATTAATCTGTTCAGATTAATGGAAATTTATGAGTTAGTGCGCGCTGTCGCGCGCATTTGTGTCGTCAGGGGCTGCCATGAACCTATTAATCTGTTCAGATTAATGAAAAACATGAGTTAGTGCGCGCTATCGCGCGCATTTGTCTCATCAGGGGCTGGCATGAACCTATTAATCTGTTCAGATTAATGGAAATTTATGAGTTAGTGCGCGCTGTCGCGCGCATTTGTGTCGTCAGGGGCTGCCATGAACCTATTAATCTGTTCAGATTAATGAAAAACATGAGTTAGTGCGCGCTATCGCGCGCATTTGTCTCATCAGGGGCTGGCATGAACCTGTTAATATGTTCTGAATAATGAAAAACATGAGTTAGTGCGCGCTGTCGCGCGCATTTGTCTCATCAGGGGCTGGCATGAACCTATTAATCTGTTCAGATTAATGGAAATTTATGAGTTAGTGCGCGCTATCGCGCGCATTTGTGTCGTCAGGGGCTGCCATGAACCTATTAATCTGTTCAGATTAATGGAAATTTATGAGTTAGTGCGCGCTGTCGTGCGCATTTGTGTCGTCAGGGGCTGCCATGAACCTATTAATCTGTTCAGATTAATGAAAAACATGAGTTAGTGCGCGCTATCGCGCGCATTTGTCTCATCAGGGGCTGGCATGAACCTGTTAATATGTTCTGAATAATGGAAATTTATGAGTTAGTGCGCGCTATCGCGCGCATTTGTCTCATCAGGGGCTGGCATGAACCTATTAATCTGTTCAGATTAATGGAAATTTATGAGTTAGTGCGCGCTATCGTGCGCATTTGTGTCGTCAGGGGCTGCCATGAACCTATTAATCTGTTCAGATTAATGAAAAACATGAGTTAGTGCGCGCTATCGCGCGCATTTGTCTCATCAGGGGCTGGCATGAACCTGTTAATATGTTCTGAATAATGGAAATTTATGAGTTAGTGCGCGCTATCGCGCGCATTTGTCTCATCAGGGGCTGGCATGAACCTATTAATCTGTTCAGATTAACGAAAAACATGAGTTAGTGCGCGCTATCGCGCGCATTTGTGTCGTCAGGGGCTGCCATGAACCTATTAATCTGTTCAGATTAATGAAAAACATGAGTTAGTGCGCGCTATCGCGCGCATTTGTCTCATCAGGGGCTGGCATGAACCTGTTAATATGTTCTGAATAATGGAAATTTATGAGTTAGTGCGCGCTATCGCGCGCATTTGTCTCATCAGGGGCTGGCATGAACCTATTAATCTGTTCAGATTAACGAAAAACATGAGTTAGTGCGCGCTATCGCGCGCATTTGTCTCATCAGGGGCTGGCATGAACCTGTTAATATGTTCTGAATAATGGAAAACATGAGTGAACACAGGCTGGCATAAAGCTTTTACAATAGGGCCGCCATGTTGTTTCAAAAGGCCTGAAATGTCTTTTTGAAAGGAGCTGGAGCGAGGAAAATAATTTGAAGACCGTAAGAAGCAGAAGGCTTGGAGGAACGCAGCAATGTAGTTTTTATTTCAATGGAGTGAAAAAAATTTAAACGGCAGCAGGTTGAACACAGTTGAAACTGTCTCTGGCGTTCCACCAAATTTACATTGGAGTTAGTGAGAGAAATTGAAAGGTTTCTCTCGCTTCAAGGCTCATAGCTGAAATTCTGTAAATGTGAGCTATTTAGTAGTTACATCAGCTGAAAGAGGACAAGTGTACCTACATTTTAAGGTATAATTTGTTTGTCTGAGTTAAACAGCATGAAAGTTAGAGCCATTTGTTTGAATATCAGAAAAAGTTAAAATGATCAGTCTGCCACTCTAATCTTCTCATTCATAAAAATCAGGAAGGAGCAAAAATGTTCATGTTCTGTCATATTTCAGAATTGGCTTAATATTTGAAAAAAGCTGTATAATCACATAATAGCTGAATGTCTTGTGAACATTTTAAAGTTTGAATGATGTCTCTGTGATACCGTATGGCTGAGTTACTGCCCTCTAAAATAGGACAGTTTGGGGCTCGTTGAGTCTGGCCTCCTAATTAGTTGCTGTGGGCAACAGCTGCACGTGCCCACTGCCAAATCTGCACCTCACTTTGTCCCCTTAAAATCATGGGGTTTTCATTTTGAGCAAGAAATCTGGAACAAACGGTCGCTGTTCGAAAAGTAGAAGTCGTATCCGAATAATTCTTTCACCGTGAGCGCCAGAAGGGACGGGGGAAGCCAGCGGTGTAATTTTTGTTCTTCTAACCCCCGTGGCTCCTTTATTATGGCAGTTTTAAAATGATTTTTCCGACTGATTTCAGGCCTCGCCCGTTTTATAATGGGATTTAATGTTCCCTCTCTGCGCTCAGAGGGGATTTGTGAGAAATCTGTGAGGCCCAGCTCAATGACAGTCGCATTGGGTGAAAGACAACTAAAATACCTACGTTTTGATGTATAATTTATCCAGATCAGGCAGATATTTTGGACGTGAGAGGCATTTGTTTGAAAAATAATTTTTTAAAGATTTTTAGAGTGAGAGGTAGAGTGGAGGAGCCACAAAATGAGCTCCTCTGGACACCTAAAACGTAAACTGCCGTTGTGTCAAAGCCGTATAAGCTATTAACAAGCCCTTTACACCAGTTAAAGCTGAGTCTTTCCTGTCACACACAAACTTTGAATGATGTGTGTGTGACCTTGTATGGCTGAGTTCAGAGGCCTCCAAGGGGAGGCCGTTAAGGCCTTCTCCATTCATTTTCCCATTGACAATTTGCCCGCTTTTTCCCATTTATCCGCTATTCCGGTCGAGTAATGAGAGAGAAAAGTAATAGCACACTTCTGCCCATCGGCGCGCACGCAGCCATGTATTTTTTATTTGAGTCGGACCTTCGCTGTGGGACGAGTAGCGCGCCGAAAAACGGGCGGAAACGGAAGAATAACTAGAAAGAGCTGTTCCTGCGAAACAGCAGTGAGAATGCATTTTAAGTTGAATGGATTAGTTGAACATGCTCAAATAGCTGAATCTAGTTGAAATTTATCAGAAATCAAGTGAATAATAGTAAAAATGGCTTCAGTGTAATATACAGCAGGGAGTGGAAGAGTGATGTCATCAGTGACAGCAATGTTTGTCAACAGCTGCAGCTTAACGAGCTCTCTCCCTGTGTAACCTGCAGAAATTGCATATTTGGATACTATGACCTCCTGTGAGAAAACCGGAAGAGCGAGGAAAATAATTTGAAGACCGTAAGAAGCAGAAGGCTTGGAGGAACGCAGCAATGTAGTTTTTATTTGAATGGAGTGAAAAAAATTTAAACGGCAGCAGGTTGAACACAGTTGAACCTGTCTCTGGCGTTCCACCAAATTTACATTGGAGTTAGTGAGAGAAATTGAAAAGTTTCTCTCGCTTCAAGGCTCATAGCTGAAATTCTGTAAATGTGAGCTATTTAGTAGTTACATCAGCTGAAAGAGGACAAGTGTACCTACATTTTAAGGTATAATTTGTTTATGTGAGTTGAACAGTTTTAAAGTTAGAGCAATTTGTTTGAATATCAGAAAAAGTTAAAATGATCAGTCTGCCACTCTAATCTTCTCATGCATAAAAATCAAGAAGGAGCAAAAATGTTCATGTTTTTTAAACTGTCATATTTCAGAATTGGCTGAATATTTGAAAAATCTGTATAATCAGATAATAGCTGAATGTCTTGTGAACATTTTAAAATTTGAATGGTGTCTCTAGCTGAATGTATGCTCAACTAGTTAGGTTGGAAAGAGGAGGAAGTTTTTGAAGAGTTGAAAGAAATTGCCATTCATTTGAATGAGGGGAAAATTTGAATAAAAGTTAAATAGTTTAAAAAGTATAAAAGTTATAAACATGAAAAATAGTAGCCATCATCTCCTGAAGGAGCTGAACGTTTTGATACCAAATTTGTTGAAATCGGTCAAAGATTGTAGAACTAGTTGAGTGCCAAAAAACGTACGGAATAATAATAATAATAAAGGGAAACAGGAAAACAATAGTGAGAATGCCATGCATTCTCACAATAAGTATGAGCAATAGTAATATGTGTGCCCTGCCTATGGCATGGGGCACCCATAATTAAACATTCAGAAAATCTGCAGACATCTCTGTGAATGTCAGTCCTGGATGTCTGTGACCTTCAGGCCCTCAGGCACCCTATGTTCCCTGTTGGGAAAATATCCATCTTTTGATTTATAAATAAATGTTAGTAGGTCTGACCTGGTACATTTCTTACTGAACAGCAGCAGAATCGTTTTCCAGACATCATTTGCTGTCAGACTAATGGGATATAGTGCAACCATAAAGGGTATAAACTGATTCATTTCACCTGGCTTCAGAGATAAATTCAGCTGACTATTGTTTGTAGAGCAATGGAAATATCTTCGACGTTGAATAAAAATACTTCCTAATGTAAGCCTGTATAAAATGAGAGGTATTGGTCACCATAACTGAACCAGTTCCAGGCTCCACAGCCTCTAATTCAGAGAGGCCATCACAAACCAGTTAGTTAGACTGGGGATGGCAGTTCTTGATTTTCTATCACGAACAAGTTATTCTACATGAGTATTTCTCCATCTCAATCCTGTTTTTCATCAGCCATGATGTATTTATGTTGTTCTTCCTGGGTTTGCAGTGTCATTGAACCTGTACAAGGTGCCAAAAGAAGGATCATAAATGTAGTTTATTAACCCGGTCAGTTATTTTAACCCCTTACCCTAACACCAGCTGACCGGAGCTCTTCATGTGTTTTTATTTTCCGTCAGTCGACCCATCAGAAACTGAATGCTGAGCATCGGTCTTTGGGCCGCCTAATGGATGACAGCCAACTACTGCTGGAGGATGCCGTCACTATGACGTCAGCTTTAACCAACAGCTCTGCAGTAAGTTGTTCTATTCAGTTGTTCTGTGATAACCCACTGAGGAACGTCCATAATGACTCACCTGGTCAGCAGGTGGAGGCGTTGGGCGCCCAGCTGGATCAGTGGCGCCCGCTGCTCAGGAAACACGTGGACAATCTGGTTGTTGGGCTAAAAATAACAGAGGCTCTGGAGAACATTTATCGTGCAGAAAGCTATGCCCACCGGCTTCAGAGCCACGCCCATTCCCTCCACAGGTACAAAAGTGTGCATGTTATTGTGTGTGCACATTTCTGCTGTTTCTGTATTCACAAACACAACTTTTCCCGCTCAGCTCTCTGTCATCAGTCTGTAACAAGTCTTGGAACAGCAGCCAATTGGCTCAGCTTGGTTATGACATCTTAGAGCAAGTTAACACCGCCCAGCAGACCGCCTCAGCCGGCCTCATCTCAGCCGCCGTCGCTCTCAACATGGTACTCACAGTTTCATGTTGCTCAGGTGTACACTGACGACTGCAAATCACAGCTGTCTGTCCAGATGTCTGTATGCCTAACGCTGAAGTGCATGTGTGTTTCAGACCATCCAATCAGAGAAGACTCTGTCAGCAGAGGGTGGAGCCAAACTGAACGTCTCTTCTGCTGTTTTAGAGGAAAGTCTGCAAATCAACGCGGCTGCTGAAGGTTTGCTTACTTGATTCCTTTGTGTGGATAAAAACTTTAAACAGACTCATTGAAGAAACCATGTGTCACATGATCATGTGACTTTTACGTTAAAGCTTCTGGACCTCTTGTGTTCATCTCAGCAACCTTGTCTGATTCTGCCATCCATACAAACAAGGCAGTCTCAGTCCAGGCTTCTCACTGCTGGTTCAGTAACCAGCACCTCTAAGGCTGAAAATACAGCTGCTGTTTCGCTTTTCGTTCAAGTAAGCAAGTGTCATCCATTCCAGATTTACAGGATGCAAGCAGAAGCGCTCTCATAAACGGTAAACATGACGTTAGTAGTTAGCATTTAGTTGATCTTAATATCACGACAGAAAAAGCAACCTTTATAGTATCATAGATGGTATGTGAAGCCCCTAAACTAAGCACAGCGCAAAACATCAAAAGTCAGCTTACACACCCCTAGCAGTTACCTACTTATGGCTGCGTCTGTACACATGAAGAGATGCACAACCAACGCACCAAAGGCAGCCATGATCAACACGCGTAGTTAGCAGCAACTGTATTTGAAGCCTAACACCCTAACTTCCCAAACTCACTCTGACTCTGGACTAAAACAGATATTAAACCTGTTTAAATATAATTACATGTCAAACCCTCAGCTGTGATGAGGAGGCTAAACCTTCTTTTCATGAATGTATGAAACTAGTAGAAACGTCTGTTTCCATTTTCACCTGTCGTGTTTAAAGACATTTCTTTATTATTTATACATTTTCTTCTCTCATTAAGATTTGCGACTGAATGTTTCCATGGTAACCACCAGACTGCGATTGATCGGAGACCGTATTTATAACTCCAGTCTCGTCCTCCGTCAGCCAATCAGAGCTCTGCAGAGCCTCCCTTATGGTGAGACAGCTAATGCTCAGATACACTAAGTGTATCAGTGTATTGATCTATCTGTGCATTGATCTACTGGTGTATTAATCTACTGGTGTTTTGATCTATTCACATATTGCCATATTGATTATGTGCGTCAGGATCATCTGTGTCACTGCAGCAGGCTCAGACTGCAGCAACACACTCCGGTCTGCAGGAGGCAATGCATCGGCTGCAGAGACTCAGAGAGCAGCTGAAGAACTCTACTTCAGTGGTCGAAAACACTAACAGCACCGTGAGAGAAACCAACCTCCTCATGACTCACACACATACTTCAGGTCTGTCAGCAACACTGAACTTTCAAACAATAACAAAAAAGCTGTATAAAGGTTAACACTTCCTGTTTCCTGTGTGCTCAGCCAATGAGGCGCAGCTCAAGCTGGAGGAGGCGGAGCATCGCACTCAGCATCTGATGGAGAAAATAAAGCCGCTAAGCATGCTTGGAGAAATGCTGAGCAGAAACTTGTCTGATATCAGAGAGTTGATCGATCAGGCCAGAAGACAGGCAGCTTCGGTACACAAACACACACGACTACAACCTAAGACACAGAACTCCACATTTTACACTTCAGTTCCTGGAGGAAATTATAAATGACCGGCCACGGGCGGGCCCCCTTCTGACAGCAGCGTCAACACCTGTGGAGGGCCTACCCGGTTGATCCTGCCAGTTGCATATGTCTCAAAGATTAAGCCATGCAAGTTTAAGAACGCATGGCCAGTACCGTGAAACTGTACATGGGGGGGGGGGGGCAGCTCCTTGCCATGACCAAGCTGCACCGAGTCTTGAGCAAGGTACTGTACCAGATTGGTGACCAAATTCCAGTTCACCAGATGACTATGTTTGTGTGGAATACCAATGCACTGAGGTAGTCTGAAATAACTTTAAAGAAATTCTCAATTCCATCTGGTTGATTCAGTAGCACATAATAGACTGAAAAATAAAAACTTAACAAATATATTAAATGCAACTATCTCAACTTCTCTCACATAAGAAAACATAGTAAGCATAGAGTTTTCATATTATTTTACAGTTAACACACTTGACTGTGTACAATTAATCAGAATAGACAGTCAGGACTACAATTGTTCTTTTAATTATAGTGCTTTAATTAGGGTATGGCTTTCCTGTATTTTCTCTAACTATACCAGACGGTCCTTGCACTGGTTTCACCTAGGGATAGATAGTTTCCCAGTCTTTATTGTTGCTGCATTATATATAAATAAGGGATTAAATGCTTTAAAATAAGGGATTACAGATGATAGTTTCCAATTTCATGAAGGAAGAGGAGAAGGAGAGGTTATTCATTAACCCGTATGATAGACTTTTCAGCAGTCAGGATGATGACTATGATAACGTGGTCATGTGACATCATCAGATAAAGGTGGCGGTGCAGGCGGATGGAGACTGTGTTCGTTCCTACAGACCACAGATTCAGTCCAGCAACTTCAACACTCTGAGTCTGACCCTGAAAACAACCCGTCCAGATAACCTGCTCTTCTACCTGGGCAGCAACACCACGGTACGCACACATACACACACTTCTGTGTAATGAGCATGTGCAGACGTAGGAAGTTTCTGGCAGTTTGTACGGTTCAGTTTAACAGGAGGAAATCTTGTCGTCTGAACTTTGTAGACCAAAGTGAGCAGGTGTTTCCTCATCTTTTCCCTGAAACATGAAAACAGAACAACCAAACACCTCCAAACCTACAGTAATAGATTCTGTGATTCCAAGCTCAGACCATTTTTCTTAACACGGGAGATGTCTGTTGCTTGGTTAAGTTCATTACAGGTGTCAGAACCAGTTTTTATGTTGCTTTGCCACAACGCTGGTCATTTTGACTCTTTGAATCCTTTTTACGTTTCAAACTCAATGAGCCCAACCCACAACTGTGTTTGGAAGTTCCACGACAAAACATACACCAGAACAGTTGTCAGTCAGGCTGTGACCTTATCCGTATGTCTTCTGTTAGACACCTGTTGATCTGATGTGAAAAATTGCCAGTAAATTGGACCAGGACTAAATGTCCAGTTTGATCCAGACCAGCAGGTGAACACACTCGAGTGAAACTTTTGTTTTAGGTTGACTTCCTGGTTGTAGAGATGCATGATGGGAAGGTTTCCCTGTTGTGGAATGTGGGTTCAGGAAGCACACGTCTGGAATTTCCTGGAATGGACATCACCAACAACAAATGGACCAGAATCAATGCTACACGGTAAAACACAGCGATTACATGATCGCAACTGATTATATCATTTAAATAGAAACTGCAGCCAAACCTGAATTACTAAGTGTCATCTATGTAATGATGTCATGTGGTGATGTCATGCTGTCAGGTTTGGAGCCCACGGCTCTCTGTCCGTCCATCAGCTGGACTCTGAATCAGCTCCATTGCCCACAGTAACGACATCATCACCAGGATCGTCCCGAGTTTTAGATATCGACAGAAACACGGTGATCTACATCGGAGGAGTGGGAGCTCACGCTCAGGTAACACGCCAGGTGTGTGGATAGGTAAACAGGTGATAACAGTGGGTGTGTGAACAGGTTAACAGGTGATAACAGTGGGTGTGTGAACAGGTAAACAGGTGATAACAGTGGGTGTGTGAACAGGTAAACAGGTGATAACAGTGGGTGTGTGAACAGGTTAACAGGTGATAACAGTGGGTGTGTGAACAGGTAAACAGGTGATAACAGTGGGTGTGTGAACAGGTTAACAGGTGATAACAGTGGGTGTGTGAACAGGTAAACAGGTGATAACAGTGGGTGTGTGAACAGGTAAACAGGTGATAACAGTGGGTGTGTGAACAGGTAAACAGGTGATAACAGTGTGTGTGTGAACAGGTAAACAGGTGATAACAGTGGGTGTGTGAACAGGTAAACAGGTGATAACAGTGGGTGTGTAAACAGGTGATAACAGTGTGTGTGTGAACAGGTAAACAGGTGATAACAGTGGGTGTGTGAACAGGTAAACAGGTGATAACAGTGGGTGTGTGAACAGGTAAACAGGTGATAACAGTGGGTGTGTGAACAGGTAAACAGGTGATAACAGTGGGTGTGTGAACAGGTAAACAGGTGATAACAGTGGGTGTGTGAACAGGTAAACAGGTGATAACAGTGTGTGTGTGAACAGGTAAACAGGTGATAACAGTGTGTGTGTGAACAGGTAAACAGGTGATAACAGTGGGTGTGTGAACAGGTAAACAGGTGATAACAGTGGGTGTGTGAACAGGTAAACAGGTGATAACAGTGGGTGTGTGAACAGGTAAACAGGTGATAACAGTGTGTGTGTGAACAGGTAAACAGGTGATAACAGTGGGTGTGTGAACAGGTAAACAGGTGATAATAGTGGGTGTGTGAACAGGTAAACAGGTGATAACAGTGGGTGTGTGAACAGGTAAACAGGTGATAACAGTGGGTGTGTGAACAGGTAAACAGGTGATAACAGTGGGTGTGTGAACAGGTAAACAGGTGATAACAGTGTGTGTGTGAACAGGTAAACAGGTGATAACAGTGGGTGTGTGAACAGGTAAACAGGTGATAACAGTGTGTGTGTGAACAGGTAAACAGGTGATAACAGTGGGTGTGTGAACAGGTAAACAGGTGATAACAGTGTGTGTGTGAACAGGTAAACAGGTGATAACAGTGGGTGTGTGAACAGGTAAACAGGTGATAACAGTGGGTGTGTGAACAGGTAAACAGGTGATAACAGTGTGTGTGTGAACAGGTAAACAGGTGATAACAGTGTGTGTGTGAACAGGTAAACAGGTGATAACAGTGGGTGTGTGAACAGGTAAACAGGTGATAACAGTGTGTGTGTGAACAGGTAAACAGGTGATAACAGTGGGTGTGTGAACAGGTAAACAGGTGATAACAGTGGGTGTGTGAACAGGTAAACAGGTGATAACAGTGGGTGTGTGAACAGGTAAACAGGTGATAACAGTGGGTGTGTGAACAGGTAAACAGGTGATAACAGTGTGTGTGTGAACAGGTAAACAGGTGATAACAGTGGGTGTGTGAACAGGTAAACAGGTGATAATAGTGGGTGTGTGAACAGGTAAACAGGTGATAACAGTGGGTGTGTGAACAGGTAAACAGGTGATAATAGTGGGTGTGTGAACAGGTAAACAGGTGATAACAGTGAGTGTGTGTGATGTCAGCATCCTTCACAGCTACAAACTTCCTCTTTCCACGGCTGCCTCGGTGAAGCGTCGCTTAATGAGAGAAACGTCGGACTGTGGAACTACAACAGCAGAGAGGGCAGGTGCAGAGGCTGTTTCAGCAGGTACAGAGCAGGTTTCATCTGTCTGGGTTTTACCTGTCTGTGTCTCCACTGTCAGTCTCACCTGTCTGTGTCTCACCTGTCTGTCTCACCTGTCTGTGTCTCCACTGTCAGTCTCACCTGTCTGTGTCTCACCTGTCTATCTCACCTGTCTGTCTCACCTGTCTGTGTCTCCACTGTCAGTCTCACCTGTCTGTGTCTCACCTGTCTATCTCACCTGTCTGTCTCACCTGTCTGTGTCTCACCTGTCTATCTCACCTGTCTGTCTCACCTGTCTGTGTCTCCACTGTCAGTCTCACCTGTCTATCTCACCTGTCAGTGTCTCACCTGTCTGTGTCTCCACTGTCAGTCTCACCTGTCTGTGTCTCACCTGTCTATCTCACCTGTCAGTGTCTCACCTGTCTGTCTCACCTGTCTGTGTCTCCACTGTCAGTCTCACCTGTCTGTGTCTCACCTGTCTGTCTCACCTGTCAGTGTCTCACCTGTCTGTCTCACCTGTCTGTCTCACCTGTCTGTGTCTCACCTGTCAGTCTCACCTGTCTGTGTCTCACCTGTCAGTCTCACCTGTCTGTGTCTCACCTGTCTATCTCACCTGTCAGTGTCTCACCTGTCTATCTCACCTGTCAGTGTCTCACCTGTCTGTCTCACCTGTCTGCGTCTCACCTGTCTGTGTCTCACCTGTCAGTCTCACCTGTCTGTGTCTCACCTGTCTGCGTCTCACCTGTCTGTGTCTCACCTGTCAGTCTCACCTGTCTGTGTCTCACCTGTCTGTCTCACCTGTCAGTGTCTCACCTGTCTGTCTCACCTGTCTGCGTCTCACCTGTCAGTCTCACCTGTCAGTGTCTCACCTGTCTATCTCACCTGTCAGTGTCTCACCTGTCTGTCTCACCTGTCTGCGTCTCACCTGTCTGTCTCAGCCCCCAGGCAGAAGAGACGTCCTTCTACTTTGACGGTTCCGGCTTCTCATTTGTCCAGAAGTCCCTGCGAGCGACATCCACTTCCATTGTGCTGTTGTTTAAAACTCTGTCTCCAGGTGGACTGCTGCTCTACCTGGCCTCCAACAACACTGTAGGACACACACACACACAACCGCACCAATGAGGTATTTTTTGTGACAAAAACACATACAACCTTACTTCCTGTCTCCTTTAGAGGGACTTTCTTTCTATAGAGCTGGTAGAGGGGCGCATTCGTCTGAGCTTTGACCTCGGCTCAGGTGTTCTGGTCCAGAACTCAAACAGGAAGTACAACACAGGAGTTTGGTACAAGATCACACTGCAGAGAAACAAGCGTAAAGGTAATTCAACTGCTGCCACAGCTGCAGTGTTTGAATTAGATTTGATTGACATAAATCAGAGTTTACTAGTTTGTTGAGAACAGAGACTCTGAGTTGTACTGGAAGTCTAAGGTGTACAGAGAGAAGAGAATTTGTGAGAGCACAGCCCCCTGTGGTGCTCCTGTGCTGCAGGATCGTGTATCTGAGAAACCACCTTCTCAAATATACAACCCTTCAGTCTCACAAACTGTGGTCTGTTTGCCAGGTAGCCAATAATCCAGGTGGTTGTAGAGGCATCCTGCAGCTTCTTACATACCAGTCTGTAAATAAGTCTTGTTGTCAGGGTTACTTATGACAATAAATGTTAATCAGCACCAGTGGCAGTTATTTAAGAAGCAAAAATCTATGTTTATTCTCAAATCTCAAGATGATACTTAGAAAAAGACAAACACAGTATGATCACAGTTACTGGAACAGCGCCAGTACAGCCCCGTTCTAGATATGGAATTACTGCTCTGACTGTAGCATTTGGTGGTAACGCTGTGGTGTTTCGTAGTAATGATAAAACTTTGTGACGTATCCAGGTTACCTGTCCATCATGGCAGCCGACCAGTCTTCTGCAAAGGAGGTGTTGGAGGCAGAGTCTCCAGGAACGGCTTCAGACCTGAACCGCTCTGACCTTGACCCTATCTACATTGGAGGACTTCCTTCTTCTAGACCAATCAGGTAATGTATCAGCAGGTTAAGATGATGTGAAGACAGGTTGTGTTGGCTGTGTTCCTCAGTCAGCTTTCTCTCTTCCTGCTAGGCGACAGGTGGTGTCTAGGTCATACATCGGTTGTATAAAGAATGTGGAGATTGCTCGCTCCAACTTTGACCTGCTGAGAAATGCATACGGAGTCCGGAAGGGTTGCATTCTAAAGGTAAATCTTGTACTAAAGCATATATGTGCTGATTGATACACCCATATATTCATGGATAGCCAGGAATGAGTTTACTCATAGCCCATCATTTGTGTGCTCAGACATTGGAATTCTCCAGAGTGGAAGAGAGGATTATTTCCCTTCTCTTTCATGAGAGGGAAAGAAATCAGACAATTATTTGCGCTAATTTGTTGAGAGTACCCAGTCTTGCTGAAGTCTGTGGGTGCAGAGCTGCAAATTGGGTTACCTGGGAACTCCACTGTCCCATAGGTGGACCAGGAGGGGTGTTATTGAGAGAAAATGGCAAGGGTTAGGGGGCTCAATCAATTAAGAGAGAGGCTTAAGAATCGCTGTTTAGCCTTTTGCTCACATAACCCAATATTGGATAAGTGTCAGAAGATGGATGGATGGATGGATGGTTTCTTGTGTTTGTTTCACAATGAATGCCTTCTGCTCTTTATAAAAGATGCACTAAGAAAAAAAGAAAAGTAACTTACAACAAATGTCGTCTTACAGCACCTTAGAGTCAAATTAATTTTATTACAATCTTAATCCAATCAATCAAAATCAAAATATTCCTAGCTAAGGAAACCAACAGATTGCACTGAAATTTCTCTTTGATCCAATCCCTCATCCTGAGTGTGCACCAGGGGACTGTGGAGATAATTATAATAATGATAATAATGTCAACTCACAGTCCACATAAATAAAGATTCCCGAGCCTGAGCTGTTCATTGTTCGTGACGACAAAATCTGTGTGGCGTAGCTCCATGTCATGTACAGTTTCAAACAGTAAGCTGGTGTCGTTGAATTAACTGAGCAATTGCTGTTAAACTCTGCACAGAAGAGGAACATAGTTGTTGAACCACCTTAAAACAACAGGAATGATGGTAGTGCATATCTCTGTACTGTGCTGTGAAAGGTCAATAATCAATCACCCATGCAGATTGATTGACTAACTGATTGATCTTTCAGGCAGTGAGGAGCATGTCGGTGTTGCGCGGAGGTTTCATTCAGATCACTCCTCCATCTTTCAGTCATGAGGTGGAGCTTCTGTTTTCCTTTTCCTCCAACAACCAGTCAGGAGTCCTCCTGGCTGCATTCAGTGATAACCGCGCACAAAGACAGGTGAGACTCACAGAGGTTAAATGACAACACATTATCCTGAGTGATGAGTAATCTGGATAACTCTCTGTGTGCAGCACTTCCTGTCTGTTCACCTGGTCTCAGGTGGTGTGGAGGCAGAGCTTGGTGATATGGGCGGCGCTACTCAGAGTGTCACAGTGATGAATCCTGATGGAGGATCTTTCAGTGATGGAACTGAACACTCAGTGATTATTACTATTAACAGGAAGTAAGTGTTACCATAGAAAACTGCCCCTCTAAACCCACCTGTCCTACCTGTGTGATGGTCTCACCTGTCTGCTTCTCAGATCTCTGTCTGTGCAGGTGGATGATGATCACCTGAAGTCTGTCTTGCTGTTGCCGGGAGGATTTTCTCGTTTATCTCAATCCTTTTTCATTGGTGGGCTGCCACAGGACAAAGAGTCACGTCTGCCAATCAGATTGCGCGATTTTTCCCGGTCATTCAGAGGCTGCATCCAATACCTGGTGATGGGCAGACGGTAAGTCCAGCCCTCACACACCTGGTGGTTGTGTCCTGCTCCTCTGTTTGGTTAACTGTTTCGTCTCTCTACAGGCTTGTCGATCTATCAGCCGCTGTTAGGTATGAGGGGGTGGAGCTTGACAGCTGTTTCTTGGATGAGAGGACTTCTGGTAAGGTGCTTCCTGAGGAGTATGATCTAGAACCAACACCTGACCCCGCACTCCTGACTTTAGCTCCTCCCACTCACTTGAGTGCCATGACACCAGGAGCACTATCGGTAATAAGTTTTCTTATTTATAAATGGAGATATACCCACAGAATTCCATTGATTATTGATCTGAATATCAATCAGTATGTCTGCTTATTGGTTATTGATCTGTTTGTGATGCAGTGTGCGTCAGAGGCAGAGCCAACATTTCTGCCATCAGCAGTTCAGTTTGGTTTGTCTAGACACAGTCACATGGCTTACACTGTGAACCCTCATACAGTCAGAAAGAGGTCAGTCTCCATGACAACAAGGTGGGCGGGGCTATGGTCTGTTATTCTTTATATGAGACAAATTCTCTAATAAATCTGTTGTTGTGTCTCATTTTTACTCATCCCCAGTGTGTCAGTAAGGTTGTCTGTTCGGAGTTGGGCTCTGAACGGGTTGATTCTCCTCCTGTCTGACTCCAAACAGATGGACTATGTTGTCCTCAGTTTCAGAGGGGGGAGGGTAAGATTGTCAGCTGACCTGGGCAAAGGCCCTGCCACCATCACCTCATCTAATGCTGTTAATGATGGAGAGTGGCACACTGTAAGTTAATCACACATTTGAACATTAAGAAGTTTAGCAGTTTTTAGTATTGGAACGTGTCAGTTTGATTGCTGTCTAACTGTCACAGGTGAGTGCAGAGGTGAGCCGGCGGTCAGTGTCCGTGTCTGTTGACGGTTTGCATCCAGACTCCGTTTCAATCAAAGGAAACCAACTGGATGTGAACAACAAACTTTACCTTGGAGGACTACCTCACGGTGTGACTACCAAGAGGATCAATGTATGACTACTCATCATTTTGTTGCAGTATACACATCAAGTACAAAGTTCCACCACAAGTTCAAGTTATTTTACCCTGTCCCACCCAGAATAGAAATTTCTTTGAATGGTGACGGATTCAACTTTTATTTCAGCTTCAGTTTAAGCACCCTGCTGCAGCTCCAGTTGTTTCAAAGATATCACCTGAGTCAGTTTGACATCAAGCTCTTCTGCATTAACATGGGAGTTCATATCTCTTCTTTTTTTCTCTCTGTCTCAGATCAGCAGCAGTTTCCCAGGTTGTGTTCGATCAGTCAGTCTAAACAGTGCCATGTTGGATCTGTCCAAGCCAGTCTCACAGCATGATGTTGGTCCCTGTTTCACCAAGGACCAGAGAGGAAGTTACTTTAATGGCAGTGGATATGCTGAACTGAGTGAGTGTAAAATGAAGACAAAATAGTGTAGTGTTAAGATTGCTGCCCTTCATGTGGCTGACCAGAGTTCAAATGCTGACTCCCTCCTTGCATGAAAGGTACTACCTCCAGTAGGGGTCCTTAGGCAAAACCCCCTTATGCTACCAACCTACCTGGGATGTAAGTGTAAGTTGCTCTGGATAAAAGTGTCTGCCAAATGCATAAACATAAATAGATTTATTTAGCTGTGAGACGTCTGATCTTCAGGGACATGTGAATTAAATCTGCCTGCAGTTTGTTCATTGTTATCAGTCCAGCTCTCAGCATTGACACATACATTAGTACCCAAATGGAATTTATTTATTTGTGGTATTGATAATCATGGATGGATGGATGGTTGATGAACATATGGATGGATGAATGATGGAACAGATGGACAGTTGGAAAGTGTGGTATGGACTGTGAAAAGTTATTACTGTGAGTGATTAGTGTTTGTATGAGGAGTTACAGCACAGACTTGAAATATTTCATCCAGGGATACGAGAATAAATGATCACTGTGTATCTGTTACTGTTTACACAGTGAAAACGTTGATGTGATCATCTCTGATGTGTGTGTGCAGTGCACGATGGGTATAAAGTTGGCTCTGACATGTCAGTGTCTCTGGAGTTTCGAACAAGCCATTCAGATGGAGTCTTTCTAGGAATCAGCAGTGCAAAGGTTGATGCCATCGGACTGGAAATGGTTGACGGACAGGTGAGCAGTTAGTTATCAACTGACCATTCCGAAACAGTAAAAGTAATTTTATTGAAACTGTGATGATTTATTATCCTGAAGAAGCTGCATGAGTTATCCAGGTGTGGCTATTACATTTACCTGAACAGATAAAGTCATACCTGTGTGTCTTCTCAGGTGGTTTTTAATGTTAATAATGGGGCAGGCAGAGTGTCGGTGCATTCAACTGGTCAGATGCTGTGTGATGGACAGTGGCACCGACTGCTGGCCCGAAAAACCAAGCATGTCTTGATTCTGAGTGTAGATGGACGGAAATACACCACCTCAAACCCATACCCACAATCCACTTCTGCTGAGACCAACAACCCTGTTTACCTTGGAGGATATCCAGGTGAAAACTACAGTGATGTTATAAAAACAGTTCAGTCTCTTTCAGTTCTCATGTTTTACTTATAACATAAAAACACCTGTTCCTCACCAGATCTTAAGACTCAGTAAATCTAACCTCCTCTTTGTTATTATTTATTGAACAAAAACAGCCCCACCCCCAGTGCTGTATGGTTGCCTGCCTCTAAATTCTAACAGCATAACATTGGCTATAGAGGCCTGGGGGGTGCTGTGGAGGGTCTCCACTGTCTATGAGCAGTGGAGATGGTGCAGCTATGCTGTGTTTCCCCCTCCTCCCCATTTTAACTGCACTTTAACTATCATATAATCAAATTACACTGCATTTTATACACCCTCACACACACACACACACCATCAGCAAGCAGGAGTGATGAGGGGGGAGGTCCTCCCACACCGCCATTTCTTATCTTGGCATGGGGCGGAGGTACCAGGAGGGGGGACTTGTCCTCTGGTTCTTTGTCTGGCCTCACTGCATCTCTGGGGGGTGTCTGCTCCGCCTCAAAGCCCTCTCCGCCTGGTAGGTGGAGTTCCCTGGAGAGTGTGGATGTGTGCCTAGATGTCCATTCTCTTTTGTCTCTGTGAGGGTGTGTCTTTGTTTATCTGAGTGAATGTGTCTTTGTGTCTGAATGAGGGACCGTCTATGTGTCGTGTGCATGGTTGTCCACTGTTAGGCCTGGGTTCGTGTGCCTGTTGTCCTCTGGCCTGTCTGAGCTGTTTCCTCGTGAAGTTTCCTCGCCTACTCCTCGTCCACTCTTACGCATCCCTGCTACTCTCAACACAGCATTTCAGTCAGGCTGAGGTCTGGACTCTGACTGGACCATTGCAACACCTTGATTCTTCTCTTTTTCCCACATTCTGCTGTAGATCTGCTGCTGTGTTTGGGATCTTTGTCCTGTTGATGAGCCAGTTTCAGCCCAGCTTTAGCTGTGGGACAGATGGCCTCACATTTGACCAAATTAATCTTCAATTCGTGCATCATTTAAGTCAAACAGAATAATGTCAGAATAATTATGGGGTATGATGTATATATTTATCTATGATTGCTTTAAAGTAATTAAATACACAATCCATTATTCAAGCAAACTTGATTCGAATAACAGCGGCCTATTTTACGAAACTCCTATGACTGATCTGGATCACTCGTAAATTCTGTTCGTACCTGAAAGAAAACTTAAGATATGAAAACATTGGTGAATGCGCAAATTCTCTGAAATAACTCGTAAGCATGACTTAAGAACAAATCTGTTCGTACAAACGGTTCTTCCATGAGGCCCATTGTTCCAGAAGTCTTGAGCTTTGTTCAGATGCAGCTTTGCAAACCTAAGCTGTGCTGCCATGTTCTTTTTAGAGAGAAGAGGCTTTCTCCTGCAGCCCTTCCAAACAAGCCATCCTTGTTCAGCCTTTTTCTAACTGTGCTGCCATGACCTTTAACCTTTAACATGCTAACTGAGGCCTGTAGAGTCTGAGATGTAGCTCTGGGCTTTTTCACCTTGGGGTGACCTTTAACCTTTAACATGCTAACTGAGGCCTGTAGAGTCTGAGATGTAGCTCTGGGCTTCTTCACCTTGGGGTGACCTTTAACCTTTAACATGCTAACTGAGGCCTGTAGAGTCTGAGATGTAGCTCTGGGCTTCTTCACCTTGGGGTGACCTTTAACCTTTAACATGCTAACTGAGGCCTGTAGAGTCTGAGATGTAGCTCTGGGCTTCTTCACCTTGGGGTGACCTTTAACCTTTAGCATGCTAACTGAGGCCTGTAGAGTCTGAGATGCAGCTCTGGGCTTCTTCACCTTGGGGTGAACTTGCTGGGACGTCCACTCCTGGGAAGATTGACAGCTGTCCTGAATGTTTTCCACTTGTGAATAATCTTTCTCTCTGTAGAATGATGGACTCCAGATAGTTTGGAAATGGCCTTATAACCCTTCCCAGACTGATGGGCAGCAGCAGCTGCTTCTCTAAGATCACTTTTATAGAGCTGCTCACACTGACTGAGGATCAGTTAATCAGAGCATTGATCAGTTAATCAGAGCGTTGATCAGCAGCACCTGGCTGCTACTTACCCTCTTAATTCAATTCATCCATCCATCCATTTTCTATACCGACAGTCCATTAATCGGGTACCGGGTGGTCTGGAGCCTATCCCAGCAGTCATTGGGCGAAAGGCGTAATTCAATTCAATTCAATTCAATTCAATTTTATTTATATAGCGCCAAATTACAATTGTCATCTCAAGGCACTTAAATAATATAGTCCAATTCAAGCCAATTGGAATTAATTGTAATCATAATTCATGAAATCCAATAAATTCATTTAAAAATAATCCAATTAATTCATATAGAGCCAATTCGAAAAAATAATATCTTAGCTAAGGATCCTAGCTAAGAATTCCTGTGGAAGCAGTAAGGGTTCACTTAGTTTTTCACACACAGCTTCCATGTTTTGTCTCAGTTTTTGTTCAATAAATAATGACAGTGTGATATGTCATGTGTTGAGTTTTAACACTTCATGAGGAACAGGTGAGGTTATTATGTCCAGATAATAAAACCCAAGAACTGATGATTGGTGAACTTTTTTTTTTTGTACGTTGTAACATGAATCTTGGCAAAGGGAAATCTAATCTAATCATCAGCTGGACCTCAAAATTCTAATCAAAGCGTTTCTAATGCAGCTGGAGTTAAACAGAACTGCCTGACGACCAGCTCCAGGTTCAGAGGTTGTTTGAGGAACCTGCAACTTGTGAAGTCTCATCTGAGCAATGCGCTGAACCTTGGCTCCGCCCACTTCCTGCAGGGCATCACTCCTGAATCGTGTCCTGCGGTTTAATGACGTCTCACCCTGCTGTGACAAGAACTGAGATTTCGATGATTGTTGTTCAGCTGATTTGTTTTATACCGTTTCCAAACTTCATGTGAAGCATTAAAGACCTTCTGAAGAAATATTTTGGTTACATTTATTTATCGTGTGTACAAAGACGTCTTACATACAGCATTCTGTCATTAAACCACAGAAGAAGAAGTGTGCTCAGTCACTCATTTTAATGGAGTTCAGGTAAAGACACATTCAGTGAGAGACTTATGAAACCTGGCACCAGGGGGAGTGGTCAGCTTGTGGTCTGACATTAGGGGCGGAGTCTGTCTGTCCACAATCACAGATGCATACCAGTAAATCAATCAATTAATAAACAAAATGACATGGAAATCAATAAGTTAATGGACAGATGAGTACAATAATTCAGAAAAGGGTTCCATGGCACAGTTCTATTGCATCATGGGTAAATACTGAGCTTAGCTGGTTGCTGTGCGAGCAGTTGAAGACAGGAAGCAGTTTACATCAGACTTTCAAAATAAAAGATCCTCACCAGGTGGGACAGGTAAAGCCAGAGTGACCAAACACACCAATCCTGTTTAATTTTATTTTACCTGGAAGGAATTGATTTCACACATCAGAAGGTTCTGTTCTGCATCTGTTGCTATGGGAACACGTTGATGGCGTCTGACCTGTCTGTGATGTATAACTAACTCGTGTACAGGTGCTGCTTTCTTGTGTGTGTGTGAACATGCATGTGTGCGTGTTTCAGAATTTCCAGAAGTTTCCATGGTGTGTCGCTGCAGTCACAGAGTGCTGTTGGCTCTACAGTCCCCTACATCTCCCATAATGCAGCAGAGGCCTCCAGCTTCAGTTCTGAAAGTGAGACAGTTTTAATCAGCTCTGTGGAGACAGGAATATATTTTACTGCTTAAAGTTAGAAAAAGGAAAATGAAATGAAAGTTAGCAGCACAGCATAAAAAAAGGGGAAATAATCCACTTTAGCTGTGTTGTAGATCTTGTGGTAGATGAGAAGGTGCCTTCTGGTGGTCATACCTTTACTTTAGCTTTAGCTCGACTTTTCATTGGTCTGCAGAGAGATTCCTGAAACTAAAATCTGAGCAGGAACAACTAAACAGCCTCATCTTATTTCATCGCAGGCACACACTTGATGCTTTTCTTTCATCCCTCTTACCTGAGATGTGAGTGAGGAGTCGAGGTAAATTCAACAAATTCAGAACTTGTTTCATCTTAATCAGTGAAATCATCTGTATATCAGACATAATGGGCATTTTCCTTGGGGGGGCTGATAGATTTACTGATTTGTTTTCCACCACAGAATGGGGGCCTTCTGCATGGAGGGCGGTCTGTTGGTTTCAGCTCTAAAGAGTCCTTAATCTGGGGTTGAGTGTGTGAAAGTGTTCATTTCTACAGACATCAAACCCATTAGAACCAAAGAAGGTCCAGTTACTGCAAATGTCATAAAAACATAAAAAACAAAGCAAAGACGATGAAACTTTGACATGTTTGTGTATAAATGATGAACTTCCTGGGCTCACATTCATTATTATTACATAGAGATCTTCTGAATTTTATTCTTACAAATGTGTGTCCGAAAACATGCAGTAGCACAAGCTGTTCATGTGCACAAGTTATCAGCTGTTGTTCCAAACCACCATAATGCAAGTGCTGTTTATGGTGATTTCCATTCAGAAAGGCCCCCAGTTAACCACTTATAGAAACAAAAAACAACACAGTGCGCTTTACAAAATGTAATGAAAAAATAATACTTGGAAAACCCTCATAAAAGTGCATGTGAAGAAGACAAATATTAAAAAGTACAGGAACTTTTTAATATTTGCCAGACATGGTCCCATTGGTGGGATGACCTACCAAGTGAACCCCCTCTACCTTCAAGAGGCTCTTGAAAACTCTGCTTTACTGAGTGTAACTCCTCTCATAACAAACTAACAACCAACTATACTTATTAATTTCCCTCTCCTCTCACCTAAAAACATTCTCCCTCTAGCTGCCTCTGGAAGTTGTCGCCACTTGTCGTTGTCAAGTGGCGAGTCATCTTTCAAATATACTTGGTTGTTAATTCTCCTTTTTCCTTGTAAGTTGATTTGGATAAAAGCATCTGTGAATGTTATGCATAAATGTAAATGTAACTCATAAAATAAAATGTGTGGAAAAAAAAGTCTGGTTGGATGCATTCCAGAAAAATAATAACACAGACTCCAAATAACTACATAAATCAAACAAGTCAGAGGCCATTCTGATAAACTGATGATGAATTTAAGGAAATAAGGACATGCTGATGCTGTGATTGTTCAGAGCTGGGATCATGTCTACACACATTCCTGTACAAGTTGATAAATTCCACATTTTGCATCATACACACATCTAAGCAGGCTTAATCAATGAAGGCCATGGATTCTAGATCAGAGCCAGAACCTGTGAATCCAGGTAACAGGAGGCAATGTTAGCACAGCATGCTGGCAGACCCATGTTAGCTATAACAGGACAAATGGACCTTATGGATTGATCTATGGCTGATCAGCTGTCATTCACCAATCACCATCTACACATCCCTCAGTGATCATATCCAAACAGACCTTCTCCATTTCTTCCTGTCCACCGTTTCCAACTGATCAGAGGTTCTGATCAGAGGTTCTGATCAGTTGGAAAGAGGCTGTGCAAGCAGAATGTAACCAGTGTTGTCATGCCTCAATCAGCAACCAGTCCAGACTCCACCTGTTAGGGCGGGTCCTGGTCCTCCTTGTTACCTGTGATGTCATTAATCAATCACATGATCAGGAGACACCTCGGTTTCTTTATGGACGACAACTCGGGTGACGGACAGCTCAGGATGCTGTCGGCGCGCCTCGCTGAGTGCCTCTGCCAAGGCCTTCAAAAGAGACACGGGGGTCAGTGCCTGGACCGGGTCTGGGTCTGAGTCTGAACAGGTCCAGGTATGTCCAGGTGACCTTCTGTTTCATTCTGGTTCTGTATCTAGTCAGTGAGTAAAGAATGGTGACTTTACCTGGTCGTGGTCAATTTCTGTGTCTCCGGAAATCACAATTCTCTTCTCGATTCTGGTTTCTGAAATTCCTCCTTTCACCGTCTGTGGACAAAGGTACCGAAACAGCAACTCAGACCACAGAATCAGAACTTCTCATTTCTGCAGAATGACACGTATTTCTGATGTCTCTTTTGTTTTAAGGTTTTTCAGTGTGGATATTTCCCATCAGCAACAGAAAAGATGCACATGAACAAACAATGCTCATGGTGTGACCTCAGATGTGGGTGGTGTTGCCGTGCTTACAGCGTTACCTTGGTGATTTGGGTGGTGGTGGTCATGTTGGAGGTCTCTGCGGTGTAGGTCTGGGAGCTCAGCAGCAGACCTGCCGGAGGATCAGAGTCCACTTGGCTCTGAAAGACACAACCCATGAAATGCAGCAGCGGATCAATATCTTTCATTTCTACAAAACTGTTTGATCACAAAGAAATGCGGATCTTTGATCAATGAAACACCTTCCTCACCCCAGGAGCTTCGTATGTGAGAGTCTTCCTCATTACTGGGACCTCCTGAAACACACAAAGCACCAACATGAACAGCTGTTCAGCAGCTGGATCTGCCTCAGATGGCAACAAGCAGCATGTGTACGGGAAAGGGTTAGTGGATCAGACCTCAGGTATTCCTGGGGTTACCTCCCACAGAGGTAAATGGGCAAGTGTAACTGGGGCAGGTGTAATTTGGGCAGGTAAATATACAGATGTAACTGGGACAGGGGTAACTGACGGGTAAATGGACATTTGTAATTGAGGCAGGGGTGACTGTGACAGGTAAATGGACTGGGAAAGGTAAATATGTAACTAGGACAGGCAAATAGGCAGGTGTAACTGGGGTAGGTGTATCTGGGACAGGTGTAACTGGGACAGGTAACTGGGATAGATGTAACTGGTACAGGTGTAACTGGGACTGGTAAATGGAACAAGTTGTTACTGGAACAGGTGTAACTGGGACAGGTGTAACTGAGGCAGGTGCATCTGGGACAAGTGTAACTGGGACAGGTAACTGGGATAGATGTAACTGGTACAGGTGTAACTGGGACTGGTAAATGGAACAAGTTGTTACTGGAACAGGTGTAACTGGGACAGGTGTAACTGAGGCAGGTGCATCTGGGACAAGTGTAACTGGGACAGGTAACTGGGATAGATGTAACTGGTACAGGTGTAACTGGGACTGGTAAATGGAACAAGTTGTTACTGGAACAGGTGTAACTAGGGCAGGTCTCAGGTTTCTCAGGTGTTACCTCCTGCAGAGGTTTGGAGTCGTCGTCTTCGTCATCGCTGTGGGCAGATGCTTGAGTACGATTGATTGAGTACCTGGACTTGAGGTGGGGTAAACTGGTGGGGGGAGAGTTTTCTTCAGACGCTTCTTCGTCCAGTGACTCTGGGTCTGAGTCTTCATTGTCATGGTGATGTCTGGAGGTCAGGACCAAGTTGGGTCTGGTGGAGCTGTTAGCCTCTGTGCTAACAAACTGCTCCTCAAAGCTAATCGCTAAGGTAACATTAATACTGTCATTATTGGCATCATTAGTGTGTGGGGGTGGAGCCTGTCTGAACGCAGCCTCCATTGCCTCCTCCACTGCTGCCTGCGCCAACACACTAATAGCATCTTCACTAGCCTCACTAACATCTTCATTGCTATCAGTGCTAGTTTGGCTCTTGGGCTCATCATCACTGACATCATCATCGTTATCATCATCGTCATCACTGACCTCATGTTTAGCCACGTTAGCATCATTAGCATAGCTACTGTCATTGTTGCTGGCCCATTGCTGTGTGACATTATCAGAATGCATTATTCCAGCTCCTGGTGGGGGTGGCGGTGTGTTAGTGGGGGGCGATCCCACCAGAATTTTTTCTACCTGAGGCTTGTCAGCAATTGGCTGGTCCTGATCACATGATTCTGTCAGCAGAAAGACCTTCTCCACTTTCTCTGAAGTCTGAAACAGAAGGTAAAGACAAAAATCGTTAGGTGATGGGACTTTCGATCTGTAGGGCAGATGGAGTAGAAGTGTAGGCGAGAGCTCCAGGGAATGCTAAACTTTTCAAAAAACCTAGCCCTCAAACTTAATTGGTAGGAAGAATTGTTTTTTGTCTTCTTTAATATCCCGTCCTGTTTTGCCCTTTATCGATAACAAACTTATTCCACTAGTTCATTCATGTACTTATCAAAGTATTGTCATCAGTATTGTCATCTCGGATCACGCCCCTATTGTCCTAACCATGTCTTTTCCTGGCCTCCCTCAGAGGAACAGACAGTGACGATTCAATTCAACTTTGCTGTCAGATGATAACTTTGTCAAATTCATGCAGGAAGAAATAGCCTTTTTTCTTACTACAAATTTGTCTCCAGACACTTCTTGTTTAATTCTGTGGGATGCTCTTAAGGCCTACCTTCGGGGGAAGATTATAGCCTACACCGCTCAAGTGAACTGAAAATCTCACCAAGAGCAATCAGACCTTGCCCACCAAATCAGAGAGATTGACAAACAATACGCCCAGACGAAGTGTCCAGATTTGTATAAAAAACGGTTGGCACTTAAGACCAAATTCGATCTGATCACTGCCTACTCAATTGAACAATCACTTTTAAAGAGTAAAACCATGTTTGACATATATGGAGACAAATCTGACAAATTATTCACCAATCAACTCAAAGGTCATAAAGCAAAACAAAATATTTCTAAAATCGGGTTACCAAATGGCCTTATAACTGCAGATCACCTACAAATTAATGAAGCATTCAGGGACTTTTACACACAGCTTTATACCTCAGATTGTCAGAGTGATTCTACTGCAATTTCTGACTTTCTAAGTGGTCTTAACATCCCTAGTCTTTCATCAGACATAAAAAAAAAGATTGGAAGAACCTATATCCCAGGCAGAAATAGCTTCAGCCATCTCTTCAATGCAGTCAGGCAAGTGCCCGGGTCCCGATGCCGATGGCAGAACTTTTTAAGAAATTCTCTCTATTGCTTTCCCAATGTTATGCTCAGTCCTCTCTGAATCTTGCAGGCAAGGTTAACTTCCTCCATCATTTACGGAGGCCTGTATCATTAACCTTATTGCAAATAAGGGTAAAGATCCGACTGAATGTGCCTCCCACAGGCCTATTACCCTCCTTAACACGGATGCTAAAATTGTAGCCAAGGTCCTAGCCCACAGATTGGAGACTGTCCTCCCTTCAACCATATCTAAAGGCTAAATTGGCTTTGCTAAAGGCAGGCAATCTTATTTCAATATAAGACGACTGCTTGACATGATCTACTCTCCCTCTGAATATATCCCAGAATGCGTCGTCTCTCTCGAAGCAGAGAAAGCATTAGACCGGGTTGATATTTGCTTATTTGCTGTGCTGGACAAATTTAGGTTATTTTTTAGGTAAATTAGGTAAATTTTTAGGTAAAATTTAGGTAAATATTAGATCTCTCCCTTTGAAGTCTCTGTTAGTGAATGATTTGATCTGTGATCATCATATTGATATATTTTGTCTTACAGAAACCTGGCTGCAGCAGGAGGATCATGTTAGCATTAATGAATCAACTCCCTCTGACTATTTAAATGTTCACGTTCCTCCAACCACAGGCAGAGGAGGAGGAGTGGCAGCTATCTTCAGATCAGGGTTACTAATCAGTCCTAGACCCAAGATTAGTTTTAGCTCTTTTGAATCTCTGATCCTCAGTTTTTCCCACCCAAAGTGGAAATCACAAAAACCTCTTGTGTTTGTTGTTGTGTATCGTCCACCTGGCCCTTATATAACCCTGTCTTGTCTGACCATTTCTTGATAACTTTTGAATTTACATTACTTGACAAAAGAATTTTACATATAGAAGGTGTCTATCAGAGAATGCTCTAACCAGTTTTAAAGAATTGATTTCATCATCCTTTTCTTCACTGACATGTGCTGATATGACAGAGGACGACTACCTACATTTTAAACCAGCAATACTTGACTCGCTTGTTGACAGCACTATAGTTTCAATGCGTACAACACTGGACAATGTTGATCTGTGACCATGGGTGAGGCTTGGGACAAAGATGAATTAAAAAGTTTTTCCTTCCGGATCAGCTTTTTCTTCACCACAATGGACCAGAGTAGACCCTTATTGCTGATGACTTCCATCTCTGGCATCTTACCACCAATAACCTTAAGTACTTGAACAACCTCTGCCAAAGTGACAGATGAGTCTTCCCATAAGTCCTCAAATTCTTTTTTCTTTTCTTATTTCCCTCTCTGAGTTGCAGAAATGTTTGCCAGAACATCCTTGAGGCCAGCTGGAAGTCCAAGTTTTAGCTTTAACCATCAATGCTGCAGTCCCCTGGGATAACCAGGCCTGTAAGGCCTCCTTCTCCAGCTTGACAGCTTCCCTCACCTCTGGTGTCCAATATTAGTAAGCCCTCTTGTTACCGCCATTACCGGCACCAAAACCCTTCAGATAAGGGAGGCCCAGTCATGCCTCTTCAGATCACGCCATCATTGCCCACATGGGGCGTTAAAGTCCCCAAGGGGAACCACTGAATACTCAGGTGGTGCTCCTCCAGGACACCAACCAGAGACCCCAAGAAGGCAGAGTAATCCGAGTTGCTGCTTGGTGCATATGCACAAACAACAGTCAAAACCTCCTCTCCTGCAACTTGCAGTCACAGAGAGGTGACCCCCTCACTCACTGGGGAGAACTCCAACACTAAGGTGCTCAACTGGGGGCTTGTGAGTATCCCCACACCTACCGCATGCCTCTCCCCCTAGACAACTCCAGAGTATGACAGTCCAACTCCTTTCTAGGAGTTTGGTTCCAGAGCCAACGCTGTGTGTGGAGGTGAGCCTTAATAGATCTAGTTGGTACCGCTCTAGACATAGCAAAGTGCTTTTTTGAGAGTGGTTCTGCGGCTGCCCTCCATCACTCCCTCTCCCACCTGTAAAACAAAGACTCATACATCAGGATGCTCTTTGCTAACTTCAGCCTTCAATACAGTTATCCCCCACAAAGTCACCCATAAACTATTCTTTACAGGGAGGCCACAGTCTATCAAGATTGGTAACAAGACCTCAGCCAGCACAAGTACACATACTGGCATTCCACAAGGATGTGTCCTCAGCCCCATCCTCTCCACCCTGATCACCCATGACTGCGTCACCACCTACAAGGATAACATCATCCTGAAGTTCGCTGACGACACTGCAGTGATCGGTTGCTTCACTGGGGAGGACGAAACAGTCTATATCAGGGAGGTGGACAATCTGGTGCCATAGTGCGATGAGAATAATGTCACCCTCAACACAGACAAGACGACGGAGTTGACATGAAGAAAGCATAAAAGGTAACCTCATCAGCCACTGGTCATTCAAAAACTTGTAGTGGAGAGATTGGCTTCAAGTGTCTAGGCGCCCGCATCAATGAGAACCTCACCTAGACATCAAGAGGGCTCAGCAGCAGCTGTACATCCTGAGGAGGCTGAGGAAGTTTGGTTTGTCCACTAAAATCCTCGGTAACTTTTACAGCTGCATGGTTGAGAGCACCCTGACCAACTGTGGTATGGCAGCACAACAGCTGTGCCCACAGAGACTGGTGAAGACCACCAAAAGATCACCAGGACACGATTTCCCTCTCAGAATCAGAAAATACTTTTTTATTAATTATTTTTGCAACAGGCAGCTTGCAGCTAACGCGCATGTGCACAATTATTGAGTTGCAAGAGGGGGGAAAACACAGCATCCAGACTATGCTCCTTGGGGAGTACAATGTGGGGCAACCTCAAGAACAGCAAACATTAGCTCACCATCCAACATAGACTCCAAACATAAGCAAACATTTGCTCGCTTCTCAAATAAAAATGCAAAACAACTTGAAAGCGTGGGATGGGGGTAAGCCCAGAGAGTTGCTATGTCTGGCTCTCAACCAGTGTCTCAGTTCACAGGATGTCATCGTGATACCACAGCAGGTTGCCATGGAGAAGTCCTTGATTGGGTCCCAGACGGAGTCAACAATCACTAGGTGTCCGTGAAGGAAGGGAGGGAGGAAAAATAGTTCAGAGCGTCTCACAACAGCGATCTCAGGGGGGGGGTTGTTATAGTAGCAGCCTTGGCCGAGGCGGTCAAAAAGCTCCTCGGCGGCAAAGCCCCAGGGGTGGATGAGGTCCGTCCACAGTTACTCAAGGCTCTGGATGTTGTAGGGCTGTCTTGGTTGACACACCTCTGCAACATCGCGTGGACATGGGGACAGTGCCTCTGGACTAGCAGATCGGGGTGGTGGTCCCCCTCTTTAAAAAGGGGGACCGGAGGGTGTGTTCCAACTATAGGGGGATCGCACTCCTCAGCCTCCCTGGTAAGGTCTATTAGGGGGTACTGGAGAGCAGGATCCGTCGGATAGTCAAACCTCGGATTCAGGAGGTGCAGTGTGGCTTTTGTCCTGGCTGTGGAACAGTGGACCAGCTCTACACCCTCAGCAGGGTCCTGGAGGGTGCATGAGAGTTCGCCCCAACCTGTCTACATGTGTTTTGTGGACATGCAGAAGGTGTTCGACCGTGTTCCTCAGGGAGTCCTGTAGGGGGGGTGCTCCGGGAGTATGGAGTGCCGGACCCCTTGATAGGGGCTGTTCGATGTCTGTATGACCGGTGTCAGAGTTTGGTCGGCATTGCCAGCAGTAAGTTGGACGTGTTTCCAGTGAGAGTTGGACTCCGTCAGGGCTGCCTTTTGTCACCGATTTTGTTCATAATTTTCCTGGACAGAGTTTCTAGGCGCAGCCAGGGCGTTTAGGGGGTCCAATTTGGTGACCTCAGAATCGGGTCTCTTCTTTTTGCGGAAGATGTGGTCCTGTCAGTGTCGTCGGGCTGTGACCTCTCACTGGAACAGTTCGCAGCCCCACCCTACACGGTGTTGACGGTGCACCGCTTCCCCCCTGAGCTGCCAGATGGTGGACCAGAATCTCTTCGAGGCTGTCTGGAAATCGTTCTCCAAGGCCTCACAGAACTCCTGCCAAGCCAGAGTTTTTGCCTCAGCAACCGCAGAGGCTGCACTCCACTTGGCCTATCGGTACCCATCAGCTGCTTCCAGAGTCCCACTGACCAAAAAGGTCTGATAGGACTCCTTCTTCAGCTTGATGGAGACCACCAACGGGTTCAGGGATTACCGCCATGACAGGCACCAACCACCTTACAGCCACAGCTCCGGTCAGCCGCCTCAACAATAGAGGCACGGCACATGGCCCATTCGGAGGTATTACAATTGACCCTAAAAGAATCAGTGATTAATGAGTACGCTACAAGCTGCCCGGAGTTACTAATAAGTAAAACCATACAATGAAAAAATGTATGTAAGTCATATTCTTTGGGTGCAGTAAGGGGACACGTCTACCCTATGAACCCTAATCCCTCTTACAAGGACTTTATCAGCTAAAATATGAATGATAAAACAAAAAATATATCATAAAACAGATTGAAGGGTACACAGACAGGTAAACAGGCACCTTCAGCAGGTTGTGCTCCCTGAAGGTTTGTTGATCTCTGGCCGACTTCAGCAGAGCTGTCAGCTCAGGAGACATTTCATCAAATGTAGGTTTGGGCTGCACAGATTAAACAAACACAGTGAGGACAGACAAAAAGGTAAACTGTTGATCAGTGGCCACAGGAAGGATAAATTAATGAAAGGAACAAAAACTGTGAAAAGGGTGTAGCCATGCAGGAGGTGGGTGTTAGTGTGGGGTTAAGTGGCTGATAATCAACAATTAGACTTTAAACAGAACCAGTGTTATCTGGGTTACAACACGGGTCATAACCCCTCTCTTCATGTATAGTCCTGCGCTCAGGTCCTGGACAGCCCAAACTCAGACAGCATAAACTAAGAATCAACCTACAAACATCGATGAAAGGATTGAAGTGTTCTGCATTACTCTGGGTGTGGACCAATAGCTGAACATCTACAGCAGACCACATAGACTGTTGGTAGAACGTCCCTGACTTTTCCTGCATGTTTGTGAGAACCAACAACAACTGGAGCTGCAATAAACTGAATATAAGAGCCTGTGTTATTCTGGTAACACAATCATGTGTACAGTCAAGTGATGTAAACAGGAAAAATACTGATGGGACAACAACTAGAGTACAAAATATGAGTTTCAACAGCAAAAAGGTTCCATTTGTCATCAATAAACTCATACTGTTCCCAAGGCTCCACCCCTCATGTTCTGTGTCTTTATATGCCAGTTTTAAGTCTTTCTACAGTTATTTTGTATCTGTGGAGATTTTTTTATTTTTGTGTCTCTTTGGGGATTGTGTCGTAATTTTGTGTATCTTTGTGGTATTACTTCTTGACTGGAATGTTAGGTTTGACAAAAAAAAGTAGCAGCTTTAAAGGAAAAAGCTTCAGTAAGTCAAAGTAATCTAATAAAATAAAAATGTCAGTTTACAAGAAGCAAAAAGCAGTAAAATAAACAAGCTCCGCCCGCAGTAGCCATTCAGAACCCACACAGCACAAAGTTAAAAAACAACAACAACTAATAGTGCTCCATTTTGATAAGAGAAGAAGAAACAAAATGGCCTCTGGGATGAGGTGATTGAGTAAGCTGAGCAGATTTGAAACTGAACGCTGGAACTTCTCACTTCTTCTTTCAAAGGAGGCACGAGACCAGGGGAAGACCTGAGTCTGATCCGCTTCGGTTTGGTAGGAGTGAATTAGGAGGAGGAACAGAGGTGGGTCAATGAGAATGTGTTAATAAAAGTTAAATCCATGTCTGAAATAGGAGTCTCAGAAAGGAAACTTCAGCTTCATCTATGGGTTCCAGTCATGATGCTGGTTTGCTGCACACCTCTGGCAGAGTTGCTAAGCGTCACGCTTCGAGTGTGACAGTCACGCATTTTGACCCATTCTCACACTACAAGCCACACTTGACATTTCTCACGCTTATTTCCCCATTCAATACTCTGATTGACTGACTGAGATAACCAATCCATCAGTCCTTTGTGCCTAAATCTAACCAACTATGGAAGGCACCACACAATATAAACCAATCAGAAGCAACATAAGGCGGGTCTTGGTGTCTCTAATTATCTTTCACACAACAGCGCCGACATTTAAAAACCACTCGACGTTCTCCTGCTTACTAGAACACAGACAGGACACAACTACCCTATTTTGTTCACTGTTGATTCGCGGTTTGTCCTTGAGTTTCCTAGTTAATATGTACCATTTTAAGGCTACTATAAGTCTATCATTGTACTGTATTTGTTGCAGAGCTGTGTAACATTTATTTGCCCCTTCTCTTGCCCAGTTCACACTTGAAAAAGAGACTCTAATGTTAGTCTCAATGTGTGTGTGTGTGAGAGTTACAGACTTGTAAATATCAATTTAGACCCCCCTAAAGCAGTGTTTCTAAATTCTAAATTTCAAGGTCTATCCTTAACTCTGACAGTGTATAAATAGACCCATTGGGATCCATTTGTAGACTGTCAGAGTTATAGATTCAACAAGTTCAATTTAGACCCCCCTAAAGGCATAAATCTACATTACCTACAACATGAGACATGTCCCCAGCTAAATGATGGAGAGTTGGTTGAAATTAAATATTGACAAATAAATGTATTTGGTACTGGTAAACCACAGTGCAGGGAGAGCAGCTGGCATGGAGGTGAGGACATCAGTCTTAAGGTATAAATTGACGTTAAAACAGGCCAAATCGATATTAAAAAAGGCCAGTGGTTAGCGGCGATGCGTTTGAAAAAACGTGGCGAACACATCATGTCACTAAGGTCTCACTCTTGTCATTTTCTGAAACTTGGCAGCCCTGCCTCAGGTGTATCACATTCAGCTGATGCTGGAAAAATTTCCCCGTTTTCCCAGACAGTCGATGAGTGCTTAGTGTGTCAACTGCATTAGATGGTATTTTAAATACCACAGGACTGAAAACCCAGAGTTGAAGTTCAAGTTAACTCACTGTGATCCCGCTTTGTAATTCAGACATCAGGGGCCAGATGCATAAAACTATTTTCTCTGCTTTATAAAGCTGTTTGCATATATGGTTCTATTTTCTAACTCTCAGTCATCCAAAACTATAGGAGGAGACACAGATGGATCATGGGAGGTTTGCTGTTAAACAGCCCTGTGGAAGCAGAAGGGACAATCTGATGCCATCAGAACCCTCTCTGAAGTTTTCTGTTTAAAGTCGCATCACAGTCGGTCTTCCAGACATGAAACACGATGCAGGTGCTTATAGCAGCCACAGTTACGCTAAACAAGATAAAGTTAAAACTGATCAGAAACAAAAAACCAGAAAAGATATAAACATCCTCCAGAGGAAGCTCTGTGAAAGTCTGTTTAATTTTATAGAAAATCATGTGGCCTCAAATTGTGTTTCATTACTTTAAAATGCGTGTTATCATGCTTTCAATAACGCTTGAGGTGGGAACATTGGGCCTCATGCAAGAACAATTTTCTTATTTTTATTCTAAATTTCTCTCACTTTTTCATAAGAATGTCTTGTATGAACACGTCATGTCAGATTCAACAAACCCTCCTACAAAGTAGTGTCAGCAGTGGAAGTGCAGGACCTGCTAAAGCAAAGAAAGCAATTACGAGTGCTGTTAATTCCATGTCCCCTGTAGTTCGTAATGTCACCGAATTAAAGAAGAAATGGCTTGATATGAAAACAGCTTATAACATTTTTTTTTTAAAACTCTAGCCATGGGCAGGCGCTCGATAACTGCAACTAAAGTCGTGCAATCAGTTGCCTCATCATGATGGCACTTTGACGGGGCAGTCAATGGGGGTCTTCTGGCACAACACCTTCAGGTTTGCCTGGGCTGGTTCAGGTAGTGGGAGACACTTGTTCATGGCAATATTGTGCAAAACACAGCATGCCTTCAATAGAGCAGTCCTCCCCACCCCACCAAATACGAAAACATTGGTGAATGCGCAAATTCTTTTAAATAACTCGCACGCACGACTTAAGAACAAATCTGTTCGTACGAACGGTTCTTGCATGAGGCCCATTCTTACTTTAATAGTAAGAGTGTATGAGCAGGAAAAGGCACGTTTGTTTATGTCTGGCCACCCTAACCCGCCCTAACCCATCAGGTCTCCTCCTGAATCTTCAGGGTTCTGCAATTTTCTGAGCTCCAGTTTTCAGTTTAAATCTCACTTCCTGTTTCAGTGCTGTGACAGATCACATATCACCATGAGGACGCCGTGTTTGCTCCTCATGCTCGTTTCCATGCCAACCATCATACCACTCTGGGCATCTGTGGAGATATCCAGCTGGGCCCAGGCCTGAAGTCATCCAAAGGGGATTTAGGAGGAATTAATGGAGTCAAAGATGACATCACAGAGACTCCGCTGCCACAAAGGTCCAAAGTTCTGGTTCTGCTGGTTTCAGCCATACTGGTGACATCATAGGTGCTGGGCAGCAGCTCCGGTGGTGAGGTGGGTGTCTTAACCTCACTGATGGTGATCAACGGTCTTCCTGTGATGACATCATCAGTGGCAGACACTGGGATGACTCTGACCTGCTGGTCTGCCTTAATGCATGCTGTCGTCATGGTAACATCGCCCCTGGTCATCATGGTGAAGACCCTGCCCGAGGCTGTGTCATAGCTCTGCCCCACCATGTGGCACTTCTCTCCAATTGGCTGAGGAGCTTGGTTTGTCATGATCCCGCTCCCCTGGAGCGCACAGGTGAGCGACATCACACACACACACAGATCAGCAAGTAACCAATCAGGTGGCACCTGACACCTCATATTACCTGAAGATTTACTCACCTTTACTGGGGTTCCAGTGAGGTACCAAAGTTTTGTCAAGGTTCTCTGAAAGTTCTACCAAGGTTCCACTGATGTTCTAACAATGTTCTAATGAGGTTCCTTATTGGTTACACTGAGACAATGGTGACGTCCTACCAAAATTACACAAAGTTTCTACTGGAGATCCACCAAAGTTCTGCTTAGGTTCTACTTAAGTTCACTGAAGGTTCAGGAGGTTCAGTTGTAGATCTATCAGGGCTCCATAGAGGCTCTACCAAGATTCTCCTGAGGTTCCATATAGCTCATATTGAGGTTGAATTATGGCTTCACTGAGGTTTTACTGTACTCAACCATGGTTTTTACAATGTTTCTGGGGTGGAGGATCTACCAAGGTTTTAATGAGGTTTCATAGAAGTTCTGCCAAGACGGTACAAGGGTTTTACTGAGGTTTTGAAAAAGGTTCTACCAAAGTTCTATTGACGTTCAACAGGTTCCGCTATGGCTTTACTGAGGTTCTACTTAAGGCTATCAAGGTTCCACAGAGGCTCGTTATTGATTACAGAGAGACTCCATTAAGGCCCTTGTGACGCTTTAATTAGGTTCTACTGAAGTTCTACCAACATTTCGCAGAGGTTGTGCAAAGGGTCTATCAAGGGTTCAATTGAGGTTTTACTTAAGTAATGCCAAGGTTTCACAGGGGTTCTATAGAGGTTCTGTTGGAGTTGTATTTGGACTCTATCGGGATTCTATTAAGGGTTTAAAGACCAGTATCCTATGGTATCTTATACCCGGTACCAGTGACTGGATAGTGTAGTGGTAAGATTGCTGCCTTTCATGATTCCCTTATGCTACCTGCCTACCTGGGATATGAGTGTATGTCGCTTTGGATAAAAGTGTCTGCCAAATGCATAAACAACCAGTACCCTATGGTATCTTATACCTGGTACAATTATCTTATGATAGCTTATAGCTGGTACTAGTATGTTATAGTATCTTATAATTGGTATCAGTATCTTACAGTAGGTTATAATTGGTACCAATAACCTATGGTAGGTTATACCTGGTGCCAGTATGTTATGGTATGGATCACCAGCAGGTACTACCTGGATACAAGCACCTGTCTGATGTCAGTTTGTGTGACAGATGTCAGCTGCTGCTGGATGACTGTTCACACGGTTTCCCACCTGGATGTACCTGCAGGACTTCTGACCACATCTCACCTCATCCGGCTCTAGTGGCTCGATCATTGGGTAGTCGTCGATTCGTCGGAGAGGCGAGGAGGCCAGACGCTTCTCCCACTCGGTCACTCCTCCTTGTCTTTCTTCTCCCTCTAAGAAGGAGCGTCTGAGGGCGCTAATTGTGCTCTGAGGTTTCTGCACTTCTTCAGGACTCTCAGATGTCTCCTAAAACCGAGAGAAAGGAGATACGGTGTCAGATCTATTCTCAATGTACTAAAACATCAACAACAGGGATGTAACAAAGTTCTTTAGCAAATCATTAAATTAAATAGTGATCAAAGTAGCCAAAAAAAACTATTTGTTTCCCCCTCCCCTTTTTGCATGACATTGCAAGCTCCCGTTGCCTCTCTAGAACGAGCCACTTCCACCCAGCTCACCAGCTGCTCAGCAGCTGCTCAGCAGCTGCTCAGCAGGAGATACAGAAGCATACGAAGCTAGAATAGACTGAGAAACAGCTTCTATCTGTGGGCTGTCCAACTTTCATCTGAACACACTACAATAATACACCAGTAATTACACTTGTGTATATTGTCTTGTCTGCTTTTATTTATTTATTTATTATTATAGTTTTAACCCTTTTTACTTTTTAGAGATGCTTTTTCAGAGGTTGCCAATTTAATTTAATTGTATAGATGCCTGTACAATGACAATAAAGACTAAAACAAACAGATTAAAATCCGTGTAGCCTGTAACGCTGTGCTGTATGAGTGTGTGCGTGAATGGCTGAACATGATTTGTAGTGTTTGTATACGAAAAGTATAATAGTACCATGTTTTCTTGCCAAGTTGTGACCTAGATGAACAGTTGAATAAATGAAACCATCTTTACCTTTGTATGATGACAGAGTGAAAAAAGTTAAAGGTGAAACACTTCTCCAATACAGCAGCTCCCACCCTCAATCACTCAAACTCCCAGCATGCAGTGCGGAACAGTGGAGTAATCGGATTACCTGGGTTTTCAGGTCTTCATCCTGATCAGACTGTCAGACAGATAGATAGACAGGTTGGTTAAAATTAACAGGTGTTTCCACAGTGGAAACATTAGCCCTGACTCCCGAGCCCAGTGCAGGTGTTTACCTCGGTCAGCTCTCCATCCACAGCGGTGTCAGTCAGCTCAGTCTGAACAAGCAAACAAAGTCTGAGTGTAAACAAATGTGAACTTCTTCACTGTCCTTGACTTTTTCCAGTTAATAAAGTTGATGAGTGTGAGACAAAAACATGTGTCCAGGTGCAGATGGGAGAGACAGGTAAACGGGCGAGATAATTACTTTGGTATCATGTTTCTGAAGAGTTGGAGGACTCTGCTCAGAAATTTCTGTTGCTTTTATCTCCATCTCCTTCTCCTCCAGCTGCTGCTGCAGCTCCTCCTTCTCTACCTGCTGCACCTCCTCCACCACCACCAGCACCTCCTCTACTAGGAAAGAAAAAGGAGCAGTTAATCTAACATAATTGATCAACTTCTTTACTCCTGTCTCTCTTTTTAATATCAGTGTTTCCTGGTGAGGATACAAAAGAAACATGGCGGCCATCATGGACCTCTTATTGATCCTCAGACTGACTGACTTGCTGCTTTGCCCTTTAATAACTGGGACAGTTATAGTCTGATTTGGTGTTTTCAGCTCTTCTGACTGGCTGGCCTAACTCCTCTCTGATTGGAAGTTTCTTACCTGGCTCCTCCCTCCTCTCCTCCACCCTCCTCTCAGGTGTGACAGTGGTGATGAGGTCACTGACTGCGATGGCTTTAGACGCTCCATACAGCCCCGAGCCCATGTCTGTGCACACAGAGTTGTGATGTCATCATGATGTCAGGGGTAAACAGACATGAATGCAGCAGGCAGCAGCAGTTTCCATAGTAACCATTGTGATGCTCAGCCACTAGGCAGCAAAGCATCAACACTGTACGTTTCCAAGGCAACGGCACACTTAGCCAATCAGAGCTCATGCACCACAGCCAGGGCTGATTGACCAATCACCACTGAGAACCATGGCCTGTCACCATCAAACAATTTGTTGGTGAGGACACACAGTGTCCTAACAGAAGCTAACGTTGTTAGTGTTCACTCGGCTCAAATAAAATTTCTTCCCATTTACTGTGAAGAGGATGACGACATGCACGGCCAAAATGAACTTTTCTTTTGCTCAACTAGCATAGCTTGTGGGGAAAAATAAAGTTAAACTTTTCAAGCAGCAGCACAGGCAACAGCCAATCAGATTGCCCGACTAAACACATGACTGACTGTTGCTAAGGTTCCACAGCTCAGAACCGCTCAGAATCGAGCATCAACACGGCGTGTCAGAGTGAATCCTGCCTGACTGTTCAAAGGAAAGAAAAGATTTCCCTCCATCATAAACCAGAAAACTTCTCAGTTTTTTTCTTTTCAGTGTTCGTATGTTGACACTGAGGTTTTGAGTCTGTGTTGTACCTGCACTCATTTGACATCTATTGGGACACGTTTGACTCAGTCCAATAGAACAGCTCTGCATCAGTTTGACTTCTTTCAGTGTTTGTTGACATCCGAAAAGTTTAATTCTGGTTTATGTTTTATCGTGGAGTTTAATTTTATGTAGAACCACCTCTTCGATGACAGCACAAAAGTCTAACAAAAACAGAGGAGCTGATTGGACAGAAATGAAGCAGCTGATCAGAGGCAGGTCTGAATAAAGAAGAGCCAATCACAACACAGCACCAAGCTGAATGAAGCATGACCTGTAGTACCCCAGTGGCCCAACAGAGGGCAGCAGTTACTGCAGCTTTAAGAACTACCTTCATGTGCACCATCGTTGACTTTGAGAGACGCTGTAATGGCTGGAGAGCCAATCAGAGAAGATGTGGGGGTGGCTCTGGAAGCTGAGGACCAATCAAAAATGGGTAATCTGCAAACTAAAAGTCAACCAGCCAATCACAGACTCCCTTACTACCACTGAGACCAGTCCCCGAAGTTCTAGGTTCATCCACAAGTATGAGAAAGAACTGAACTTAGTACTGAACTTGGTACAGATACTATCAGGATAACTCTAAATAAGACCTGAGCTACCAAAGTATCAGAACCATGGCTGTGAGTATCACTGCTGTAACTGTAACCAGCGCTGTAAATCCTGGATCCACAACAGGGATCAAGACTAATCCAATGGATCAAAACTACTAAAGCTGGACTAGGTCTTCTAATAAAACCAGTGTTACAGCTGTCAATATCAGAACCAGGGAAGGTACCATCACTGTCAGTACCTCCATCCAGACTGCGGCTGAGCAGGTTCCTCTTACTGACGCATCGTGGGAAATTCGGTGCGGGTCGGGAGATCTGAGAGCTGGCCCTCCGGCTCTGAATCTGAGTCCGACCACTGTACCGAAACTTTGAACCCAGAGACAGAAACTTCTTTGGAGGTTCCTCTGGAGACAACAGCCTGAAATACAGACAGCTGTCAGATCATTCTGGTTCCAGTGGGCCTCACGTTGGACCCCGATCACAGCCCACCTACCTGAAGAAGGAGTGGTGCTCCACACAGACCTTCCACAGCCTCTTCGCTGCTCTGTGGTTCAGCAGCTTAAAACCAATGATGGACTCAAACTGGTCAAACTGGGAACAGGCAGAGACAGTTTCTTGGGTAGATCTTCAGCTTTTTATTAAATTCTGAACAACAAAAGAAGTAATATCTCCCAGGGATGCTGAAAGCAGTTCCTGTTACACACCAACATCCTTGTGGTTTTTTTTTAATGTGTTCTCACCTCTCCGGGTCGGATCTTGATGTAGAAGTTGTTCCTTTTATACGAAATCTTCAGGATCTTTGGCCAAGAGAATCTATTGATCCTCAGTCTGTCTCTGTAGACCAGGAGACCACTACTGCACACGCCCAGCATGATGGCCACTCCCTCTGAGTCCTGCCCACACACACACACACACACACACACACACACACACACACACACACACACACACACAGAGACACACACACACACACACACACAGACACACACACACACACACACACACACAGACACACACACACACACACACACACAGAGACACACACACACACACAGAGACACACACACACACACACAGATGTGAAACATTTCCTTCAGCCCAGCAGGTGTTAAAAAGGTAAATCCAACCTCAGATGAACACGACACTCTAACCCTATTCAGTGAACACAAAGGAGTGGGAATAAACCCTTCCTGCTTCCACAGAAATTAAGAGGGTGAAAAGCTGTCAGGTGTTCACCGCAGGTTGGGTTTGACTTAATTTTGACACCTGGCGAGAACCAAGTCATGTTATTATTTCCTGATGGGTAAGAATTGAAGGAGGGTGTAATTATTTCTTCACATGACTGCATAGACACAGGTTAATAAGGGGCTAAAAATGAGCAGGAACCGTTAGACCAAATATTTTCAGTGTTTTAGATGCATCCCTGAGGATGCTGGACAGTCTCCTTATGGCACGCCTGGCACTCATATGTCAGCTCTGACCCACAGGGGTCCAAACAGCTTCAGTTTAACCATTACAGTCAGTGAAGACATGTTCAAGCTGAGACCAAAGGAACCACTTGTTTCTGATCACAAAGTTGAAAGAACCGAACTGAGAGTCTAAAATATGGACAGTCAAACTGGAACATTTTCAGCTGAACAGCATTGTGTAACACCACAAAAGAGGATTTGTCAACACGTTCTTTAACCTTAGCCGGACAGAGTCAAGCTGTTTAATAAACTACTGTACAGCTGAAGGAGGGATCGTGACAGGGAGGAGGATTCTGGATAATGTAGGAACAGGAAACACACATTTCCGAGGACCTTATAAAAACACAGCTACTCAGAGAAAACAGTCTTACCTCTGACTGAGCTGCAGAAAAGCAGTCAGGGCGGCTTCCTACCATCTTTATATTCAGAGACAGACAGAAACAGACAGAAGAAGAACTTGTCTAAATGTAGCGCACCAGTCAAATAGCAAGCTAACAATGCTAACAAAAGTAACAGCTCTTCCTGAAACACAGACAGAGGCAGCACCAGAGGCTCCAGAGGTCCTAAAACCATCCTGAAGCTCCCCCTGAGCTGTTTCACCTCAGTCCATCTTTTTCTGGCAGTCTGAACCAAAGGAAAACAGCTCTGGTGGAAAAATCATTACTGTAACACACACACAATTGATCGCAGAGAGGAAGTGGGTCATGTATTAGTGATGGATTGGATAGATGGGAGCAGAACACCAACAGTATTGACAGACTTTCCATTTCAGAACAAACCTGATTAAACAGTTTTCATTCGTATCACCAAGCAGACGTGGCCACATAGAGATATGATTTTAAATGACTACAGTCTCAGGTGATATCAACTGAGGTTCTAACGTATTCTCATGTGGTTCTCGCCTGTTTCCACTTATCAGGAGAAACAGCTTAGATGTTTCCGGACTCCTGCAGGTCTCCAGTCATATTAAAAGAGTTTCATAAACTCCATGTTCATGAGCAACACCAACTGAAAAATCAAAGTTGTTATGTGTGTGAGCTCCTGAAAGTGGATCTGCTTTAAAGAGTTGAAACTGAAACAGGTGAGTTAGAAGGCAAATCCTGCAGATGTTTGTCTTGTGGTGAAGCTGTAAGCTGGTCTTTACCTTTGCATGATGGAGGTCCACTCCGTACATGGAGAGTTTCTTTACATTTTCCAGGAAGTGCATCTCAGCTTCAGCAGGAGTCATTCCTCTGAAACACAGGAACTCGTGTTACTCCAGATGCCCTGAACACAGAAAAAGCTCAAACTGAACACATAACATCAGACAACCTGTAGGTTTTGTGGAGCTCCGTGATTTTCTCCTCCATCTCTTTGGTTTGATTCGGAGCGAAGCACAATCCACCGATGCAGTCTGGACCACACTCCTCTGAATCACAGGAACACAGACAGGTGGTCAGACTTCTGGGTTTCAGGTTACTGTTTCTGGATATTTTAGGGTGTTTTAAGTACCGGGATCGTAGTCTCCGAACTCTGACTGCACCGTGTAGGAGCCAAGGACGGTGTGAGTCGCAAACGAACAGGGAAGGCGACCAGAAACTATATCCTGTCTGAGCTGAAGACACAGGAAGTACCTGACAAACAAGAGAACATCACCTTCCTCGCAGTTAAAATACAAATATTAGGTCTGATCTACAGGTGTGTGAACCTACCTGGTGATGTCCTCAGACAACTGAGCAGGGTCAGGTGGATAAAACTTTACATTAAAGGAGAAGTTCCAAGGAACACCTGAAAAGTAAAGGGCACAGTCAGTTCACAGAGACAGGTAAACAAACCCTCACCTGATGACTTAACCTGTTAATCAAAATTGACCAATGAGGATCAAACTGACCTCTGACCTGCTTCTTCATCTCCTTCGCTGGATCCAACCAGTTCTACAACACAGAGGCCAGCATCAGATACGTGGGCAGGTGGTACAGGTGAACAGACAAATGAACATAAAGGTGGGACAGGTCAACAGACAGCTACCTTGTTGCCGTCGGCATCCCTGAAACACAGGGCAAAGTAGTCTCTCTCCAGCAGGTTCAGGTGTTCGCAGACCTTCTCAAACAGCTGTAGTCCTCTAGCTCGTTTCTGAGCAGAAACACATCAACCAGCCTCAGGTGAGTCTCGTTATCACTGCCATTGTCTCGGTGGTCATTTCTCAGGTGGTTCTGTCCACCTGCTCCCCCTCCCCTCCACTCCTCACCTCCACGTTGCAGGTATACAGCGACCCGTCCAGCAGTGTCACTCTGCTCTGCATCGTCCTGAAGCTCAGTGGGTTCCTGGCAGGAGAGTGGCCGACGAGACTGCTGGATGACAGCTGACTGGTCGAGTCCTCGGCCAATGAACTCCGCACCTGACTCTGGATTGGTCCTCCTTCTCTTCCCTGAGGACACAGGAAGTGATGTCACATTCAACCGTCTGACGTCATGAAATTTATTGATCATCGATTTATTGTGCCGTCACCTGTTTTGGCGTGGAGTGGGCGGCGGCTTCAGGGAGAGACTCCACCTCAGCAGGCTGGGCTTCACCTGGTTCAGTCGTCATGGTGATTGACCTAGGAGAGAGTAATGTCACCTTTTAATAACTGGGTTACCTTAAACAATGGTGATATCATTGGTGGAAAGTGGCATTCGCAGTCCAGCTTCCAGCAGAGCAAATTAAAGTTTTTGTGAATTTAAAGAAGAAAAAACTTGTAGAAATAGAAACAGAAATAGAAAAAAAACTTTATTCATCCCCCAATGGGGGAAATTCAAAGAGGCTGGTGATTGTAGAGGCTGATAGTGATAGGCTGATAGGAATAGTGAACTAGATAAACAAATGAAAGGTGAAGTCAGGCTGGATAACAAAAAAATAAAATAAAATATAAAATAACCAGGAGACGGGAAACAGACAACAGTGGAACCAAGGATCTAACAAAGACTGAGAGGAACATGGAGCTGAAATACAGAGGAGGCTGATGACTGAGCACAGGAAGCTAGATGTGTGTGGAGGAGCTGAGGAAACCAAACAGGGACTGAGAAAAGAACTAAAACCTAACAGGAAACACAAGAAAACAGAAAAACATGAAGCTAAATGACCAAAACAAACCAGAAAACCGTCTCACAAAATGGACTGAACACTAAAAATTAACACTAAGGAGTGAACAGCTCACAGAACCAAAGCAAAGGTCACAGAATATGATAGAAAAAAAGGGCGAGGCGTATAACTCAGGAAACTAAACTTGTCTGTGAAGATCAAAAACTCCAAAAAGGAGATCAAACTGAAACAGAAAATCCACAAACAAGAAAAGATTGTTTGAATAAAATAAAAACAGGTCAAACTAATTTAACACACATAGAGAACAGATTAAACAAATGTTCTCAGAACTTTTTCATAAACCTTAAACACAAAAAACCCCGAAGAAGGCAAAGGTCAGCAGATTTCACTCAGTTCGTCTCCATCTGATGAGGTCATTGCACCGGGCACCATGGTTACCATCTGCTGACCCTGTCCAGCTGTTAGGCAAATGGTTGCCATGGTAACAGAGGGGATTAGGTCTCATCTGATGTAATCTGATTTGGACAATGATGATGAAGATGTACTTGAATAAAATATTTGATAGTCTCTCAAAATAAAAAGTGTCAGACTTTTATTGTCCAACACGAACCCTCAGAGCTTTCTGTCCTTTCTCTGAGGAGTCTTCAGGAAACGTTCAAGGACCAGCAACATAAATCCGTTTTTACTGCATAATCTACATGTCATTTTCTGTGGTATGGCTGCAGCAGGCCTACGCCAGCAGGGTCCAATAACCTGAAGGTTGGCGGTTCACCTCCTTATCACAGCTGAGGTGCCTTTGAGCAAGGCACCGCACCCCCATGCTCCCGGGCTGTGATTGGCTGCCCACCGCTCCAGTGTGTGGCATCTGTCGCCCTGTGCATGTTGGGTGTGTGTGTCTGTGTGTGTGAGTGTGTGTGTGTGTGTGTGTGAGTGTGAGTGTGTGTGAGTGTGTGTGAGAGAGTGTGTGTGTGAGTGTGTGAGAGTGTGTGTGTGTGTGAGTGTGTGTGAGTGTGTGTGAGAGAGAGTGTGTGTGTGAGTGTGTGAGAGTGTGTGTGTGTGTGTGTGAGTGTGAGTGTGTGAGAGTGTGTGTGTGTGTGTGTGAGTGTGTGTGTGTGTGTGTGTGTGTGTGTGTGTGTGTGTGAGTGTGTGTGAGTGTGTGTGAGAGAGAGTGTGTGTGTGAGTGTGTGAGAGTGTGTGTGTGTGTGTGTGAGTGTGTGTGTGAGTGTGTGAGAGTGTGTGAGTGTGTGTGAGAGAGAGTGTGTGTGTGAGTGTGTGAGAGTGTGTGTGTGAGTGTGTGAGAGTGTGTGTGTGTGTGTGTGAGTGTGTGTGTGTGTGTGTGTGTGTGTGTGTGTGAGTGTGTGTGAGTGTGTGTGAGAGAGAGTGTGTGTGTGAGTGTGTGAGAGTGTGTGTGTGAGTGTGTGAGAGTGTGTGTGTGTGTGTGTGAGTGTGTGTGTGTGTGTGTGTGTGTGTGTGTGTGTGTGTGTGTGTGTGAGTGTGTGTGTGTGTGTGTGTGTGAGTGTGTGTGTGTGTGTGTGTGTGTGTGTCTCTGCACATCAGTCTGAGTGTTAACTTGTGATGACTATGACTATGACCCTTAAATCCATGACTTACAGATGAGTTTTGGTACTTTGTTGTTTACTATAGTTTCATCTGTGTTTTTGTATAAATAGGCTTGGCCTGTTGTGTGTGAATGTTAGAGCGGGATTAGAGGGGTTAATCTGAGCGAATATGTGTGTGTGGGAAACAACAACACATGATGATGTGTCCAGGATCAAAGGAAAACTAGCAGAAGATATACTGAGGGGCTAATTACAAAAAAAATCAATAACAGTAAACCTTTCTGCCTCTTAACATTTTGGTGACTTCTGGAGGTGTCTTTAACAGCTTCTAAAACATGGCAACAAATTCCCATGTACAGCTGATTCAAAGGTTTGATTTTATGAAAGTGATCTTTCATGCAGAGCCATAGAGCAGAAAGCTGTCCACCTTCACTTCCCCCCAGAACAGCTCTGACTGCTTTCAGTTAAAGAAATGCTGGTCAGGACAGTTTAACTGGACAACAGCCGACCGTTCACCCGACGGATCGACTCACTGATAAACTGGTTGGAAGCTGCATATTTTAATATCACGTGGTGTCAAGGTCCAGAGGACGGGTGCGCGCTTCTCTAAGCTTCAACCGTCTCAAACTCGGTGTGTAGGTAAAGTGGAGTTAACCCGATTAAGATCATCTTCATCAGATGACTCATCACATCTGAGATAAAAAAAAATAATAATTGTTTCTGGCGCGTCACAGATCAATGGACGCTGCGGCGGATGGGACACTCCCGGTGTGCGCGCGTGTGAGGCTTTGTGGTCCTGCAGCAGGACGCGCACACACCGAGCCGCAGTGTGACCATAAATGATGCTCTAATCATCTGATCGATAACAAACTGATACCTGATCACAGATCAATTACTTCTCTGCGTCTGAAAATCAAAACCTCATCCTTACCTGTCCGCGTGCAGGTCTCTCGCCCTCTGCCTCCCGGTAACGGACAGCTTTTCTTTTTTTTTTTTTTCATTAGGTCATCTCTTACCACGTCATGGCGTCGGTGACGTCGCCGCGCACGGAACAGCTGTCGGTGCTTTTAATTGTTTGTCCACATGAAATCACGTTAAAATGTGAGCAGCTGTTTGTGTGACAGGCGAGGTCAGATCACGTGATGCCCACAGATTGATCAGGTTGATGCTGACTCATCAGAAATGATTTCCAACTGTTGTTTGTTCATTTCTTTGAAATTAGTCTGTTTCAGCTCAGATGACGTCAGCTGCACTCACCTGTCTGCACCCTGGGGACAGGTGGACAAGCTCATGAGCAAGGAGAAGCTGTTCTGTGGGGGGGGCATCTAACCCACCACCCCCTCTCTGAGCCTCTGGGGGAGGAATGATTCCACCTAACTTATTGATCATGTGACCGCTTTGGTCCCATCATGTGATCACCAAAAGAGGGCGGGGCTTAGAGTTTACCCTCATAGAACCTGCTGCGTCTCCATGGTAACAGGTTGTGTTACTGATGAACAGACCATAAAATGTGGTCAGAACCACATCAGAACGATTGGTCCAGTAACTCACAGACAATCCATTTTTTTAACCAGAACTCAGAGTTCTGAATAAAGGTTTTGACACCAAAGAAGCTTCAAGGTCCAATAAAACGGCAGTTATTGATTACTCTAGGACAGTGTAGGAGCTGATTATTGATTATTGAACAGCAGCAGATATGAACTCTCTGAAGACTACACTCTACTTCACTCTAAGATGATCAATCAGCAGCTGATCAACTATCAGCTGATCACAGGAAACATCTGTTGTTGTTGTTTATAAGAGGAAAACCTGCTGAACAAAGTTTATTGCTTGTTTCATTACCGATGTGGTTCTGGTTCTTCAGAAATAAAAGAGGACTCTGTGACGAACTGATTCATTGTAAATGTGTGTGTGTTTGCATTTCAGCTGCTTTTAAGTAAACCAGTGGGGTCAAAGGTCACACCTGACTTCATATCCCACACGATAACATTGAATTAAAATGATGTTCTAAATAGATCAGATTGTAGATCTGATTGGAGCTTAAGTTCTGTTTGGTTTGTATGTTTGCCTCTGTTAAGATCCATGGAAAAACGTGAAGTTTGGACCCAAAACCAAACCAGCCGGAGGCAGAACAGGAGACAACAAAAGTCGCTAAATGAGCGATGCTGGGCAGGAAACTCCAGAAAACTAGAAAAATATGTGTGTTTCTTACCATTGGAGACAGGAGGAGGTCCATCCAGACCAGAGAAGAAGAAAGCATGAGGAAAATAATAACATTAAAGACATAAATCACAAGTTCTATAGAAAGTTCTGTAGAACCACAACAGAACCTCATGTTGATTTCAACAAACATTTCTGATTTACTGTATGTAACTGATTTAACTTAGAGATGTATTTACTTCTCTGGTACTGTTTTATAGTTCTGCTTCATTTTGCTAATGAGGAAACTGAAAGTGAAACAGAACCTTTCTGATGGGTGAAATCCCAACAAGATAAAGAAATAAGTCAATCACAGGGAATAAATAGATCAACACCATGTACATGAAAATAATACAGGAATAACAAAGAAATACATTCAGCTGTATAAATAAAAGTGAAGTCAATAATAAAATAAATATGGTCTAATTAAATAAAGTAAATAAATACAAATTAATACAAGTTGAAATGAAGCTGTTTAGAATTAAAGCAGAAAAATGTTTTTATTTCACATTCTATTAACTTATTTTGTATAAACAGATATATCTAATCTTAGTAGCATTTATTATCTTTAAAACGTATTTATTTAGCCATTTTAATATTTTTGTATAAGACAATGGAAGCCCTGCCTCTGAAACATCATTATCCTCACTGTGCCATCAGATGGTGCTTTAGACTGCTCACACTGACAGGTGAAAGGTCAGGAGGTGGAGGCTGTCCACCAATCAATATGTCACCTGATCAGCAGGAAGTTATGCTACTGCAGCCTGGTTTGGTCACAAAGATTCTGTAAGAGTAGACAATGTTTGTGGTTCCTGCTGACAGTCACATGAGAAACATAAGAGATAACCAACCCTAACGCTACTAACTTATCCCCCTAATTTACCTGATTCTATCAGATTAGGCTGTGGTTATAAAATCAGGATTTTATTGGAGCAGAGCAACAGTCTGGAAATGCTTTAAGTGAGCTGACATGTAGTCTTAATGGGCTGATTTTCAGTCCCAGTTTCTGACAAAAGAAACAGAAAAACATGAATAAGAGCAGCTTTATGAGGAATTCAGCTGGATTGATAAACACTTTACTGTTTTTAATAAAAGATGCAGAAAGATGGAAATTTGGAGCATGAATAAAGCGGCCGGGAACATCTGAGTGTTTACATGAAGGAGGGATTCAAACCCAGCTGGATTATCTGGGTGTGTTGGTCTAGTTTTAGTCTGACCGAAAACTAACTGAAGACTGACTCCAATTAACGCAGTATCTATTTTTCCCTTGTGTCATAGAAACGTGCTTTGAGATTAAACCAACTAAACAGGCTGCTGTTTCTCCAAATAACCAGCAGAGGGCAGTGTCACATGTTTTTAGTTTGAGCAGGTCCTGTAGTGTTCCCCCCTGCAGGCACCCACTGCTCATTGTGTCTGTGTATCAGTGAAGCTGGAGTTTAAAACAAGTAAAGGGTCTTTCACATCAGGATAGTCCGAGGGGTTCAATTCAACGGAGTGAGGAATGCTGAAAAAGTTTACACCTTGGTTTGGTCTACTTTCACACTTCTGAAAGCGGACCAGCTGGAGATCAGGATCAAGATCAAGCCTCCGTCGCTTGATCATGCCGCTTCGCATTGTTAAACATAAGAAAGTTCAGGCTGTACCTAACCCAACGTGGCACCCAGCTCCTGGTGCACTCTATGGTCATCTCCTACCTTGACTACTGCAAAGTCTTCCTAACTGGTCTCCCAGCCTGTGCTGTCAGTGGCAGCGGGTCTGGTCTTCAATCAGCCTAAAAGAGCACATCACCTGTTTGTTGAGCTCCTCTGGCTGCCCTAAGCTGCCCTAAGCTACTCGCATCAAATTCAAGTCCCTGATGTTAGCTACAAAGTCCTTAATGGAACGGCTCCCATCTACTTGAAAAGGCTTATGTTACGACTCGGTCACTCCAGTCGTCAAAGGTTGTCCACGCTCAAGACAATTTTTCATGTGTCGTCCCACGATGGTGGAATGACCTACCGAGCGCTACCAGAACAGGGGCGTCCCTGTCTATCTTCAGGAAACTGTTGAAGACCCAGCTGTTCAGAGAACACCTCCTATCCTAGCACTTACCTTGTACTTCCTTCTATGCCTGCACCTTATCTCTACTCTGTCCCTTCTGACAGAGTCGGACCAGTGGTTTTCCTTCTATGTAGCTTATTGTTAGCTTTTTATAAAGCTGTTATGTCTTCATTTGTAAGTCGCTTTGGATAAAAGCGTCTGATAAATACAGAAACAGAAACAACAGCTGACCAGTGAGGAAAAAAAGAATAAGGAAGACGAAAGTCAGACTCCTTGATTGGCCAGGACAGAAAATGGAAATCCATCACCCCCAACCACCATCAACCGCGATATATAGTCCTCGGACAATATACCATTATGTCAATCAAGTGCCTGCGACTCCTCACTACTCCATGTCTGCCCACATGACATTTTCAAACTTTTCCTTTGTTTACCTACTTCTTTGGTTTCCAATGTACTCTACATTACTTCCTTTCTTTGGCTCACTGCATAGTCTGTGGAGTTTGTTTGCAAGTGAACCAAGACCCACATTTTCAGGCAGACTAGAATTGACTTTTTTATCCACGTCACAGTTCAGACAAGCTTTCCAACTGCCCAAAGAAGCTGACTAACCGAAGGAACCGAAGTCTGGTCTAGACCAAACAGCGGTAGTGTGAAAAGCATCCTAAAAAGTTTTTAGCAGCAACTGCAACAGCTGTTCAGTTGTTTTTAAGTAAACCACTGGGGTCAAAGGTCAAACCTGACTTAATGTCTCGCAACACGATAACATTAAATTAAAATGATGTTCTAAATAGATCAGTTTGTAGATCTGATTAGAACTTAAATTCTGTTTGGTTTGTATGTTTGCTTCTGTTAAGATCCATGTAAAAACGTAAAGTTTGGACCCAAAACCAAACCAGCCGGAGGCAGAACGGGAGAGAACCAAGCAGTGCTAAACGAGCGATGCTTGGCAGGAAACTCCAGAAAACTAGAAAAATACTCCAAAATCTGAACGAGAGGGAACGAAGACAGAACCAGACTGAAACCCAAACTGGTAAATGACAAGAAAACTCAGGAGATCAAATAGTGACAGGACATAATTATTGGAAAACATTAAAAGAGGAGTAACAGGAAACTGACTTTCAAAATAAAACAGGAACCTAACAAAAGCCCTGACTTCATCAGATAAATATAAAACAACAGCAAGAACAAGGCAAATCATAAAAGAGCTGAAAAGATTGACGATGATTGATGAAAACAGATGGTGAAGGGCCAGGGCCCCGGACAGCTGTGTGTCTAACTCCGGCCCTGCGACAGCTCAAACAGGATGAGGATGAGGATGATGGCGGCGATGAAGAGCAGATCAGGCAGACAGAGATGGGAACAAACTGAGGGACGGTTGGACAGCAAATGTTACTGTGTGGTTTACCTGTGCAGGTGTTCACTGATGACGAAGATGATGAAGAAGATGAAGAGATGACGTCGTCTTATTCTGTCGTGGTTTCCCACTCCTGAGTGTGTGTCCGTCCTCTGGGTGTGTGTATGTGTTGTTTGGATGGATTATTGTTTTTTACTAGGACAAATCAGGCTCCGCCCACACAGATTAACCCCCCCCCTCCTCACAGCTGTCAGTCACATGCTGGGGGAGGGCATACATTCATGATGCTCATCAGAACTGACCTACAGAACCAGGTTTGAAGAGGAGAAGAGGACCACCACAGAGCAGTTCGAGGAGAGGTACGGGACTCAAAGACATCTATCTTTCCTGAACCGAACCAGAACTGGCCCACAGTTTCTCCAACCTTCCCCTGAAAAACTGAGAACTAGTTTCTTTCAGTCTGACTCCACACAGTTCTCTGATCTCAAGAACAGATTCGTCTGGTCCAAAGGAAACCTTCATGTCTCTGCTGGACTTCTGCTGGACACCAGAAGGAACTTTCTATAGTTTGATTTAAAGTGAACAGAAGCGCTCAGTACTGATTAATCTGTCCAAGAAACATGGTGGGTGTGATTAAAGGCTGCTGTCTTAGCATGGATGATTTGGACTTTAGTTGGAAGAGCTTCCCTCACTGTTGAACTTTTCCTCTTTTACCAATGAAAAAAGAAGATTCTGTTTAAAGAGTTTCTTCTCAGAGCTGGATACCTCCCTGTAGCTCTTCCATCAGAAACTGAGACGACGATGATGAGATTTATCCTGAAATAAAAGCCTGACAGAAACAGCTGTCTGTTTTAGAGGATAAATGTGTTGCTTTACTTTTCTGTCAGAACCTATTTAGTTTGACCAGCGAGCCTAACTTTAACCCAATCACAGCCTATCCAGAGCAGGAAGCTACAGCTGCAGGATACTACCAGCAGGGGGCAGCAAACACGGGGAAACAGCAGCCACCACAACCAGGCTTTCAAAAATCATCCAAAAAAAGCAAAACAATATGAAAAAATGTAATTCCAGAATACAGACACCAAATTTACAAAGAGTCACAAAACATAGTGTAAAAAACATTGAAACGGTACCAGGTAAGGTACAGATATCACATAAACTGGTTTAAACAGAGGAGGTTCTGGTCCTCTTCTACCTTAAAGCTCGTGGGTGGTATCGTTGGCATTGGTGGCTCTTCCTGACGTCTGGCTCCACTCTGGGTTCAGATTTCAAATTATTCCAGGATGTTGGTATAGTTCCACCTGTCAGTGTCTGTACTCTGGATGCTGGTCTGTAATGGAGGGTGGGGGGACCTCCTGAAACCCAACACTATATCCAGGGTTCAGGTGGAGGTGGGCTTCATCACACCCTCTGACACCAGCCCGTGTTCATCTTCATCAGTGTTCAGCAGACTGATGATGACTATGTCGTCTGAGGATTTAAGGACAGCTGCTGCTGGCTCCTGCAGCCGTGGTGTAAAGAGCTGACAGCAGAGGTCTCGGGACACATCCCTGCGGAGAGCCAGGGGCTTGCTCCGGGTCCTGGTCCAGGTTCTGCAGAGAATTCCTTAAAGAAACCTTAGAGAAGCCATAGTTTACCTATTAACTGTTGTTCCTGTGACGCTGCAGCATCTGTCTGAACTGAGACGATGGACCCTTTTCTGCGTAATCTGGACCCTGTTCTGGTTTCACTGTCAGAACTGAAACTTCTTTAGTTTTTACTTTGAGGGAATCCCTGCAGTCAGAAGAGAACATGAACCAGTCCTGTCCAGCAAACAACAGCTACAGAGATAATTGGCAATCTTTCTGGAGAAAACCTGGTCTGATGAGGAGAGACGGCATCCATCCCACTTTGGAAGGAGCGGCTCTCATTTCTAGAAATATGGACGACTTTATTAGTCATCCCAGGATGCAGAGTTGTAGTCTTACACACTTCTCTGTGGCTTCCCACCTGCTGCTACCCCCCCCCCCCCCCCCCCCCCCAAATCAAAAGAGGAGGACAGAAGAGCAGAAGAGAGGAGGACACCCAGCAGAGCGTCTGATTGTTGTTGTTGTTTCTTACTTTTTCTTCTTTCTTGGTTTACTGCTCCTCCTACCCTCTGATTGGACGCCCCAGCTGTCAGTCCTGCGGTGGGCGGGGTCTGTGAGCCGCCTGAGCCTCTCCCATTGGCAGGATGGGGCTGATCCCGGGTCTGCCTCTGAGAACAGAGTTTACCAGCGGACTGAGCAGAGAGAAGAAAAAGGAGTTCAGGATCCTCCGCTTCCAGAAAACCGAGAAAAATAGGGAAAACAACAAAAAGAAAAGCAGCTGATATAGTTCCTGAGAGTTGGTTCCGATTCTCTTTCTAGCCACAGTTTCTGGACCTGTGTCTCTGTGGACTCGAACCCTCAACAGAAACACAGACATGCGCAAAACGATGTTCGGCTGTTAAGAACTTCTGTCCCGGAGGATGTCACCGGGGTCCATCGGAACTCTCAGCGGGACCCGCGGCTCCTGCGGCGGACTCGTTGAGCTCTGACTGAACGGAACCAGAACCGGGACTCGACTTTAACCCAGAACTGAAATCTTGGATAAAAACGGAGCATTCGGACCGAAGTGGACCGGGTCCAGGATGTCCTCCGAGCTGACTGTAGGACTGGTCTTCAGGGTCATACTGCCCCTCAGTTTGACTACAGGTATGAGTCCTTCTGCATGAGTTTGTTGGTGTAGACTTGGACCGGAACTGCATCCATGTATAGAACCGGGCCGGACCGTGCAGTCTTTAATTTTTTCTCACAAACTTCCTCAAACTGGTTCAGTTCATGAACAAAACGCGTCACCTGGAGGCATTTTAAACTCTTCTTCCAGTCCTGAGACCACAGAAGAAGAACTGGGGAGCGTGGCAGTGATGACAGATCCGGGGGGGGGGGGCAGATGTTTCCCTGCTTCAGCACATCTGTATCAGATTACAGGACAGTAACAGAGCAGATGGACACGCTGTGTCAAACATGCAGCCCCCCAGGACTGAGCCGCTGTGACGCGTGGTGTTTGAGCTGAATCTGCAGGAACCTTCCAGACAGATTTATTAAGAAATCTGATTATTTTCAGCTCCTCTGCAAAATTTTCAGGGTTTTCCAACTAAGTTAACCACAAATACAGATTAATGGAGCTCCCGTTTCCATGTTGCTGTGAGACTGCCGGCAGCGTCACACCTCTGAGGGTTGGGGAGGATGGAACCGGAGGTTCAGTGGCTCAGGGACCGTAGGGTTCGGTCACAGCCAAGGTTTAGGAACGACACAGATGCCAATATTTCATTTTTTTACATAATGCACTGTATAATATTTGTCACAAACTCTTTAGTGGACGTGCCCTCAGTGGTGCGTGTAACCTGCAACGCAACAAGGCTAGAGATGCTGCCATTTGATTGGCTGAAGGTCAGCCCCGCTCGTCCTCGCTCCCGACGATTAGACGCGTTCTGTGGCAGAGTTGCACTAAAATGATGGATTGACGGTAGAAGATCAGATTGGCTGTTGCATACAGGCTTGACGCCACAAAATCATGAAAGTAAATCCTCACATTAATATTTCGTTTGGTCTCAACAGTTTTGCTTAAAAAGAAAAGAGACCTCAAAAGTTATTTCACCACCCAGAGAGAAAATAGCAGCTAACCCCACACTATGCAGGACAGGCTTGACGCCACAAATCATGAAAGTAAATCCTCACATTAATATTTCGTTGGTCTCAACAGTTTTGCTTAAAAAGAAAAGAGACCTCAAAAGTTATTTCACCACCCAGAGAGAAAATAGCATGCTAACCCACACTATGCAGGCCTTCTACTATGGAAAAGTGTTATTAAGGTGTGAATGTAATGTAGGCTAGGAGGCTAGTTTTATTTTACATTATAATTCTTTTTTTCTCTTTATATTTGAATTATGAACACAGTTGGTTCCATAAAGCCTAAATCTTGGCTATTCCTTGGTTCTTTCTTTCTAAGGTTCTTCAGCTCTGAAGGGGTTGGTTGGGAGGGTCAGCTTACAAGCAGCAGAGGGGTGGGTGGATGAAGGATG
>NW_027325378.1:1309768-1312268 GCF_036924035.1 Leuresthes tenuis | reverse complement strand
GATGGATGGGTGGATGGATGGATGATGAATGGATGGATGGGTGGATGGATGGATGATGAATGGATGGATGGATGGATGGGTGGATGAATGAGAATGGATGGATGGATGGGTGGATGATGGATGGTGATGGTGGATGGATGGATGATGAATGGATGGATGGATGGATGATGAATGGATGGATGGATGATGAATGGATGGATGGGTGGATGGATGGATGATGATGGATGGATGATGGTGGATGATGGATGAATGGATGAATGGATGGATGGATGGGTGGGATGATGGATGGGTGGATGGGTGGATGATTGATGAATGGATGGATGGATGGGTGGATGATGGATGGGTGGATGGGTGGATGATGGATGGGTGGATGGGTGGATGGATGGATGATGAATGGATGGATGATGGATGAATGGATGGATGGATGATGAATGGTTGGATGGGTGGATTGGATGGATGATGAATGGATGGATGATGGATGGATGATGGATGATTGGATGAATGGATGGATGGATGGGTGGATGAATGGATGGGTGGTTGGATGGATGGTGATGAATGGATGGATGGATGGATGATGATGGATGGATGGATGATGATTGGATGGATGGGTGGATGGATGGTGATGATGGATGGATGATGGATGGTGTGGTATGGATGGTGGATGGATGGATGGTGATGTGGATGGATGGTTGTGATGGATGGTTGATGGGTGGTGTGGATGGTGATGAATGGATGGTGGGTGGGTGGATGGATGATGATGGGATGGTGATGGATGGATGGATGATGAATGGATGGATGGGTGGATGATGGTGATGGATGGGATGGATGTGGTGTTGATGGATGGTGATGGATGGTGGTGGATGGTTGGTGATGGATGGATGGGTGGATGGTTGGATGTTGATTGGATGGATGGATGGATGTGATGGATGGATGGATGGATGGGATGTGGTGGATGATGGATGATGAATGGATGGATGGATGGATGGATGGATGATGGATGGATGGTGTGGTGGATGGATGATGATGGATGGATGGATGGTTGGTTGATGATGGATGGATGATGATGGATGGATGGATGGATGGTGATGGATGGATGGATGGGTGGATGGATGGTGGTGATGGATGGGTGGATGGATGGTGTTGATGGTTGGATGGGTGGTGGTTGGATGTGATGGTGGATGGATGTGTGATGGATGTTGAATGGTTGGTGATGGATGGATGGATGGATGGGTGGATGGATGGATGATGAATGGATGGATGGATGGATGATGAATGGATGGATGGATGGATGTGATGGATGGGTGGATGGTTGGATGATGAATGGATGGATGGGTGGATGGATGGATGATGAATGGTTGGATGATGGTGAATGGATTGGATGGGTGGATGGATGGTTGGATGATGAATGGATGGATGGATGGATGGATGAATGGATGGGTGGATGGGTGGATGGATGGATGGATGATGGATGGATGGATGGATGATGAATGGATGGATGGATGGATGGATGGGTGGATGGATGGATGGATGGATGGTGATGATGGATGGATGGGATGGATGGATGGGTGGTGATGATGATGGATGGATGGTGATGGGTGGATGATGGATGGGTGGATGGGTGGATGGATGGTGATGAATGGATGGATGGATGGATGATGAATGGATGGATGGATGGGTGGATGGATGGATGATGAATGGATGGATGATGGATGATGGTGGATGGATGGATGGATGGATGGATGATGAATGGATGGATGGATGGATGGATGGATGATGAATGGATGGATGGATGATGAATGGATGGGTGGATGGTGATGGTTGATGGATGGATGGATGGATGGATGATGAATGGATGGATGGATGGATGGATGGATGGATGGATGATGGATGATGAATGGATGGATGGATTGGATGATGAATGGATGGATGGATGATGGATGATGAATGGATGGGTGGATGGATGGATGATGAATGGATGGATGGATGGATGGATGGATGAATGGATGATGGATGGATGGATGATGAATGGATGGATGGGTGGATGGATGGATGATGAATGGATGGATGGATGGATGGATGATGAATGGATGGATGGGTGGATGGTGGATGTGATGGATGGATGGTGGATGGATGGTTGATGATGGATGATGGATGGATGGATGTGAATGGATGGATGGATGGGTGGATGGATGGATGATGGAATGGATGGATGGATGATGAATGGATGGATGGATGGATGGATGATGATGGATGATGAATGGATGGATGATGAATGGATGGATGGATGGGTGGATGGATGGATGATGAATGGATGGATGGATGGATGATGAATGGATGGGTGGATGGATGGATGATGAATGGATGGATGGGTGGATGGATGGATGATGAATGGATGGATGATGGATGAATGGATGATGGGTGGATGGGATGGATGATGTGAATGGATGGATGGATGGATGGATGATGGATGGGTGGATGGGTGGATGGATGGATGGATGAT
>NW_027325378.1:1269768-1307268 GCF_036924035.1 Leuresthes tenuis | reverse complement strand
AGAGGCCCTGTGGCCCCAGGTGCCCTGCCAACGGTCCATCAGCGACACACAGAGACCTCATGCAACCACTAACGTCTTCCTCACGTGTTCCCTGATGACATCACCATGATAACACGTTGCGATGTCATACCTGACCCACAGAGAGGTCATCAGACCAAAGCAGCAGCATGCGATCCATCACAGGTGACGACAGGAAACCGGTCCTTCCTGAGGAAACTCTGAGAATAGAGCGGTAAGTGTTGGGCTGTAACACCACTTCCTGTCTTTTGGTTGGAAACAACACAGAGGAAGCATGTTAATGCAGAAAAGAGAACCAGGAAGCGAGAACAACAAAGACACTCGTAGATCTGTTGGATCATCCAGGTCTCTACAGATGGGGCAGTAAGTAGAGGTGAACCGTGGATAAATGTTGGGGAGTTTCTCTGAGTGTCAGTCAATGTTTGGGACTGGGGGGGGGTGTACTGGACCGTTTTTTTTTAGGACCTTGAAGGTTCTAGACAGATAGAAGAAACAGGGGTGTTTCTAACCCTCTCAGATGGGATTTCCATCCCCATCACTGTGCTTCTCCTGCTCCAGATGTCTCTCTGGTCTTCCACAATAAACAATGAAAAGTAAAAGTTTAAGAATGCTTTATCTTCCTGAGGAGACAGACATAAACACACAATGTGAATTCTCTTCACTTCTAAAACAACTGAAGAAGCCTTCATGATGAGAACCAAGAAGAAGTCTAGCTGACCTTTTTCAGGCTCTGAGAATCACCTGACCTGGATGACTGAGACTCTACACCGATGTAACCCTGGTTTGTTACTTTATCTGTAAGCTGAATGTCAGACTGTTTCTCTGCAGCGTGTCATCAGTCTTGCTGATGTAAACCTTCTGGGGCAGGCCTGCCTGCTCCAATGTGTCATTGACGGGGGAAATGTGATCTTTCAGCCACTCTAACAGTTTGCAGAGTAGTCTGTGGTCAGAGATTGGAGGCGGTCCACCTGTTTACTTTGTTTAAACAGCTGTGGAGCTGTTTGGAGACTCTACTGTATGTGTTTATTCTGGTATTGGGTCTGAGGCAGAAAGTTCTGAAAGTTTTTCCTCCTTTAGTCAGTGAATCTGGACATTAGTACGACTCCAGCTCCAAACTCTGGATGTGATGCTTCTTAATGTAGCTAACAGCACATAAAGCAGAAACAGGTGCTTTCAGTGACCTGCTTCATTCCTTGGATCAGTCTCACTCTTAATTTATATAAAGCTGATTATACCCTATCAGTGTATGTCACTTTGGACAAATGTGTCTGCCAAATGCATAAACAACCAAAGTTATTTCATGGCTCACATGTTCAGGTCCAAATATGAATTTGAATGGTCTATGCTCCGGGTCGGGAATGAGATCCTTCCCCAGGTGGAGGAGTTCCAGTATCTCGGGTCTTGTTCACAGTGAGGGACGAATGGAGCATGAGATTTATGGGCGGATCGGTGCAGCGTCTGCAGTGTTGCTCTGCACCGACCCGTCGCTGAAGGAGCTGAAGGAGCTGAGCCAGAACGCCAAGCTCTCTATTTACTGGTCCATCTACGTTCCCATCCTCACCGATGGTCCCGAGCTGTGGGTAGAGACCGAAAGAACGAGATCGCCAATACAAGCGGCCGAAATGGGTTTCCTCCGCAGGGGGTCTGGGCCTCCCTTAGAGATAGGGTGAGAAGCTCAGTCCTCCGGGAGGGGCTCGGAGTAGAACCGCTGCTCCTCCGCATTGAGAGGAGTCAGATGAGGTGCATCTGGTTAGGGTGCCCCCTGGACGCCTCCCTGGGGAGGTGTTCTGGGCCCGTCCCACTGGGAGGAGACCCGGGGAAGACCCAGGACACGCTGGAGAGACTATGGCCTGGGAACGCCTCGGGGTCCCCCCGGAAGAGCTGGAGGAAGTGGCCGGGGACAGGGAGGCCTGGGTTTCTCTGTTAAAGCTGCTGCCCCCCCGACCCCCGGATAAGCGGCAGATGATGGATGGATGGATGAATATTCATTCAAATATGAAGGAGCTTCCTTCTTTTCTAATCTGCCTTTTTGGATGCTGTTGACCATGTTAACTGAACGTCTTAAAGCCGGGCTGTTATCAGGGACACTGAATTTAGCTGGTTTTATTCCCACCTTTCAGGCAGAACCCATGCAGTTACCATCCTCTACAGCTTGTGGTGTTCCACGGGTCTCTGTTTTAGGTCCCATTTACTCCCAGTTTATATGGTTTCCCTAGGCAGAGTCATCCTTCCTCAAATTTATCTTTAGCTGTGACCTGAAGACCCCAAAAAGCTGTCTATTTGAAGGTCTGCACGATATCGTGTGGTGGATGGACCAGATGTTCTGCATCTGAAATCAACCCTTCGACTATGGAACCACCTACATGAGGAAATAAGGCTGAGAGAATCAGAGACTTCTTTTAAATCACTTCTTCAAACCATTTTTATAGGTTGGCATTCATGTGACCTGATCCTTTATTTCTTCATTTAGATTGTTTTAAACTTTTATTTCCTGTTGTTTGTCTCTTGTCTTTGATCCTTAACTTGTGACTGTCTGGCTCAGTTTCCTCCCCCCACTCTGTCATAAAGTTATAAAATAAAGTTATTCATTTTGATCACCATCACAGTATTTGTGAATTTAATTTATGCACCCTGTTTAACTACTCTGGTGCTGACATCACTTCCTGTTTTACCACTTTTTTGCAGGTAAGACCGGTCGGTGTGTGATGGCAGTGTGCGTCTGCAGCTTCCTCTTCCTGTTGCTACAGTGCTTCTTCCAACTGATCGCCGTGGCTCAGCAGCCCGACCACAACTGTAAGATAAACTGGTTTACGCCCCTGGTTTTAGCTGTGGAGGTGTGTGTTTAATCCAGCCATCTGTGTGCAGGTACATCGTGGCAGAAAGGGTTCGCTCAGCTTGGCCTGGTGAGGTAAGAATGATGTCATCTGTCTTACTCTTTAAATCTGCATGTGGAAAACTGAAGCAGCGTTTTATGAAAAGTCTCCGCTCCAAAAGCTGATCTCAGAGCTCAAACCCAAGAGCACCCTCAGACAAAACTGCTTCAACCACAGGACAAAACACCTAGACTGACTGGTGTGTGCAGTGCAGTGAGGAGTGTACGGACCTCTATATAGGCAGCTCCACACGGACCAAGACGGGAGAACAGAACCTCAGGTCCAGACTCAGCAGTTCACTTGCATCTGAAGGAGAAGGACTGTGAGGACAATAAAGTCCACATTCTGATTCCAAAGAGGAGTCAGATAAGCATCTGTGTTAAACTGGATCTCTGAACAGAGGAGGTGGTCTCAGATATCATCTTCCAGCTCCTACAATGCACCACCGACTCTCCTCCCAAGGGTTTCACAACCAAAACATGCTCTTTCAGATAGGAAGACAACTCACAGGTGAGAATGACTTAAACCACCCACACATTGGTGGAGTGGTTCCTGTGCTGCTTATCAGCTGATACTCCCCACCAACTAGTTTAGAGCTGAAGAACCTTTCAGATGAGACGTGAAATGTCTTCAAGAGCCGATAAAAAGAAGTCCAGCTGACCTTATTTAACTCTGAGGGTGTCCTGACCCGATGAATCTCCATCGATATACTGAGAGAACAGGCCAGCTGATCTCATGGGCTTTAAAACACGGCTCAACTCTCCTCCACTAACCTCTGTGCTGACAGCTGAGAAGGTGACGACAATCAGTTCCTATTCATCCAGTTCTGATCCCTCCATCCCTAACCACTATGTAGTGACCACGCCATTTTGTAGTGGTGTCTGAATGTTTAGGGATTTTTGATGTTCACTATATAGTGCACTGAATGTATCCCACAATTCACTGCAAAATGCAGTGAGCATCTGATGGTCACTAATCAGAGCAAGATATCCCATCATGCACTGTTTCACCTTCGCAGCCGGTTGGGAGTGAGTAAAAGTAACGTAATTACCGGCGCCAAGAGTAGCGTCCGAAAGACTTTTCTGTTGAGCTCACGATATAGTGCACTACTTTTATTTCCCTATGTAGGGAGCAGGGAATGAGTGAGTGATTTCGGACATTATCCCAGTTCTGATTCATCCAGTTCTGATCCAGACCGTTCTGATCCAAGCCTTACTCTCTCTGAGAGGACAGCAGCCAGTGGGTAAACATGCAGCATGTTAATAATAATGATGATAATGTTATGAAGCAGCCTTTATACTCTGAGCTGTAGGGTGCTCCCAGTTTAACTTTACGAACAGACTGTTTTGATGACCCACTTCCTGACCCACATCTGTTTATAATTTCAATCATACCTTAGGTTTCTGTTGGTCATTTTATCTCACCACACTCTGTGGCTGTCATCCTCACCACAGGCCCACACACTTCTAATCATTCTGTTGTTGATCAATTCTGAATGAAAATCTCAAAGATTGTCTGGTGGTAAATGTTAGAGTTCAGAGGAAGCTGAACAGATTTCTGAGTGTTGTTGTTGATAGTTGTGGGATAAATCTGAGCTCAATAGGGACAAACTTTTCTCTTTTTCACATCTTCAGCTGTTTTCCTTTTTCTGAGCTGCTGGTTTCAAATGTTTTTCTAACAAACAGGAAGTTTGTCAGAAGAAGAGAAAGGTTAATGAGGCAGCCGGTCCCCTCAGAGCAGGGTGACGGCGAACCGTGACTGACATCCGATCCTCTGTGTGTGCATGTGTGTCAGAAGGAGGTTCAGACAGTAGCCTCTCTGTCTGCACTATAAACTCCTACACACCAATAAACACCCCAACTGACACAGGCTGGAAGTGAACCAGATGTTCTCAGTCCACTTGTGTCCTGACTCTACTTGTGAGTTAACAAAGGTTATTTTTTTCTTGTTTGTCTCTGATAAAAAACTGCCAGAGACAGCAAACCTTTGTAATTATATTGTACTGAAAGTCCAAAAGTATGTGGACAGCTGAGACATATGAGACAGGGTGAGTCTCACATGTTGTTGTTGAATATATTTAATTTGTATTTTTAGTTTTGTTTCACTTGTTTTTCCAGTTATTTTTTGTATGAATCTGTATATTGTGATCAGTTCATGAGTTTTCACACGTTCAGAGGAGCTGCAGAGAACCAATGACCCAACTGTAAGTCTGACTCATTGTTGGGTCGGTGTATAAACAGTTTGTAATGTTGCTGTAGGCAGACATGAGGACGTTTAACTGGAACAGCTGCCACACCCCTTACAGCAGTCAGTAATCACTCTGCCTGGATAACTCACATTGTGTTGTTTCCAGATGAATTTTAGGGTTTTTAACTGCTTGGGCCAAACAAACGGAACCAAACTCAAACTTTGTGTCTGACAGTCTGACAGGAAGTGATGGTGGCTCTGCAGTGAGACAGGTGTTTCCAGATGTTGGCGTTCTGGTCATCAGCCTGTTGACGTGGAGGCTGATTGTCAGGCTGAACGCTGCCACACATACACAGGTAACACACACACACACTCACAAAGTGTAACCTTGTTAAGTCGTCTCCTCTTGCTTCTTAACAAGGTTTCCTGTCTATTAGTGAGTAACTCTGTAAGCTATTTATTAAAAGTAACCTCATTATGTGACTTCAGCACACACAGACTGAATATTGATTAGGGTTCAGGCTCAGTCCTGTTTGTTGATATGAAACCAGACCAGCAGACAGCAGCAGTCCTACTCCTCTTCATCACTTAATGTCACTCACCACTCAGGAGCGCTGGAGGATGGTGATGTAAACAGATGTGGGATCAGCTCCGGTTGGAATCTGTATTTAGTGCAGTAAAACTAAATTAAAGGTGTTTCGCAGCTTCAGCCAGAGGAAGAAGAAGTGGAAGAGGATATGTTGGAAGAGGCCTCCGAGCTCCAAGAAGAGGAGAATGAAAAAGAGGAAGGCAGCAGGAGCAGAGTTCTGCTGGAAATGGAGCAGCTAATCTGTAGAGCCAGAAAGATAGTTGGAAACATAACGACTACTGGAGGGAAAATCCTGCTGACAGCTCTACTGGGACTAACAGGTAACCAGTGACAAACGTACAGTAACCAGTACAAGACTAACAGTAACCAGTACAGGACTAACAGTATCCAGTGCAGGACTAACAGTAACCAGTACAAGACTAACAGTAACCAGTGTAGGACTAACAGTAACCAGTACAGGACTAACAGTATCCAGTGCAGGACTAACAGTAACCAGTACAGGACTAACAGTAACCAGTGCAGGACTAACAGTAACCAGTACAAGACTAACAGTAACCAGTGCAGGACTAACAGTAACCAGTACAAGACTAACAGTAACCAGTGCAGGACTAACAGTATCCAGTGCAGGACTAACAGTAACCAGTACAAGACTAACAGTAACCAGTACAAGACTAACAGTAACCAGTGTAGGACTAACAGTAACCAGTACAGGACTAACAGTAACCAATAGAGGACTAACAGTAACCAGTACAAGACTAACAGTAACCAGTACAAGACTAACAGTAACCAGTACAGGACTAACAGTAACCAATAGAGGACTAACAGTAACCAGTACAGGACTAACAGTAACCAGTACAAGACTAACAGTAACCAGTGTAGGACTAACAGTAACCAGTACAGGACTAACAGTAACCAATAGAGGACTAACAGTAACCAGTACAAGACTAACAGTAACCAGTACAAGACTAACAGTAACCAGTACAGGACTAACAGTAACCAATAGAGGACTAACAGTAACCAGTACAAGACTAACAGTAACCAGTACAAGACTAACAGTAACCAGTACAGGACTAACAGTAACCAGTACAGGACTAACAGTAACCAGTGCAGGACTAACAGTAACCAATAGAGGACTAACAGTAACCAGTACAGGACTAACTGTAACCAGTACAGGACTAACAGTAACCAGTACAAGACTAACAGTAACCAGTACAAGACTAACAGTAACCAGTGTAGGACTAACAGTAACCAATAGAGGACTAACAGTAACCAGTACAGGACTAACAGTAATCAATACAGGACTCATAGTATCCAATCCAATCCTCACAAATTTAAGATGAACACAAGCTTCCTGCCACAAGTGCTGCACAGAAATTTTTAAAAAAAGCACAACCGAAGCACAATGCAACAATAAACACAATAAGATAGAATAAAGTAGGATAAAGTTCAAATAAAATAAAATAAGATACAATTGGAAATAAAATCAGGTAAAAAAACAGATAAAAATATAGAGATAGATATATAGATTAAAAAATATATATGTATAGATATAAAATCATAACCGTCACACTATGTGGTGTCGAATGTCAGTGGAAAGAGGTTTTAAGAAGTGATGAGGCCGGCCTAATGTGCAGCGGCACAGTTTGGGAGATGCCACTGCAAAAGCTGGGTCCCCTCTGAGCTTCAGCCTGGTAGGAAGTACTGACAACCAGTACAGGACCCACAGGTAACCTTTCCTTTCTTTCACACCTTGTCCCCCTCCCCACCTCTCCAGGTATCATGTTGCCCTCCCTGTCCTCCCTCCTGTATCTGATTTGTTTCCAGGTGTTATGTACATGGTGGGCGTGGTCAGGCCAGATCCCACCTCTCACCATCAGGTGTGTGACGGTGATGTCACTGATCTACTCCTCTGCCCACTTCCTTCTCTTCTACTGCTACCAGCTACCATCACTCCAAGAGGTGTGGCCTCCAAACTGCACCTCTGCCAGGTAAAGTACTTCACCTCAGTCAGATGTTGCTCCTCCAACTGTAACCCACCTGAAACAGGTTGTCATGGTTTAATTAACCATCAGCAGATAAGGCAACAAGGAATGGAGTCAAGGAAGAAAGGCCCTGTTACTGAAGAAGAGGAGGAGAAAGGAGGTGGATAAATAGAGAAGGAGAGCAGGGGGTGTAAGTAAGGAGGAATAAAAAGCATAGAAGGGAACGTAGAAGGAGAGTAGGAAGGACGGAAGGAAACAGAAAGAGAGTAGGAAGGACAGAAGGAAACAGAAAGAGAGTAGGAAGGACGGAAGGAAATAGAAAAATAGTAGAAAGGACAGAAGGAAACAGAAAGAGAGTAGGAAGGACAGAAGGAAACAGAAAGAGAGTAGGAAGGACGGAAGGAAACAGAAAGAGAGTAGGAAAGACAGAAGGAACATAGAAGGAGAGTAGGAAGGACGGAAGGAAACAGAAAGAGAGTAGGAAGGATGGAAGGAAACAGAAAGAGAGTAGGAAGGATGGAAGGAAACAGAAAGAGAGTAGGAAGGACAGAAGGAAACAGAAAGAGAGTAGGAAGGATGGAAGGAAACAGAAAGAGAGTAGGAAGGATGGAAAGAAACAGAAAGAGAGTAGGGAGGATGGAAGGAAACAGAAAGAGAGTAGGAAGGATGGAAGGAAACAGAAAGAGAGTAGGAAGGATGGAAGGAAACAGAAAGAGAGTAGGAAGGATGGAAGGAAACAGAAAGAGAGTAGAAAGGACGGAAGGAAACAGAAAGAGAGTAGGAAGGATGGAAGGAAACAGAAAGAGAGTAGGAAGGATGGAAGGAAACAGAAAGAGAGTAGAAAGGACGGAAGGAAACAGAAAGAGAGTAGGAAGGATGGAAGGAAACAGAAAGAGAGTAGGAAGGATGGAAGGAAACAGAAAGAGAGTAGGAAGGATGGAAGGAAACAGAAAGAGAGTAGGAAGGATGGAAGGAAACAGAAAGAGAGTAGGAAGGATGGAAGGAAACAGAAAGAGAGTAGGAAGGATGGAAAGAAACAGAAAGAGAGTAGGAAGGATGGAAGGAAACAGAAAGAGAGTAGGAAGGATGGAAGGAAACAGAAAGAGAGTAGGAAGGATGGAAGGAAACAGAAAGAGAGTAGGAAGGATGGAAGGAAACAGAAAGAGAGTAGGAAGGATGGAAGGAAACAGAAAGAGAGTAGGAAGGATGGAAAGAAACAGAAAGAGAGTAGGAAGGATGGAAAGAAACACAAAGAGAGTAGGAAGGATGGAAAGAAACAGAAAGAGAGTAGAAAGGACGGAAGGAAACAGAAAGAGAGTAGGAAGGATGGAAGGAAACAGAAAGAGAGTAGAAAGGACGGAAGGAAAAAGAAAGAGAGTAGGAAGGACGGAAGGAAATAGAAAGAGAGTAGGAAGGACAGAAGGAAACAGAAAGAGAGTAGGAAGGATGGAAAGAAACAGAAAGAGAGTAGGAAGGATGGAAAGAAACAGAAAGAGAGTAGGAAGGATGGAAGGAAACAGAAAGAGAGTAGAAAGGACGGAAGGAAACAGAAAGAGAGTAGGAAGGATGGAAGGAAACAGAAAATGAGTAGGAAGGATGGAAGGAAACAGAAAGAGAGTAGGAAGGACAGAAGGAAACAGAAAGAGAGTAGGAAGGACAGAAGGAACATAGAAGGAGAGTAGGAAGGACGGAAGGAAACAGAAAGAGAGTGGAAAGGACAGAAGGAAACAGAAAGAGAGTAGGAAGGACAGAAGGAAACAGAAAGAGAGTAGGAACGACGGAAGGAAACAGAAAGAGAGTAGGAAGGACAGAAGGAACATAGAAGGAGAGTAGGAAGGACGGAAGGAAACAGAAAGAGAGTAGGAAGGATGGAAGGAAACAGAAAGAGAGTAGGAAGGACAGAAGGAACATAGAAGGAGAGTAGGAAGGACGGAAGGAAACAGAAAGAGAGTAGGAAGGATGGAAGGAAACAGAAAGAGAGTAGGAAGGACAGAAGGAAACAGAAAGAGAGTAGGAAGGACGGAAGGAAACAGAAAGAGAGTAGGAAGGATGGAAGGAAACAGAAAGAGAGTAGAAAGGACAGAAGGAAACAGAAAGAGAGTAGGAAGGACAGAAGGAAACAGAAAAAGAGTAGAAAGGACAGAAGGAAACAGAAAGAGAGTAGGAAGGATGGAAGGAAACAGAAAGAGAGTAGGAAAGACAGAAGGAACATAGAAGGAGAGTAGGAAGGACGGAAGGAAACAGAAAGAGAGTAGGAAAGACAGAAGGAACATAGAAGGAGAGTAGGAAGGACGGAAGGAAACAGAAAGAGAGTAGGAAGGACGGAAGGAAACAGAAAAAGAGTAGAAAGGACAGAAGGAAACAGAAAGAGAGTAGGAAGGACAGAAGGAAACAGAAAGAGAGTAGGAAGGACGGAAGGAAACAGAAAGAGAGTAGAAAGGATGGAAGGAAACAGAAAGAGAGTAGGAAAGACAGAAGGAACATAGAAGGAGAGTAGGAAGGACGGAAGGAAACAGAAAGAGAGTAGGAAGGATGGAAGGAAACAGAAAGAGAGTAGGAAGGACAGAAGGAACATAGAAGGAGAGTAGGAAGGACGGAAGGAAACAGAAAGAGAGTAGGAAGGATGGAAGGAAACAGAAAGAGAGTAGGAAGGACAGAAGGAAACAGAAAAAGAGTAGGAAGGACGGTAGGAAACAGAAAGAGAGTAGGAAGGACGGAAGGAAACAGAAAGAGAGTAGGAAGGACAGAAGGAAACAGAAAGAGAGTAGGAAGGACGTAAGGAGAATAGGAGATATTTAGGCGGATGTCGCCCCGGCTGGTTATTTGATTCTTGGCTTGTCTGTGAGCAGCTTGCTGGGCCTGGTCCCACTGGTGTTGGCAGACTGCACTGCCCCCTGGAGGCTGCAGGTGAACTCTGAGCTCAGCTGGTTTCACTTCAGCAGTCCTCTGATGCTGCTGCTGCTCTACCACACTGTGGCCTGTCTGTGGAGGAACCAGGTGAGGTTACACACCTGAGGACACATCTGTATGATGTCAGCCCCTGTTGGCTGATTGCTGTCATATGTATCTGCAGCTGATTGACGGTAGTCTGGCGACGGGCACAGAGAGGGCGGAGTCAGCCGTCAGTGAGAGTTCTGACATCATCACCACTACCAGCTACATGAGTGATGACATTACAGCTGAGAGACGGAGAGAGCTGTGGAAGAGAGCTACTGAAGATAGAGAAGTATGAAAATCCTGTAAACGTGTTTTAGACCAGATTTGAGTTATATTAATTAATTCTGATTCAAGGGATATTAATAATTTTTTTTATATTCACGTTGATGTCGGCTCCTGTTGCTGCTTCTTCTGTTCTGTAAACACTCCTCTCTGTCTGTCAGGTGTTGGTGTCCTCATCCAATAACAGCCCCTCTTTCTCATTTGCCCCGCCCACTCAGAGCACTGCTTTGGAATTGGGTGCTTACTCCACGCCCCATTACTCTTTCAGCCAATCAGGTGAGTGTATGGTTGAGGTCATTTCACTCTGTTTTATGGGTCACATCAGTCAGGAGGTGCTCAAGTGTGCTGTCCCACCTTCTACTCCTGTTTGATGACGCAGACACGCTGGAGATGTGTGTTTTTGAAGGAGCTGGATGGGAGGAGGAGGTGAGGAGGGATGAGGAGGGGGGAGTCGAAGCTGCCTCTGTAGCCTTCGTCTTCATCCTCAAGCAGAGCTACATTGGCGCTCTGATCTCCATGATGGCCTGGTCCATCACTTATGTGTCGTGGCTCACCTGCGTGCTGCTGCTCTGGTCCTGTGTCATGTGGATGATGCGAGAGCGCCGCCGCTACACACTAATGTCATCACCGTGGCTGGTCGTCTATGGCAACCTGCTGGTTATCTTACAGTACATCTACAGCTTCCCATCTATACAGGAAGTCCCCGGATTGTTCCCAAAAAAAGATGACCCCTGCAGGGAGCTCGCCTCAAAGGTACTAGTTCTGATTACTACTGACTACAGACTAGTACTGACAACTGCTAACTACTACTGACTACTGCTACAGACTACTACTGACTACTGCTAACTACTACTGACTACTGCTACAGACTACTACTGACTACTGCTAACTACTACTGACTACTGCTACAGACTACTACTGACTACTGCTAACTACTACTGACTACTGCTACAGACTAGTACTGACTACTGCTAACTACTACTGACTACTGCTACAGACTACTACTGACTACTGCTACAGACTACTACTGACTACTGCTAACTACTACTGACTACTGCTACAGACTACTACTGACTACTGCTAACTACTACTGACTACTGCTACAGACTACTACTGACTACTGCTAACTACTACTGACTACTGCTACAGACTAGTACTGACTACTGCTAACTACTACTGACTACTGCTACAGACTACTACTGACTACTGCTAACTACTACTGACTACTGCTACAGACTACTACTGACTACTGCTACAGACTACTACTGACTACTGCTAACTACTACTGACTACTGCTAACTACTACTGACTACTGCTACAGACTACTACTGACTACTGCTAACTACTACTGACTACTGCTACAGACTACTACTGACTACTGCTACAGACTACTACTGACTACTGCTAACTACTACTGACTACTGCTAACTACTACTGACTACTGCTACAGACTACTACTGACTACTGCTAACTACTACTGACTACTGCTACAGACTAGTACTGACTACTGCTAACTACTACTGACTACTGCTACAGACTACTACTGACTACTGCTAACTACTACTGACTACTGCTACAGACTACTACTGACTACTGCTACAGACTACTACTGACTACTGCTAACTACTACTGACTACTGCTAACTACTACTGACTACTGCTACAGACTACTACTGACTACTGCTAACTACTACTGACTACTGCTACAGACTACTACTGACTACTGCTACAGACTACTACTGACTACTGCTAACTACTACTGACTACTGCTACAGACTACTACTGACTACTGCTAACTACTACTGACTACTGCTACAGACTACTACTGACTACTGCTACAGACTACTACTGACTACTGCTAACTACTACTGACTACTGCTAACTACTACTGACTACTGCTACAGACTACTACTGACTACTGCTAACTACTACTGACTACTGCTACAGACTAGTACTGACTACTGCTAACTACTACTGACTACTGCTACAGACTACTACTGACTACTGCTACAGACTACTACTGACTACTGCTAACTACTACTGACTACTGCTACTGGCTGCTACTGTAAACTTGTGACACTACTAATGTTACTGCTAACTACTACTGACTACTGCTACTGGCTGCTACTGTAAACTTGTGACACTACTAATGTTACTGCTAACTACTACTGACTACCACTGTAGATTACTTATGCCTACAGTAGTAGTACTACTATCCACTAATAGTGTAATTGCTGTAAACTGCTAACTCTGTATACCGCCATATTCCACTGGTGGTATTACTGTACATGTATATGATGGTACCGCTACAGAACGCATGCTCCCACTGCAATAAATACTTCTGTACTTACTGTTCCTTGCAGATCCAAGAGAGAGCTTACATCTCACTGCTGATAATACAAACATGTTAGAGTTAGAGCCCCTGATTATTATTCACTTAATCTGATAAACTAATCAGTTATTGTTGTTATTGACTGTTGTTTCAGTTGTTGTGGTTGTTGATCTTCTGGGTTCTACTGCGTCAGTCATTAACTGAGAAAAAAGAAAGACAGGCAGAAACACAACTGTCTGACATCACTGTCCACAAAAAGCAAGGTGAGGCATCTATCTATCTGCACCTGTCTTTCTGAGCACCTGGCTGTCTGATCAATAGTCTATAGTAGTCAACAATAGTCAGAAAATGTCAGTAGTAGTTAGCAGGAGCATCTGCAGTTACCAGAAGTATAAATTAGTCAATAATAGCATAAATAGTTGTTAGAAAATTCAGAGTTGTAATCAGTAGCACACAAAAAGCAAGGTGACACATCTATCTCTCTGCACACCTGTCTGTCTGATCACCTGCCTGTCTGCACACCTGTCTGTCTGATCACCTGCCTGTCTGATCACCTGCCTGTCTGATCACCTGTCTGTCTGCACACCTGCCTGTCTGATCACCTGTCTGTCTGCACACCTGTCTGTCTGATCACCTGTCTGTCTGCACACCTGTCTGTCTGCACACCTGTCTGTCTGATCACCTGCCTGTCTGATCACCTGCCTGTCTGATCACCTGCCTGTCTGCACACCTGTCTGTCTGCACACCTGTCTGTCTGATCACCTGCCTGTCTGATCACCTGCCTGTCTGCACACCTGTCTGTCTGATCACCTGTCTGTCTGATCACCTGCCTGTCTGATCACCTGTCTGTCTGATCACCTGTCTGTCTGATCACCTGTCTGTGTCAATCCACTTTCTGCTCTGCAGAGAAACAGAGTCTGAAGATGAAGGAGGGGGTTTCGTATGAGGAGGTGCTGCTCCTGGGGGGAGGAGGACGAGATCAAATGGAGGCTTTGGTTGCCGTGGTTACCAGGATGTTTGTGAAATACTGGATCTATGTGTGTGGAATGATGTTCTTCTTCGTCAGCTTCGAGGGGAAAATCGTCCTCTACAAAGTCATCTACATGGTTATGTTCCTGTGCTGCGTCGCCCTGTACCAGGTACTACTGCCACTACAACTACTGTCCCAGGTACTTCTACAGGTATCACTACTGTACAAAGCTGCAGGTGCTGCTACTGTCCCGGGTACTTCTACAGGTATCACTACTGTACAAAGCTGCAGGTGCTGCTACTGTCCCGGGTACTTCTACAGGTATCACTACTGTACAAAGCTGCAGGTGCTGCTACTGTCCCAGGTACTTCTACAGGTATCCCTACCGTACAAAGCTGCAGGTGCTGCTACTGTCCCGGGTACTTCTACAGGTATCACTACTGTACAAAGCTGCAGGTGCTGCTACTTTCCCGGGTACTTCTACAGGTATCACTACCTTACAAAGCTGCAGGTGCTGCTACTGTCCCGGGTACTTCTACAGGTATCACTACCTTACAAAGCTGCAGGTGCTGCTACTGTCCCGGGTACTTCTACAGGTATCACTACTGTACAAAGCTGCAGGTGCTGCTACTGTCCCGGGTACTTCTACAGGTATCACTACCGTACAAAGCTGCAGGTGCTGCTACTGTCCCAGGTACTTCTACAGGTATCACTACCTTACAAAGCTGCAGGTGCTGCTACTGTCCCGGGTACTTCTACAGGTATCACTACCGTACAAAGCTGCAGGTGCTGCTACTGTCCTAAGTTGGTCTTCAGTAAGGGTGCAACGATTAGTTGATGTTGTCGACAAAAATCGATAACATAATTAGTCACCAACGTATTTAAATGTCGATAATTGTTGGTTACGTCATCACACGTCATTTTCACGCTGTCGAGCTGAACATCATTTTCCGTATGGAGTGAGTCATCTCACTTCCTGCTTATCTCTGCTTAGAGATGCATGCACGTTAAAGGCAAATAATAGCGGGAGATCACCTGTACAAACACAGTGAAATGGCTGTGGCTGAATTACCCTCCTCTCGTCCAAAAGTGTCGAGGGTCTGGCAGCATTTCACCCTTGACACCCAGAAAAAAAAGATTACCTGCAAGTTTTGTAAAGCCGACCTCACGTATCACGGCAGCACGTCTGTCATGCATGAACATTTGAAGATCAAGCACATTGGAGCTCTGGGAGACTCACCATGGTAAGATATTTAGTTAGCGTGGCCTGCTTGCTATAGATAAATGGAGTTGTCTTGGATTTTAACATCAAAGTGCAACATTAAAAATTTATTGTTCAACTTCACAGTCCAAAGTGACAATTTAGGATTAGGAGGAGCGCCTGTTGGGAATCCCTCGGATACTGGATTAGGAGGAGCGCCTGTTGGGAATCCCTTGGAGACAAGTGCAGCCGCTCGGGAGGGCAGTCAGGAGGATCCTTTAGGGTTGAGGCCAGCACTGGACAAGGGGCCAAAGAAGCTGGCAAGCGCCGGATCAAAGGATAGCAAAGCCAGGTCATAAACAGATGATGACAAAGTCGAATCAGATACAGGCGATAGCAAGACAGTCTCTGGGTCAAGTTAACAAGACAAGGCCCCCTGGGCCCCCTGGAAGCAGGAACCGGAGGAGCACCCCCGCAGGCCCCCTCAGAGACATGATGAGGTGGGACACCTGTCTGAAGTTAGTCTGCAGAAGACGGAGTTGTATTTTGCAATGTCCTCGAGCAGGAGCGTATAGTCCACTGAGTCCATGTCTGGCCAGTTCATTCTGTCAGGATTCATGGTAGCTCCAACAAGATCCTAAAACACAAGATTGCTAAAAGTAGTGCCAAGACAGGCAATGGAGTATAACTGAAATTTTATTTAGTCATTAGATGGAAAACCGGAATGAAAAAGCAATCACACCTTCTAAAAATGACCTTAACATAGAAAGACACCACACCAACATCCTCAGCTGTCTTCACAGGATGTGAAATGCCGGATAGACATCATCTGTCTCCATCTAAATGACAGCAAAACAGAGGTGGTCATTTCTGACACCCCCCCCCCCCCCCCCCCCCCCCCCCCCCCCCCCCCTTAGTCAAGACAGGCTGCTCTCACCCACAGTTCGTAGGAAAAGTTACGCACAGATTTTCGTGCCGCCTGAAGTCAGGGCTGAGGTGCCTTTTATCCACAGAGGAAAATAAACATTTTAAAATAGTTTCAACATCATAAAACATTGTTGAAAATGAAAATTTTACTTTTTATTTTTACAATCTTCCTTCAGGGAATGTTTGCAAGCTTCAGTTTGTTCGGTATTAACCTGTGAAGGTTATTTTTGTTGCTATGGTGGTTACTAAGGACGCTGCTATCGCTGCAGCCTCTGCAAAATAATTCTATTTACAGGAGGATGTGTTCAGGGACAGCTGATATATAAACAGATAGAATAAAGATTCTTTCATTCTTATGCGTCACACAAAAACTAAACTGTGTTTCACACATCCGCCGTTTGGAGATCAGTTAATTTCAGCAATAAATATACAATGTGAGTATCTGACTTTAATAAGTTGGTGTCTTTTCTTGTGTGTCTTAATCATCCTAAACCATGTTTTCAATGTAAATGTTGCAATTTCTAACTTCTTGGTCTCCTATAATACTTTGTATTGGGTATTCTCAACATTTTGCCTCTATTTCCTTGTATTTTGCAGTGTAGTTTGGTTTACACCAGTCCACAATATATCTTAATTGTGCTGCATAAAAACAATCTTTGAGGTGCAGGAGCCCCATTCCATTGGCAGCTGGAGAGTCTCCATTTTTATTCTAGGTCTTTTGCTTCCCCATACAAATCTTGATATCATTCTGTTCTATCTCATAATCTGGGACTGGGTTACCTCTACTGGTAGGGACTGGAATAGATATAAGAGCCTTGGTAACACGTTCATTATGACAATTTCGATTGTCAAACTAAAATCTAGCGTTAGCATTGTCCATCTCTCTATGTCTGTTTGTATATCGTAATTGGTCTTGTTGTAATTAGCTTTGTAAAGTTTAGATAGTGTTTTGGTAATTGTTACCCCCAAATAATAATAATTCAAATGAAATGACTCCTGGATCTCCTTTGATGGACTAAAGTTAATTGGTAATATTTGTGTCTTACTAATATTCACTTTAGATCCTGATAGTTGTCCATGTCATTGTAAGAGGATCATCAGTGTGGGCAGTGATTTGTTTGGGTGTCTGAGGTAGGCTATGACATCATCAGTGAAGCGTGCTATTTTCTGTTCTATGCCATTCACCAGCACTCCCCTGATTTCCTGGTCCTGTCTAACTGCCTTGGGGAGAGGCTCTATAAAAAGGGCAAATAGAGTAGGTGAAAGGCAGCACCCCTGACTTGTCGATCTCTGTAGCCTTATTCTATCTGTCAAACTTCCATTCATTTTTATTCTGGCGGTTAGCTCTTGATAAAGGATCTTGATGCATTATATAAAGTTATAGTTAAAACCAAATTGTTCTAGTCCTTTGTATAGAAATGTACTGACAAATTTAAGACGCATCTAAAAGTGTACATGTTGTTCATAGCTTTCAACTGTTACTTGCTATTTATCTCCTCCTTTTAATTCTTTCTTTCTTTTCAAAAACTTGTTTTACTTGTCCTGTGAGGTACTATTGCCAGTAGTATTACTCATTGTCCAGATACTATTGCTGGTACTTCTACTTTATTGGGTACTACTGCAAGTAATGCTACCGTCCCAGGTACCACTGGGAGTTCTGCCGGACTTCAGATCTGGTTTACAGTCAGACTTAATCAAGTCAAGTCAGATTTATTTGTAGCACATTTCATGTACAAAGCAATTCAAAGTGCTTCACATACAATAAAAGCTGTAATGCTTTTATGTAAAGCACTTTGAATTGCTTTCCACAGAGAGTGGAAGAAGCATTAAAAATATGTAAAACATAAAGAGAAACAAATAAAATAATTAAAATTCATTAAAATGATTAAAAAGAAGCAACATTCTAGATAAGTTAAAATATATCCTGCAGATTTCATGCATAGACACATGAGAAAAGGAATGTTTTTAACCTGGATTTAAAAACATTTGGTGACAGTTTAATCTCCTCTGGCAGTTTGTTCCACTTGTTTGCAGCATAGCAGCTAAATGCTGCTTCTCCAGGTTTAGTCTGGACTCTGGACTGGACCAGCTGACCCGAGTCCTTGGGTCCTTGGATCTAAAAGTTCAAGGAAGCCAACCTGGTTTGGATCACAGATTGGATGACTTGAAAGTGTTTGATTGTTTAAGAATGGACCTTTCTGTCTGTCCCTGCAGCTGAACTACGAGCGCTGGCGGGCCTTACTCAGGTGTTTCTGGGTAGCAGTGGTGGTTTATTCCATGCTGGTTCTCATCCTGGTCTACACCTTCCAGTTCCCCTCATCGCCCCAAACCTGGAGTTACTACACTGGACTGAGCACAGACAGGTGTGCACACCTTTACACACACATGTTGCACTAAATTTGTGGACAGCAATTACAGCGACATGAAGTGTTGCTTTCAGGAGCTGTTTAACATTCACTCAGGAGAAGACGAGCACTCTGACTCTCAGCTGAAGTGGGTCTGAAACTCCAGATGTTCAATAAATGTTCTCCAGAAACAGCTGCAGATACTTCATCTGATGGATCGGATCATGGTGTTACAGGAACTTTATCTGAGATTATATAGAATATTACTTTATTATCAGAGTTTGGAAGTGAAAAATAAAGATAAAAAGGTAAATATAGTTCTGTCACAGGCTGCTCATCCTCCTGTCCTCATATTTATGAATCACAGTTAGAACGACTGGAGGAAAATGATGGAGCATCGCTATAAAAGCTGCAGCTGCAAGGAATTATGGGACAGAATGAGCTCCTTTCTCTCCTAAAGGACGGTCCGGTGTTTCCTAAAGGAGATCCTTAAGGAAGCGTCGGAGCTCCTTTCTCTCATGAAGGACGGTCCGGTGTTTCCTAAAGGAGATCCTTAAGGAAGCGTCGGAGCTCCTTTCTCTCATGAAGGACGGTCCGGTGTTTCCTAAAGGAGATCCTTAAGGAAGCATCGGAGCTCCTTTCTCTCCTGAAGGACGGTCCGGTGTTTCCTAAAGGAGATCCTTAAGGAAGCGTCGGAGCTCCTTTCTCTCATGAAGGACGGTCCGGTGTTTCCTAAAGGAGATCCTTAAGGAAGCGTGGGAGCTCCTTTCTCTCAGGAAGGACGGTCCGGTGTTTCCTAAAGGAGATCCTTAAGGAAGCATCGGAGCTCCTTTCTCTCCTGAAGGACGGTCCGGTGTTTCCTAAAGGAGATCCTTAAGGAAGCGTCGGAGCTCCTTTCTCTCCTGAAGGACGGTCCGGTGTTTCCTAAAGGAGATCCTTAAGGAAGCGTCGGAGCTCCTTTCTCTCAGGAAGGACGGTCCGGTGTTTCCTAAAGGAGATCCTTAAGGAAGCGTCGGAGCTCCTTTCTCTCCTGAAGGACGGTCCGGTGTTTCCTAAAGGAGATCCTTAAGGAAGCGTCGGAGCTCCTTTCTCTCCTAAAGGACGGTCCGGTGTTTCCTAAAGGAGATCCTTAAGGAAGCGTCGGAGCTCCTTTCTCTCAGGAAGGACGGTCCGGTGTTTCCTAAAGGAGATCCTTAAGGAAGCGTCGGAGCTCCTTTCTCTCAGGAAGGACGGTCCGGTGTTTCCTAAAGGAGATCCTTAAGGAAGCGTCGGAGCTCCTTTCTCTCCTGAAGGACGGTCCGGTGTTTCCTAAAGGAGATCCTTAAGGAAGCGTCGGAGCTCCTTTCTCTCATGAAGGACGGTCCGGTGTTTCCTAAAGGAGATCCTTAAGGAAGCATCGGAGCTCCTTTCTCTCATGAAGGACGGTCCGGTGTTTCCTAAAGGAGAACCTTAAGGAAGCGTCGGAGCTCCTTTCTCTCCTAAAGGACGGTCCGGTGTTTCCTAAAGGAGATCCTTAAGGAAGCGTCGGAGCTCCTTTCTCTCAGGAAGGACGGTCCGGTGTTTCCTAAAGGAGATCCTTAAGGAAGCGTCGGAGCTCCTTTCTCTCAGGAAGGACGGTCCGGTGTTTCCTAAAGGAGACCCTTAAGGAAGCGTCGGAGCTCCTTTCTCTCCTAAAGGACGGTCCGGTGTTTCCTAAAGGAGATCCTTAAGGAAGCATCGGAGCTCCTTTCTCTCCTGAAGGACGGTCCGGTGTTTCCTAAAGGAGATCCTTAAGGAAGCGTCGGAGCTCCTTTCTCTCCTGAAGGACGGTCCGGTGTTTCCTAAAGGAGATCCTTAAGGAAGCGTCGGAGCTCCTTTCTCTCAGGAAGGACGGTCCGGTGTTTCCTAAAGGAGATCCTTAAGGAAGCGTCGGAGCTCCTTTCTCTCCTGAAGGACGGTCCGGTGTTTCCTAAAGGAGATCCTTAAGGAAGCGTCGGAGCTCCTTTCTCTCAGGAAGGACGGTCCGGTGTTTCCTAAAGGAGATCCTTAAGGAAGCGTCGGAGCTCCTTTCTCTCAGGAAGGACGGTCCGGTGTTTCCTAAAGGAGATCCTTAAGGAAGCGTCGAAGCTCCTTTCTCTCATGAAGGACGGTCCGGTGTTTCCTAAAGGAGATCCTTAAGGAAGCGTCGGAGCTCCTTTCTCTCAGGAAGGACGGTCCGGTGTTTCCTAAAGGAGATCCTTAAGGAAGCGTCGGAGCTCCTTTCTCTCATGAAGGACGGTCCGGTGTTTCCTAAAGGAGATCCTTAAGGAAGCGTCGGAGCTCCTTTCTCTCAGGAAGGACGGTCCGGTGTTTCCTAAAGGAGATCCTTAAGGAAGCGTCGGAGCTCCTTTCTCTCAGGAAGGACGGTCCGGTGTTTCCTAAAGGAGATCCTTAAGGAAGCCTCGGAGCTCCTTTCTCTCAGGAAGGACGGTCCGGTGTTTCCTAAAGGAGATCCTTAAGGAAGCGTCGGAGCTCCTTTCTCTCCTAAAGGACGGTCCGGTGTTTCCTAAAGGAGATCCTTAAGGAAGCATCGGAGCTCCTTTCTCTCAGGAAGGACGGTCCGATGTTTCCTAAAGGAGATCCTTAAGGAAGCGTCGGAGCTCCTTTCTCTCAGGAAGGACGGTCCGGTGTTTCCTAAAGGAGATCCTTAAGGAAGCCTCGGAGCTCCTTTCTCTCAGGAAGGACGGTCCGGTGTTTCCTAAAGGAGATCCTTAAGGAAGCGTCGGAGCTCCTTTCTCTCAGGAAGGACGGTCCGGTGTTTCCTAAAGGAGATCCTTAAGGAAGCGTCGGAGCTCCTTTCTCTCCTAAAGGACGGTCCGGTGTTTCCTAAAGGAGATCCTTAAGGAAGCCTCGGAGCTCCTTTCTCTCAGGAAGGACGGTCCGATGTTTCCTAAAGGAGATCCTTAAGGAAGCGTCGGAGCTCCTTTCTCTCAGGAAGGACGGTCCGGTGTTTCCTAAAGGAGATCCTTAAGGAAGCGTCGGAGCTCCTTTCTCTCCTAAAGGACGGTCCGGTGTTTCCTAAAGGAGATCCTTAAGGAAGCATCGGAGCTCCTTTCTCTCCTGAAGGACGGTCCGGTGTTTCCTAAAGGAGATCCTTAAGGAAGCGTCGGAGCTCCTTTCTCTCAGGAAGGACGGTCCGGTGTTTCCTAAAGGAGATCCTTAAGGAAGCGTCGGAGCTCCTTTCTCTCAGGAAGGACGGTCCGGTGTTTCCTAAAGGAGACCCTTAAGGAAGCGTCGGAGCTCCTTTCTCTCCTAAAGGACGGTCCGGTGTTTCCTAAAGGAGATCCTTAAGGAAGCATCGGAGCTCCTTTCTCTCCTGAAGGACGGTCCGGTGTTTCCTAAAGGAGATCCTTAAGGAAGCGTCGGAGCTCCTTTCTCTCCTGAAGGACGGTCCGGTGTTTCCTAAAGGAGATCCTTAAGGAAGCGTCGGAGCTCCTTTCTCTCAGGAAGGACGGTCCGGTGTTTCCTAAAGGAGATCCTTAAGGAAGCGTCGGAGCTCCTTTCTCTCAGGAACGACGGTCCGGTGTTTCCTAAAGGAGATCCTTAAGGAAGCGTCGGAGCTCCTTTCTCTCCTGAAGGACGGTCCGGTGTTTCCTAAAGGAGATCCTTAAGGAAGCGTCGGAGCTCCTTTCTCTCATGAAGGACGGTCCGGTGTTTCCTAAAGGAGATCCTTAAGGAAGCGTCGGAGCTCCTTTCTCTCCTGAAGGACGGTCCGGTGTTTCCTAAAGGAGATCCTTAAGGAAGCGTCGGAGCTCCTTTCTCTCAGGAAGGACGGTCCGGTGTTTCCTAAAGGAGATCCTTAAGGAAGCGTCGGAGCTCCTTTCTCTCCTGAAGGACGGTCCGGTGTTTCCTAAAGGAGATCCTTAAGGAAGCGTCGGAGCTCCTTTCTCTCAGGAAGGACGGTCCGGTGTTTCCTAAAGGAGATCCTTAAGGAAGCGTCGGAGCTCCTTTCTCTCATGAAGGACGGTCCGGTGTTTCCTAAAGGAGATCCTTAAGGAAGCGTCGGAGCTGTTCACTTATTGATTTGAAACTAATAAAAACAAAAATGTTTTGGGTAGCTTGACATATGAAATTGGGTTTATTTGCAGCTCTGGGACGTCCGACACAGGTGAGCTGTCATTGATGTCTGTAATTGCAATTATTAATGTTGCAACATTACAACAGACTCGCCACATTTACATTAATACCTGTATTTTGTTATTTTCAGGGGATTTTGATAATAGATATAGAATAGTTGGTTCAATAGGCTATTAAAGGAATTGTCGAAAAAGACGGGATGTTTAAAAGGACACATTTATTTATTATAACAGTTTCCCAACATCACCTCTAAGTGTCACCAAAGAATCAGCAGCTGTAGAAAAGTGCATAAGACAGCCCTGAAGTTGGCGTGAGGCGCCGCACATTTCCACGGTCATTTCGCTCTTGATACATCTGATCGTTGACGTGAAAAAGTGGATACGTCACTTTTTTGTGCGTTTCTGTTGCTTCAGGTTGGAGGATGTTGGACTGGAGAAGTTCTCTGTTCCAGTGCTCTTTACCAGGATCTTCATCCCTGCATCATTCCTGCTGGTAAGGTCTGAGTGAACCAGATGTCACCTTTTTCTGTGTTTCCATGGTAACACAGTGTAACATTTGTCCCGCAGGTGTGCATCATTCACCTGCATTACTTCCATGAGTCCTTCCTGCAGCTGACCGACCTGAAGACTGTCGTGGACACGCACAACAGCACCATCACCAGGTGACAGAAACACATCTGTATCCCTCATCTGTCTTATACCTGTGGCTCACCTGAAAACCCATCTTACACCCAGACAGGCCAAGCCAACTTTATTTACAAAGCACTTTAAATAACAGCAGGTACTGACCAAAGTGCTGAATACTAAGAACACAAAAAACATTAAAAGACATAAAAACTAGATCTAACAATATAAACACAATAACACAATTCAAAATAAGACAAAAGTAAGATCATGATAAAAAATAAATGTAATCAAAATAGAAGTAAAATTCTAATAAAGTCAACTCTCAAGCTGGATCAAAGGCCAGTGAGAAAAGGTTTTAAGAAGAGATTTAAAAATGGACACCTGTCTAATATGCAATATGCAGCAAAAGCTCTAAAAGCTTCAAAACTATGTGTTTGATCTCGCTCAGTTGTCCTAGTTGAAAACAGCTGATCTGCCTGTCTAAATTAAAATCATTGTCCATTGTCACACCAAGATTAGTGACAGTCGGTTTGACAAATTGTGCCAGAGGGCCCAAATCAACAGGGGAGGACCCACTGGTGGCACCAGGACCAGGCATCAAAGGCACTCTATCAACAATTTCACAGAATAGGACTCCTTTCATTTCAGAAACACATAAACCTGACTGTCAGCAGCATAAAGTTGGAAAGCACACTTGTTCTTTCTAAAAATAGAACACAGAGGAAGAAGATGTAAAGAAAAAAGCAAAGGCCCAAGAATTGAGCCCTGAGGCACCCCATATGACAGAGAAGCACGGGAGGCTGAAAGCTGACGCAAAATATCTTCGCAGCCAAGTAGGAACCATTCAAGGACAGTGTTCCTACATAATGCTGTAAACGGGATAACAACGGTCCACTGTGTCAAAGGAGGAACAAAACTCTTTCAGCTGTGTATAAACTATTTTCTAGATAAAAGGAAGCTTGGAGATTGGTGGCAAGGTTTTTTGACTAATGGCTGCACTATATCGTGTTTCCATTCTCTTGAGACCACACCTGAGGACAGCCTGTTAACAACAGCGAGAACATGTGGCCTCACAGTGGAAATAAGCAAGGAGGGATGACATTAGTAGAGGAACCTGAGGGCTTCAGATTAATTTAAGCTTATATGCTCAAACTGATGGAAAACAACAGAACAGGGAACAGAGACTGATGGATCGGAGACAGGAGATTTGCACATACTCCTGTACACAGTCGCCGTTCCTCTTCCTCGGCCTGACGTCCGCGGGCAGTTAAAATAGCAGCAATCTAGCAGTAAAAGTTCAGAAAAGATGGGTCTCCGTCCCACGAAGAACATCCAGTCTGCTGTAGGTAAAGAAGTTCCTCACCTGTCTTACACCTGTCTCTCACCTGTACCCCTCACCTTTAGGCTGGTCCACTCCGACGGCAGCCTGGTCGACCTGACCCTAAGTGGTGCTCCTCAGCTCCACCTGCAGGGGGACAGGACAGCGGCTGATAAACAGGAAACAGAAGGAAACTGGATAAAAGATGAGGAGCAGGAAGAGGAGGCAGAGGAGGACTACCCTTGCATGTTTGACAAGGAAACCCTGTCTGACCACCTCACAGGTGACCACATGGTGCAGTTCCACCTGAGTGCTTGGGTTTCAGAGGGGAATTAAACTGCAGTTCTCTGATCCATAGTGATGGTGTCCTGGAGGTTGGTGGTGGACCGTCTCTCTGTGTTGTTCCTCCGCCTGCTGCTCTCCCTGCAGCGCCTGCAGCGCCTCCTCTGGTGGCTCCTGGAACTGCACATTGTTAAGATAGTTTCTTCCTACATCATCTGGGTCTGTGTGAAGGAGGTCTGTATGAAATCTGTCTGTCGGTCCGACACCTGGCTGTCTGAAACCTAAACCTGTCTCTCTGCCCCCAGGTGTGTGTGTTTAACCTACTCTTCGTGCTCTGTGTGGGCGTGGCTTTGCCCTGCAGGACATGGCGCCCTCTGTTGTCAGGAGTCTGTACCGTCTGGACCTGTGTGGTGACCGTCTGTAAAATGTTGTACCAGCTCAAAGTTGTCCAGCCTATCAGTTACTCCTCCAACTGCACCATGGTAACCTTGGCAACAACAGCACACCTGCCTGAGTTTGTTTTACTGGTATAACTTTCTGACCTGTCTGTCTCTCTTTAGCCAGCTAACTCCAGCAATGAACTGTCTCACTCTGCCCTGTATGCTGGTCCAGTTGACCCCACTCAGTGGGTGGGGCTTTATAAGACAGATGGGAAACTGCTGGACTATCTGAGGGTAAAGAAGAGAACAATGACAGAAGGATCAGGGGTGAACATTTCCACCATTAGCAGTTACCCATGATGCTCATCTGTCTCCACAGAACAATCTCATGATGTTAGCTCTGTTAGCATTTGAGGTAACCATTTACCGACACCAGGAGCTCTACCGCCTTCGACATAACAAAATCCCGCCCCCTACCAGGACACTCTTTCATGATGTCACGAGACACCACCTGGACAACAGTGTGCTGAACAGCATTAAATACTTCCTCAACTACTTCTTCTACAAGTTTGGATTGGAGGTGAGCGGAAACTATATGAACATAGCCACAGGCCTATCTCTCCCTGTTGACAGAAACACTGACTGTCTCCTCCTTAGACTTGCTTTCTGTTGGCTGTGAATGTGATTGGTCAGCGAATGGATCTCTTTGCTGTTGGCCACGCCCTCAGCCTCATTGCCATCCTATCACGTCGTAGCAGGAAATGCATAGCAGCAGCATGGCCACGGTACTGCTACTTCATTTCGGGTGTCCTGTGCTTCCAGTACCTACTCTGCATCGGGTTCCCTCCTGCTGCTTGTAAAGGTACAGACTCACTCAAAGTATACATGTTAAGATTATTTATCCCACATTAAGGTTAAAACTCACTAAAGTTCACTAGTTTCTTATTATGAAATACAAATACAAGAACAAGAATTACACCATCTTTCAACTCACAAGTTTTATTTATAAAAAACATTTGTTCCTCAGCGGGTGATCATCAGTCAGTGTGAGCAGCTCCATAAAAGCAGGAGTTCTGTCAGTTTTCAGGTGTGTTTAACACGATGCCAAGGAGGAAAGACATCAGCAATGATCTCAGAGAAGCAGCTGCTGCTGCCCATCAGTCTGGGAAGGGTTATAAGGCCATTTCCAGACTATCTGGAGTCCATCATTCTACAGAGAGAAAGATTATTCACAAGTGGAAAACATTCAGGACAGCTGTCAATCTTCCCAGGAGTGGACGTCCCAGCAAGGTCACCCCAAGGTGAAGAAGCCCAGAGCTACATCTCAGACTCTATAGGCCTCAGTTAGCATGCTAAAGGTTAAAGGTCACCCCAAGGTGAAGAAGCCCAGAGCTACATCTCAGACTCTCCAGGCCTCAGTTAGCATGCTAAAGGTTAAAGGTCACCCCAAGGTGAAGAAGCCCAGAGCTACATCTCAGACTCTACAGGCCTCAGTTAGCATGTTAAAGGTTAAAGGTCACCCCAAGGTGAAAAAGCCCAGAGCTACATCTCAGACTCTACAGGCCTCAGTTAGCATGTTAAAGGTTAAAGGTCACCCCAAGGTGAAGAAGCCCAGAGCTACATCTCAGACTCTACAGGCCTCAGTTAGCATGCTAAAGGTTAAAGGTCACCCCAAGGTGAAGAAGCCCAGAGCTACATCTCAGACTCTCCAGGCCTCAGTTAGCATGCTAAAGGTTAAAGGTCACCCCAAGGTGAAGAAGCCCAGAGCTACATCTCAGACTCTACAGGCCTCAGTTAGCATGTTAAAGGTTAAAGGTCACCCCAAGGTGAAAAAGCCCAGAGCTACATCTCAGACTCTACAGGCCTCAGTTAGCATGTTAAAGGTTAAAGGTCACCCCAAGGTGAAAAAGCCCAGAGCTACATCTCAGACTCTACAGGCCTCAGTTAGCATGCTAAAGGTTAAAGGTCACCCCAAGGTGAAGAAGCCCAGAGCTACATCTCAGACTCTACAGGCCTCAGTTAGCATGCTAAAGGTTAAAGGTCACCCCAAGGTGAAAAAGCCCAGAGCTACATCTCAGACTCTACAGGCCTCAGTTAGCATGTTAAAGGTTAAAGGTCACCCCAAGGTGAAGAAGCCCAGAGCTACATCTCAGACTCTACAGGCCTCAGTTAGCATGTTAAAGGTTAAAGGTCACCCCAAGGTGAAAAAGCCCAGAGCTACATCTCAGACTCTACAGGCCTCAGTTAGCATGTTAAAGGTTAAAGGTCATGGCAGCACAGTTAGAAAAAGGCTGAACAAGGATGGCTTGTTTGGAAGGGCTGCAGGAGAAAGCCTCTTCTCTCTAAAAAGAACATGGCAGCACAGCTTAGGTTTGCAAAGCTGCATCTGAACAAAGCTCAAGACTTCTGGAACAATGTCCTTTGGACACAGTGTAATATGTTATGTGCTGTTGTTCATCGGTTGGATTTACTGAGTTTTAACACCTGCTGAGAAACATGTTTTTATAAATAAAACTGATAATAAAATATGAGAACTGAAAACGGATGTACTTTATATTTTTGTACACTACTCCTGTTCTTTGTGTCCATCTCTGGGTTGGTGTAGAAATTCAGGATTCGATTTTTAAGCATTTAAAATTTGTTGAAGGTTCATCTGTGTGTTTTGTTTTCAGATTATCCTTGGAGACCCCCATCTTCAAACATGGACTCCAATGTAGTGAAGTGGCTCTTCTTGCCTGATTACCTGACACCACCCAACCCTCTCTTCCTGCTTTGTAAGACGATCGCCATCATCGCGATTGATTCAAAATACAATGTAAAGGTTCACTGTGTGGGATGATAACTTAATACTGAATACCAGCTACTCCTACGTCCGCCTCAGCTTCCAAACATGGAGGAATATCTGCAGTGGTATGAAGAATTTAAAAACTAAAAGTCAGCTCCAGAGCCAGTGTTTGTTTAGACACTGCTTTAGATTGATTGTGGTGCAGCTTGGTGGAAAGAAAGAAGAGGAGATGCTTTAAAAACAGTTCTTATGTTCATTTCATACTACACTGAGACAAACAGGAGCACAGAACTGGAGACAGTAGCGTGTTAAAAAGGTGCCTTTTTAAGATCAAGTCCCAAATTATACTTTACATATTCCATCCCTCCATTTTCTGCTGCTTGACCTGCACCAGGTCTTAGAGTCAACCGTCTGAGCAGAGACCCCAGACCTCCCTTCTTACAGCCAGCTCCTCCAGCACTTTCTAGGGGACATTTTCATAAGAGACATAATCTCTCCAGTGCATCCTAGGTCTACCCCGAGGCTTCCTCCTGGTGGAACATGTCCGAAACACCTCCCCTGTAAGGCATCTGGAACACATCCTGACCCAAAGCCCCAACCACCTCATCTGGCTCTTCTTAGTGTGGAGTAACACCAACTGCAATCCTATCCCTAAGCTCAGCCACCCTTCACAGAAAGCTCATTTATGCTGCTTGTTTTTGTGATCCCATTCTTTTTATCGCCATCCACAGCTCATGTCCATAGGTGAGGGTTGGAATGTAAATTGACACCTTTGACTTTTTGACTCTGCTTTCCCTTTACCACAATGGACCGGTACAGCGACCGCACCACTGCAGACACTGCCCTAAGCTGCCTGTTCCTGCTCTGTTTTACCCCCACTCTTGAGGCAGTGACTCACTTCTGTTGGTCTTGCTTGTACCTGTCAGAGTCCCAAAACCTAACCAAGAACTTTAGGACTCCATCTGTCTGACTGTTCTCTTCATCTCAGGTGTCCACTATTGGGTTGAGGGTTTGACAAGCACCAAATACCTTTTGGCACACAACCGCCTCACCAATAGAGGCCCATTTGGACTCTCTAAATATTCTCTTACCTCCCGAGAGACCTCCTGGACTGGGGCCTCTGCAAGACATTTCCAACACACTCTCATTAGATGTTTGGGTGCATCGAGCCTCTTCGGCATCCTCCCCCGTCACCTGATCCAACTTACTACCTTGTTGTGATTAGCTGACAGCTTAGCTCCTTTTTTCATCACAACTTCTGGCCACAGATCTGACGATAACAAAATAAACCATCGACCTGTGGTCTAGGTGGGCACCCCACCCCGGACCAGGGAGACCCTAACCAGGAGCAAAATGCTCCCAACACCAGAGCTCCTGGGATCCCGGGGCACTTTTCCATTGTGATAAGCTGGTGACTCAAGGGGGAGACTTCAAATTATACACAACATATTGAATATGGAAATAAGTTCAGGAACAAAATGATTGTTTTGAAAAAAACAAAAACAGTTTATCAAGAGTCTCATGTTTGAACTCAAATTCTTTCTCTTTTTCAGAACAAACAAACAAAAGTAAGATGCCTGCAAACCAAGAAGTTTGGGATTGAATTTAGAAATGTTGTGAAAGCTCCAGCGTACAGGCAGGTGTATCACATGTTTACTGCAATATTTTAATGCTTCAGACGACTTCCTGCTGCTCCTCGGGGCATCGCTTCAGCTGCAGGTGTTTGAGGAGGAGCTTCAGCCGTCCATTCAGCTCCTCGCAGGAGATAACAGTGAGATGGACAGAGACGATGGAGACTTGTGTGATTCAGTCAGACGACTCCATCTCTGCAGTGTGCCGGACTACATGCTGTGCAGGTAAACCCCACCCATTGTCTACCTGTCACCTGTTTCTGTGTCACCGTTTCTGTGTCACCTGTGTGTCTCCATCATGTGTGTTAAGGTCTTACCTGGACATGATGAAGGTGATCATCTTCAGCTACATGTTCTGGTTTGTCCTCACTATCATCTTTATCACTGGAACCACCAGGTGAGGGACAGGCCACAGACACCTTCTTCATGTTTTTACATAGACTGTAAATAAAGATGGATGTTGGACAAGAAGCTCCTTGAATTGTAATACCACCGGTGCTCACTAGGTGTTGCTCTGAAACACGCCCATCAGTCTCCATTCAAAAACATCAACTCACCTCATCAAACACTCATGATATCGGTTAGATTCAGAACTTTTGAAAATAACTCCATCATTAAACAGATTAGATTTCTTGTCTTTAGCTCTGCCCACTTTTCCAGAAAAGCTCAGGGTGTCCCATCGAGGTTACTTCAGTCTGTTTTAATCTTTAGATCCAACAGATCACAGATTTAAACTGTTTGAATAACAGAAATCAACCCTGACCTCCATCAACACATCATCAATGGTTTCAGAATGTAGTCAAACCAAAGAGTTGATAGTGGATCTGGTTAATTATCACACACAGTCAGGGTAGATGTGATGATGAACAGGGTAGGAGCGGACCTCATAAACTGAGTGAAAAACATTTGCCAGCAAAATGAGGCGTCACAACGTCACCTTAAAGCTGTCAGGGTTCAAAGTTCATCACTGATGAGCTAAAGATGTCACAAGATACAAGATCATGTCAAATATTTACTACATCCATCATTTGAAACACAACCTTGTGTTTGTATCAGTCACATGGCCAAAGTGGGTTGCTGCAGATTCAAGGGCTGGCAGCCAATAGAGAGTTTGATTTACATGTTACTGCTCTCACACATAAAAAATGTGACTAAAGATTATAGTTGCATTGCCCCATTTTAAATCTGACAGATTATTTTAGTCCAAAACCTTAAAGGTTGAGTAATTTATAACTAAAACTTCCATTATTAAACCCTTGATGTGTTGATGGAAGTGTTTATAAACAGCAAAATAATTTCAGATTTTTCAAAACATTAAAGTAAAAACCTGAGAAGTACTATAAAATATAATATGTATGGAAGCTAGCTACAGTTTAAAGTAAACGTGAGATTAAATGAAATACAATAAGATCACGAAGCCCACCTGATCTGTTCCAGGATCAGTATCTTCTGTATGGGTTACCTGGTGGCATGTTTCTACTTCCTGTTGGTGGGCGGAGACCTGCTGCTGAAACCAGTTAAATCCATCCTGCTGTACTGGGACTGTCTGATTGGCTACAACGTGTTTGTGATCACCATGAAGAACATTCTGTCGGTGAGACTTAGCTTCATCACCATCATCCTCAGACTCACAGTGTAGAGGGTTGAACTGTTTCTCTCTGTGTGTCAGATTCTCGCCTGTGGCTTCATCAAGTCGTTGGTTTTGAAACACTGTTGGTTGGTCCAGCTCTTCAGTCTGGCCTGCACCATCAAAGGATACACCAAGCGTACGCATTCCTCATCTGTCCTACTGAAGATGTGGAGAAACTTGTCTCCTCCACTCTCGTTTCCTCACATGTTTGTTGTTTCCAGCGGAGCAGCAGAGCAGTAAGCAGTGCGAGCTGCCGAGTGACGAGGCTGGGATCATCTGGGACGGCGTCTGTTTCTGCTTCCTGTTGCTGCAGAGGAGAGTCTTCAGGAGCCACTACTTTCTGTACGTGGTGCTGGACCTGCAGAATACACAGCTGCTGGCCTCCAGGTACACATCTGCCATCACACACACACGGCGACACTCACACACAGTCATGTGATGCTAACCTGTGTGTGTTGCAGGGGGGCGGAGCTCTTTGAGGCATCCACAGTGAAAGCCGTCAGAGCAAGATTGGAGAAGGAGAAGACCTCCATGGACCTGCTGAAGAGACAGTAAGACTGCCTTAATCGAGTCCAGGTTGAGTTCGGGTCAGGTCCCAGACCAGAATTTGTCCAGGCTGCTTCAGTCAAACCCAAGACATGCCAGGTGTAAACAGCAACAAGTCTAGCTCAAAACCGGTCCAGGATCAGGCAGCTTAGAGAGGCCAGACTGAGTCTAAAAGAGTTAAGTTAATATAAACACTGATAAGACTCATCCTGTGCTGAAGTCTGTCCAGGTGTGGTCTGACTCACTGGTTCAGGTGTGTACTGGCTCACTGGTCCAGGTGTGGACTGGCTCACTGGTTCAGGTGTGGACTGACTCACTGGTTCAGGTGTGGACTGACTCACTGGTCCAGGTGTTTCTGGCTCACTGGTCCAGGTGTGTACTGACTCACTGGTTCAGGTGTGGACTGGCTCACTGGTCCAGGTGTGTACTGACTCACTGGTCCAGGTGTGGACTGGCTCACTGGTTCAGGTGTGGACTGACTCACTGGTCCAGGTGTTTCTGGCTCACTGGTCCAGGTGTGTACTGACTCACTGGTTCAGGTGTGGACTGACTCACTGGTCCAGGTGTTTCTGGCTCACTGGTCCAGGTGTGTACTGACTCACTGGTCCAGGTGTGGACTGACTCACCGGCCCAGGTGTGGACTGACTCACTGGTCCAGGTGTGTACTGACTCACTGGTCCAGGTGTGGACTGGCTCACTGGTTCAGGTGTGGACTGACTCACTGGTTCAGGTGTGGACTGACTCACTGGTCCAGGTGTTTCTGGCTCACTGGTCCAGGTGTGTACTGACTCACCGGCCCAGGTGTGTACTGACTCACTGGTCCAGGTGTGTACTGACTCACTGGTCCAGGTGTGTACTGACTCACTGGTTCAGGTGTGGACTGACTCACTGGTCCAGGTGTGTACTGGTTCACTGGTCCAGGTGTTTCTGGCTCACTGGTCCAGGTGTTTCTGGCTCACTGGTCCAGGTGTGTACTGACTCACTGGTCCAGTTGTGGACTGACTCACTGGTCCAGGTGTGGACTGACTCACTGGTCCAGGTGTGGACTGGTTCACTGGTCCAGGTGTGTACTGACTCACCGGTCCAGGTGTTTCTGGCTCACTGGTTCAGGTGTTTCTGGCTCACTGGTCCAGGTGTGGACTGACTCACTGGTCCAGTTGTGGACTGGTTCACTGGTCCAGGTGTGTACTGACTCACTGGTTCAGGTGTGTACTGACTCACTGGTTCAGGTGTGGACTGACTCACTGGTCCAGGTGTGTACTGACTCACTGGTTCAGGTGTGTACTGACTCACTGGTTCAGGTGTGGACTGACTCACTGGTCCAGGTGTGGACTGACTCACTGGTCCAGGTGTGGACTGACTCACTGGTTCAGGTGTGGACTGACTCACTGGTCCAGGTGTGGACTGACTCACTGGTCCAGGTGTGTACTGACTCACTGGTCCAGGTGTGTACTGACTCACTGGTCCAGGTGTGGACTGACTCACTGGTTCAGGTGTGTACTGACTCACTGGTCCAGGTGTGTACTGACTCACTGGTCCAGGTGTGGACTGACTCACTGGTTCAGGTGTGGACTGGCTCACTGGTCCAGGTGTGGACTGACTCACTGGTCCAGGTGTGTACTGACTCACTGGTCCAGGTGTGGACTGACTCACTGGTCCAGGTGTGTACTGACTCACTGGTTCAGGTGTGTACTGACTCACTGGTTCAGGTGTGGACTGACTCACTGGTCCAGTTGTGGACTGACTCACTGGTTCAGGTGTGGACTGACTCACTGGTCCAGGTGTGGACTGGCTCACTGGTTCAGGTGTGTACTGACTCACTGGTCCAGGTGTGTACTGACTCACTGGTTCAGGTGTGTACTGGCTCACTGGTCCAGGTGTGGACTGGCTCACTGGTCCAGGTGTGGACTGGCTCACTGGTCCAGGTGTTTCTGGCTCACTGGTCCAGGTGTGTACTGACTCACTGGTTCAGGTGTGTACTGACTCACTGGTCCAGGTGTGGACTGACTCACTGGTCCAGGTGTGTACTGACTCACTGGTTCAGGTGTGTACTGGCTCACTGGTCCAGGTGTGGACTGACTCACTGGTCCAGGTGTGTACTGACTCACTGGTTCAGGTGTGTACTGACTCACTGGTCCAGGTGTTTCTGGCTCACTGGTCCAGGTGTGGACTGGCTCACTGGTCCAGGTGTGGACTGACTCACTGGTCCAGGTGTGTACTGGCTCACTGGTCCAGGTGTGGACTGACTCACTGGTCCAGGTGTTTCTGGCTCACTGGTCCAGGTGTGGACTGGCTCACTGGTCCAGGTGTTTCTGGCTCACTGGTCCAGGTGTGAATCTCTTCCTGTCTTTCTGTCTCTTCCAGGATGGAGAGAATTAAATCTCGACAGCAGAAGTTCCGCAAAGGAAAAGAGAAAATGTTGAGTTTGACCAAGGACAGCGTCCACGGCAATGGTCTGTAAGCACATCTAACCTTGTCCTCATGGTAACAGCATGCTCAGGTGAGCTGATAAGTGTTTGTTTCTTTCAGATCAGAAAAACAAGAAGGGCAAGCAGGACAAGCGATGGTGGAAGCCCTGGGTGAACCACACCTCCAGTGAGTCACATGAGACATCATCTGTGCCACCCTGTCAGATGCAGCTGAGGGTTGAATTTCAGAGTGTGTCTTTTTGCAGTGGTCAGAAGTGGCAACTACTACCTGTTTGAGACAGACAGTGAGGAGGAAGAGGAGGACAAGAGGGAGGAAGAGGAGAAAAAAGAGGCAGAGCTCACTGAGAAGTCTGCCTTCCAGGTGAGTCTCCATGATTGTTAACTTGAACTCTAGCTGGTGAACACATAGGTTAAAGAGATGAAGGTATAGAGATCATGAAGATGAAGAGCAGACCTACTTTTCCCGAGGTTTCAGAGTAACTTTTTGCACTTCACGGATGTACCAGAATACTTCCTGCTGCTTCCTTCACAGGAGGAGTGTTTAGGAGGAGGAGTGCTCCTTTCACCTGTGATGTGGACGCTGACCAGTGTGTGATGACAGGGGTGAAAGAAGTAACCAGTGCAAAATAAGCAACCACATCAGTGACAGCAAGCCCAAATCAGCTGGTTGAAAACTAAAACAATTACTTTATGGATCACTATCTGTAAAAGACAGACTGTCTGATTCATAAGAAAATGACCAACAACAAGAAGAAGATGAAACTATTCCAAGATCATTCAGAATGAATTGGACCGATAACCCAGAGATTAAAATAACTGAAATAAAGGCACTTTTCCAATTCAATTCAGTTTATGAATAAAGCACCAAATCATAACAAATGTCATCTCAAGGCACTTCAAAGATACAGTCCAATTCAAGCAAATTAGAATCCAATTCACTGTAATCTAATCATAATCCAATCAAATCCAATTCATTCAATTCAAAATTTGTCCAATTCATATGGAGACAATTTTTAAAAAAGTATCCTAGCTAAGGAAACCAGCAGATTAACTGAAACTTCTCTCTGATCCTGAGCTGCACGAGGCGACCGTGGAGAGAAAAAACTCCCTTTAACAGGAAGAAACCTCCATCAGAACCAGAACCAGGAAGAAACCTCCATCAGAACCAGAACCAGGAAGGGTCCATCTGCCTGGACCAGCTGGGGCTGAGAGGACAGGAAAGAGGGGACAACAAGCAGCGTAACACCAGGCCAGAGACACCTGCTGAGAGAGAGAAACACAAGTTAATGACAGCAATGATGTCATCTGTACATGGAGGGAGGAGAGGTGCATCATGGGAGCTCCCCCAGCAGGCTGGGCCTATAGCAGCAGAACTATGGGATGTTTCAGGCTCACCTGAGCCATCCCTAACTATAAGCTTTATCAGAAAGGAAAGTTTCAGCCTGATCTTAAAGGTAGAGAGGGTGTCTGCTTCCTGAAGCCAAACTGGCAGCTGGTTCCACAGAGAGGGGCCTGATAACTGAAGGCTCTGCCTCCCATTCTGCTTTTAGGGGCCTGATAACTGAAGGCTCTGCCTCCCATTCTGCTTTTAGGGGCCTGATAACTGAAGGCTCTGCCTCCCATTCTGCTTTTAGGGGCCTGATAACTGAAGGCTCTGCCTCCCATTCTGCTTTTAGGGGCCTGATAACTGAAGGCTCTGCCTCCCATTCTGCTTTTAGGGGCCTGATAACTGAAGGCTCTGCCTCCCATTCTGCTTTTAGGGGCCTGATAACTGAAGGCTCTGCCTCCCATTCTGCTTTTAGGGGCCTGATAACTGAAGGCTCTGCCTCCCATTCTGCTTTTAGGGGCCTGATAACTGAAGGCTCTGCCTCCCATTCTGCTTTTAGGGGCCTGATAACTGAAGGCTCTGCCTCCCATTCTGCTTTTAGGGGCCTGATAACTGAAGGCTCTGCCTCCCGTTCTGCTTTTAGGGGCCTGATAACTGAAGGCTCTGCCTCCCATTCTACTTTTAGGGGCCTGATAACTGAAGGCTCTGCCTCCCATTCTGCTTTTAGGGGCCTGATAACTGAAGGCTCTGCCTCCCATTCTGCTTTTAGGGGCCTGATAACTGAAGGCTCTGCCTCCCATTCTGCTTTTAGGGGCCTGATAACTGAAGGCTCTGCCTCCCATTCTGCTTTTAGGGGCCTGATAACTGAAGGCTCTGCCTCCCATTCTGCTTTTAGGGGCCTGATAACTGAAGGCTCTGCCTCCCATTCTGCTTTTAGGGGCCTGATAACTGAAGGCTCTGCCTCCCATTCTGCTTTTAGGGGCCTGATAACTGAAGGCTCTGCCTCCCATTCTGCTTTTAGGGGCCTGATAACTGAAGGCTCTGCCTCCCATTCTGCTTTTAGGGGCCTGATAACTGAAGGCTCTGCCTCCCATTCTGCTTTTAGGGGCCTGATAACTGAAGGCTCTGCCTCCCATTCTGCTTTTAGGGGCCTGATAACTGAAGGCTCTGCCTCCCATTCTGCTTTTAGAAACTCTGGGAACCACAAGGAAACCTGCAGCCTGAGAGCAAAGTGCTCTGTTGGGGAAATATCCAACTGTGAGATCTTTAAGATGTGATGGAGCTCGGTCATTAAGAGCTTTATATGTGAGGAGAAGAATCTTAAATTCTATTCTGAATCTAACAGGGAGCCAATGAAGAGAAGCTAAAACTGGAGAAACATGATCTCTGCTGTTAGATCTCATCAGAACTCTGGCTGCAGGGTTTTGGATCAGCTGGTCAGGGTTACGGACAGGTATGGTGGGTCCATCTGCAGCCTGTCCACCACACTGGACCCTGAACTGCTCCTTACAGTGGACCACCGCCTGCATGGAGACTCTGTCATGAGTGTAGAACCTCTGGGGTTTGCAGAAACTTTAGAGAGGTACAGATCACCCCATTTTCAGCTTGAGCCAATAAGACCAGTGAGATGTGTCCTCCTAAGGTGCTCATGTGTTACATCAGGAGTTTAAGAAGTTTGGAATCAATTTTCTATCAGTCTATGTGCTTTCTGTCTGTCAGTTTTTGTACCACGCCTGGATAACAGACTCCAGAACAGCAATGAAAGCCCGCAATAACCACAAGAAATTGTGGAAGAAGAACTCTTCGGAC